>NW_024739403.1:890910-1058410 GCF_018991925.1 Homarus americanus
ACACAGACACAACGTCCCCAAGGGTGTGTGAGAATCATCGAAAGAGCTCAAGGATACAACAAATAATCCACGGATGTATATTCAGAAGCCCACAACACAATTTTCATCGTTTTATCCGGAATATTTTTTTGCTTGCTCACTCCTGCCAAGAAGCTATCCTCTACAAATACAGCGGAGACAAGGAAAAACACAAACATTCCCAAGAAACAGAACCCCCTCAAACAAAAATTTTTCCTTGTTGACAAAAAAGCCCCCCTCCCCCCCAAATGATATCCATGGTACATCTGACACCGACCACAAATAGCTCAGTAATGTTTCTTCCTGAGCTACAAAAATGTCTGTCTACCTGGTGGCAACACCGCGTTCTTCTGAGACAACGGTGTCCACAAAACACCTTGAGGAACTCCATACTCTTCCTTGAGGTACAGAATGGTCCGCCTCGAAGCACAAGATGTACCGGTATACCTTTCTAAAGACTAGCTTTACCGTCCTCAGAACCATAATGCGCCCCATCATGATACAAAATACTTTGCGCTATGCCATTAAATACCTCACTTGGCCACTTGCAGAGCTACAACTTGACTCATATCCGCCCTCTACCTCACCTGCGATACTGAACAAGTTTCAATGTTTATTACAGAACTCCTATCAGTGTTAATACTTTATAAAAAATATATCTAAAATATGTCCGTTTTCTATAAAAACTAGGAAAATAAATATGACTATATATAGACCAGGTATAATCCAAAATCAATAATTTTAGATATGAAGAGCCGCACGCGCGCGCACACAATATATAATTATCAAGTATAACCTGGTCACTCGCAACCTGTCTGGACATACACTACCTCCTGCTGGTGTCCTCTCACATCGAGGTGTTGTGACTTGGCTGGTGCAAAGTACAAAAAAGTATCGCTGGAAGGCGACCACATAAACTTTTAAATGACCAGGGGACGCAATATTCTGGACCAAAACTTTAGAGGCGTAAAACTTCGTCAAATTCAATTGTCACTGATCGGGGAGTTGATATGAGGGCTATGTGAAGAGGTAGGAACAACGATAGTGTAAAGGGTAAAGTTGGTATGGGAATTTAGATGAAAGTGAGGAGAAGGAATACAATGGTAAGTGTATGGAACAGGTATGAGTGCGTGTGGGGTTGTGGGAGAGGAGGGGAGGTGCAGGACTACCGTTAACTCAGGGTCGCTAGGGTAGAACAGGGTGGGAGGCGATTGCGTGTCATGACAGCGCTGATTAACTACCACAACTCTCAGTGTCTACAGCCCTTCCTGATTTTCCTTCACGCACCCAAATGCACTCACTGGCAGACCCACCCAGACAATATCACACACACACATTATCCTTCTTCTAGTCTCTATCATCACTCGTCCTTCTGTCATCATTGCCACACTCCCTCGGTTTCCTGGCTTCCAGCCAAGATTTTGCAACAGAGACGGACGGACCTCGCCAAGGCGGGAAGGTTGAGGAGGCGAGGTCGAGAGGACGGTATGAGGTCAACTTGTAATACCTAGACAGTCACAACTCCTTCCCTCCCTCAATACCTCCACATATAATAAGTGTTTCCTTCCCTTCACCTTACTTCCTACAGATCCTCAGATGTATGCTCCTTGTTTCCACGAATCTTAACTTCAACTGGTGTTTCAGGTGGAGGCGGTCGTCAGTGCTCGTGATGCCTCCCTGCAGGCAGAGTAACTATACGGACACATACCAGTACAAAAAACCGACTCCGTCCTGCTCCACAGGCAAGGTCACCACAACACACTCGAGCTTCCGCGCTACAGCCACACTAACCTGCCAGTTGTCGAGATCAGTTAAGGTAAACCTACCGTGTCTTAACGTCACTCTTTACCTTCATTGGATATATCTCAAATCTAGGACAAGTCGTAAGGCTGCTCAGCTTTTGTTCATATGAATGTATGAAACACACACACACTTTTACAAAGGCAGGCACGTACTTCAGCTTGTACGCACATCGACTTACCGCCATAATAATATTATTCATTCATGTCAGTCCTCTTTCAATACCTATTCTCCAAAATAAGGTCTATCACACCCTTAAGAGTTTTTCACTCTATATGTAAAGTATTATGTATGCATTACGGTATACTATATAACTGCTTGTTACGTCGTGCTTTTTGAACTAGATGAATACAAATCTCTGGCCATCACACGCACGTGTGTCATAATCAACTACCTATTCAACACCAAATATCAAGGCTGGTGAAGTCATTACCGCCTTATAATTGCAACAGCGGCAAGACTACAGTACTCGTATAATGCAGTGAACACCCGTGTACCAGCACCCGCAACACTTGTATACGTTAAAGGCAAGACACCTTGTCAGGAATAACGAAGATGATAAAGAAGGATGACAAGTACAAGAACTACACCAAATACAAAAAAATGTGTCTAGCAATAACTGAGATGTGGTACACACTGCAGCCCTAACAGCATGATGTGTTAATATACTCTTACGTTGTATTGTACTCGTGACGCTGCTCGAGAATCGTGGTAATCAAAGCCTCCTTCGTGATGGCAGTGATTATCGTGACCAGGAAGTTACGTATTGTATTGTATTGCAGCATCACACTAGCCGTAGAACACATTACCCAACCCACAGCACCTTCTACAGCCTCCTCGGTCATAAACACCGGAAGACGTACAGTAAAACAGCTCCTGAACATTCTCTAATTCAACTTTATAATAAAAAGGTGATGGACTATTTTAGGCCTGACACTATTATATACACATTGGAATTAGAGTTTCGTATGTAGAAAAGGTGCCACAGATCGCGTCATCAAGCGTACAGTACACCAATCTTGACCAAACTTAGGTTATGAACTCTCATATGCAAATTTTAAGGCCCAAATTTCCATTCCTTTATAATACTAAAAACGGTTCCATATTAACAGTGGACAATGTTAAAGGGAACTAATTAATCTGAACATTCTGAATTCCATTAACATAACCATATGCTTAAAATGTGTTAAAGGTCTTTCATCGCGCGTGTTGTGTATTACAGCCACACTCCCTTGCTATAAATGACCTACACACCCACATACCATTCACACAACCCCCCACTATCCCTATACAAAACATAATACACAGACTCCTACCTATGGACGGTACTCCCCGATACTCAGATTATCAGCAATTTGTAACGGGAATCTGCTCCGGCAGTCTAGATCAGTGTCACTGTCCCCATCCTTCACGTACAGTAACGCCACCACTTGCCGCCACCATCCATCATCTAGTTTCTAACTCGAATCAATCACTATTTTGCTTTCTTTCTATCGACCAGTAAATCACATTCTTCCTCTCTCATTCACTTTACTCTTAGGTCTCACATTCCTGTGACTTTCCAGCCGTCCGACATTCAAACGTCCGTGACCTTCCCTCCTAGACGGCTGGCTACCTGCTACCCTCTCCTCTCCTCTCCTCTCTTAACACCAGCACCTCCCCCTACGCCCCTCCATTGCCGCCTCCACCATCTAAATGCATCGAGACCTGAGAATGAAACCCATCAACCAGCAGCTGCACACCCTGGCCAGCAGAATCTGGCAAAAGATAGAACGATCAGAGCAAGAACTCATTCAAAGACTCCCACCAGATAACGACAACAACCATACATGGTTCCCAAAAAGTTACCAAATCTCAAAAGGTCCATTACCACCCCCGATCTACACGGCCAGGCAATAGACAACCTCCCTAGACCAACGTCCGCCAGTAGGGTCAGCGGAATATGAAATAAGGCCCTTAAAACACCCATGTATGGGATAGGGTAGGATGTCTAGTGTCTGTACCGACAGACAATAAATAACCCATGACACAACCCAAACACACTATTAGCTTAGCTAGGCGGTCAGCCCGCCCTCTCTTACCTCCTCCTAAACTTCTTCAATTTCCGTACTATAACTTCCTTCCCCCACCTCTAATCTTCTTTCGCCCTTCCTTTCTCTAAAAAAAAAAATCTAAATGCCAACATGCCTGGGGGTGAAGAACACTTTAGTGTCTATCCAATGAAGTAATCTTCGCGTGACGTGTGAATATAATTTCTTCGCCTGCGCGTCTCGCCCATTTATCATATTGATTATGTATTATTTTCAACATTTCACAAGCGTTATTCCCTTCTGCCCAAATATACTATTCTACTGTTATTGGTTTATAAAACACTAACGAGTGTCACGTTACTGACCACTTAACAATAAAACCCTGCAATATATACACAACACATCATTCCTGTGATGAAAGCTAACCACACAACGAATACTCAGCTGATCTCTCTAAACAGTATATCTCTATAATAATTCACTTACAGCGCTTTGCTTCACTTCCAGTAAAATGAACTATTCAAGAAAATATTTTCTTCCTATATTCTGAGACTTACAAAGCCCTACAAAATCACAATTATTTTGAGTTTAGAACGCAACATAACCCCAAAAAGCTGAGAGATCCCGACAAGATATCCTTCAATAGTTGTTTCATCACTATTCTCTAGCCGTGTGACAGACACTCCCAACCTTCACCGCTGTTTACTGCTCGTATGTGGACCATCCTATGAAAAAACAGGAAAAAGATGTGGGAAGCTCCTACAAAATGGGTAACAAGCGGCAGGATAAAGGAAAAATAGAGGATATGGAGAACCATGCAATCAAAATTCCACCACAATTAGACAAAAGGTGTCTTTAATATGAAAAAGACACACACAACGTACTGTACATCAACCAACACGATGTAAAATTCCAGCAGTGACTTTAACGACTCCGAAATGTGGGCCACACATTGCGTAATGGTGTTGGTCACAAGTTACGGGACTGCCAGAACGAAGAACAATTTGTCCAGAGATAGAGTATTCCGCGGGCCTGGTCAGTTACCACCATGTCAATTTTACACATTTAATGTCCTCGCAAACAAGCTATTCTTAGCTATTGTGATTATACTGCACATGTTAATGAAGTGCTATATAAAAGCACAGAAGTTATAAAACCAGACAGTTAAATCTCATAACAAACGGTACAAAGGAGTGGTAAGCATCGTGGCCGAAGGCGTGTTCCTGACCTCAAACTTGCCGCGGGCGGCCAACTACCACACCAGCCCTCACTACTGCCTCATTTGTTACACTCAGTTTATATATATATATATATATATATATATATATATATATATATATATATATATCCCAAAAGTGTAATATGAAATGTTATTTGTAATACAGTGTTTTGTTCGCCCCCTTACAGTGATGTGGACTTACGACATAATATAATACCGTAATGTTTACGACACTCAAAAACGAGGAAAAGTTTACCATCACAGTTCCTTGTGGCATGTATTTAGCTGTGTAAGAGTGTTGAAAATATCGGGCGATTTTTTGAAAAAAGGCCATTAGGAAACTTGCAATAAGGCCAGTAGTCGGAGTCGAGCCCGTTCTATAAACATTACTACTCGGTGATGTGGACACGGACATAAATACAAAATATGGTTACCAACGCTTGTTACAGACACCTCGCTGCTAATAACCATACCAGAGGAATCTCCAAAAAGAGAAAACTCGGAGGCTTACTTCAACCAACACAGTGAAGGTCTGAGAACTGAGTCTGGCCTCTCACTACACTATAAAATATATCATTTACAGGTTTAATGGTGACATCTGCGTTCCATTCTTATGCATCATTCCAGTGTGTCATTTTCATGTCATATCAACGTGTTATCTAAGTGTCGTGGAGGTAGGAGCATGAGGGAGGTAAGGGCGTAAGGGAGGCAGGAGCGTGAAGGAGGCAGGAACGCGAGGGAGGCAGGAACATGAGGGAGGTAGGGGTGTGAGGGAGGTAGGGGTGTGAGGGAGGTAGGGGTGTGAGGGAAGTAGGAACGTGGAGGCAGGAGCGTGAAGGGAGCGTGAAGGAGCTAAGAGCGTGAAGGAGGCAGGAGCGTGCTCCCCGTTACTACATGATCATTGCCATCTGTCACAGTTCATGGTCGTCATCATCACGACTTTCCCTGTAATGTACCCGAGGGAAAAAGTACATTTCTAATCACGTGTCATTGATGTGCGAGGATTGCCCCAGGCATAAAATCTATACACAGAGCGGGACGAGAGAGAGAGAGAGAGAGAGAGAGAGAGAGAGAGAGAGAGAGAGAGAAAAAAAAAACACGCACGCGCGCGGCAAAATAGAAATACTTTCTGTGAGGGGACGGTAAGTGTTTCTTGGTCACGACCCCAAACACACACAGGTGAAGAGGGTGTGAGATAAGATATAGACTGGACCATAAAAGAAAAAGAGTACGATA
Organism: Homarus americanus; assembly: GCF_018991925.1. Taxonomy (NCBI): domain Eukaryota; kingdom Metazoa; phylum Arthropoda; class Malacostraca; order Decapoda; family Nephropidae; genus Homarus; species Homarus americanus. The sequence continues at coordinate 897,214 of NW_024739403.1, forward strand.
ACGGCAAGAATTTCATAAAAAGAGCAGGAAAAAATACAACCTTGGGGAGAACAATACACCATGATGGAGGAGTCGAGAGGAATAACAATTAGCCTCATCTCCGCAAGGTGGATAGCCCACCTGCTGTCAACCTCCTCCGAAATTTCCCACTTCTGAACTTAACCGTGTACTGTACCCTTCTTGCACCCTAGAGCTAATGCTCTCTTCTATCCATATCACCAACCAACCAACCGGACAGCGTGGCGGTATAGTAACGCTCTATACTACTACGACCAGAGGATAATGACGAGTAGGATGTAGGGGAAAACACTAGAGGAGTTCTGCAATGTAATGTGGACCAAGTAACCCCCAGTGACAACACGATATAGGTCAAAGTGACGTGATGCAAGAGGTCATTCACACACACTAGGTTAAAGGTCACACAGTATCTTAACATTACATCATTTAAAATTATACTCCATGTTTTCTCAAATCCAGTTCTTAATTTTTACTTATCGCCGACTAAAAAGCTCGTCTAGACAGCAGCCATCGCCACACTCTGAGATTTGAATGTGGATGTGGGGGGGGGGGGCGGCGATGCTGGGGGTGAAGGTATTACACTAATTCTCTCTCTCTGTGCTTCGGGATGGTGGGGTAATTACTGCACTCCTTCCTATCTTTTACCTAAATATAATGTGCTTATATACATCACAATTCTCACACACGTGTCACTACAATGCTGGAGGTGGTGCAACAGGTGACTTCTACAGAAACGAGCCACATTCCCAAAATCATACGACTTACCTCCCCCTTACCACCAGATCTTATACTTCCGTCTCCCTTAAATCTATATATATATCGGGTATACTTATAGTTCCAGTTATATCTATCTTTCAGGTATACCTATAGCTTCCTGGTATAATGTCATATTTCTGGTATATATCTCTCGTGGAAACCTTTATCTTTCATCGTACACTTATATAATGTACACTTACTAATACACCGTAACCTACACAAATACACCAGATGATCTAAACTTACATAAAAACTCCATAGTAAACATGACCTATATAAACTTGACCATAAAACAAAGACCAACATACGCGATAATATTGAAATCCTCAGTTACAGGCGAGATTTACAGCCTCGTGCGGTTAGGTTTCATGGACATTTCATAAGAACGTTATTTGACGGATGAGATACGTATGGTAATAAAGAGTGAATTAAGACCCCCCCCCCCAACTCGACACCACTGTATACCTGGTCAGTGTTTATCTATACCACGTGACGTAAACTTCTTCCTGATAGCCATATTCAAAGGTTAGGGCAACTTAGGGACCTGTTTTTCGAATCAGTTTCCACCAACACGCTCCGTCTCGTTATAAGGTTTAATATAAAAGATAGACAAGAGTAATAAAAGAAATATATAAGAATAAGAAAATATATATATAGTATTGAAGAATAAAAGGACCAAGTCTGAAATAATATGAAGTAAGGAAATCGCTCTCTTACAAATGGTGGATTTGTAAGAGCGCGATTTCCTCCCGACTCCCAGGCCAGCCATGGCACACAGCTCTACTTCTCTGGATTACTGGGAACGGTGGTATGCCACCCTGGCCTCCTTCCATGACACAACAATCTTCCTCTCTCACACATAACTCATTCTCCTCGCATCCCAGATGTGCTGGATGATCTGTTATGATCTTCCACCACAAGGAGCATGACTTGCATCTGCTGCTTATCACTTGATTTCCCAAAACAAAACTTAGGGAGAATGACACCATAATGGTACCAAGACAGATTCAGCGAACTATTAAAAAAAATGGGTATCATTGATGTTAAATTCCAATTTCAGTGTGATGGATGTTAATGGAACATCAAAATTCAGTAAGCATAAAGAGATTGGAAAATTTAGACTTCATCTGTGTCATCACATGCGAGTGTTCCAGTTGAAAAATAATTTAATTCCCTGATGAGACATGATCACAGTGATGAGGTTATCTGGAACTCTCGTTGTCGTATTGTAGATAAGTAATAGTGCCATGCCAGCATCAAACAGCAGAGTTAACACAATAATAACCGCTGCACACAAGTGGTAGCCTAGATTTAAGCAGCGGTCAAGACTCACAGTAGGTATTATAGTACTCACATTCATGCCGTTCTCGCAGTTAAGGTACTTGTGGTCAACGGTAAAGAAAGTCCCCGTCATTTTCCGGCTATCAGACTCCCGCGCCTGTAACAAGAACCCCTTGAATGCGTCGTTCTCGTCCGCCTGCAGTGCAACCAGCATCCTCTGTCCACCATTCACCTTCACTGAACTCGGAGTGATGGTGTACGGGGAGCTGCTGGTTTGCGGGTCGGCACCATGGAGGGGAACTCTGGTTGCACAGGTGGAATCGGGCGCGCCAACAGAGTATGCCCATGCTCCTCCAGTGACACAGGCCCATATCATTAGCAAGGCTGTCGCCACTCTCCTATCCATGCCTGTGGAAACAAGTTGTCATTATGTTAAAAGGCCGTATAACATCGAAGTACAACAATTACGATTACAATAGTTTGTGCATTAATATAAAGATCAATAGAATACATGGTTTGCTCACTCGTCCAAGAAAACGGAACCTCTCGAAGCTCGTGACGTCACTTGTGCCCACAATTCAACACACACAGGATAGACAGAGCACACCATCCCACCATGATTCAACTTCAACACCAAGACAAAACAACAATATCCTGAAGCCTTCTCATATATATATATATATATATATACACTGTATATATGTGCGTGTGTGTATATATATATATATATATACACTGTATATATATATATATATATATATATATATATATATATATATATATATATATATATATATATATATATATATATATATATATATATATATATATATATATATATATATATATATATATATATATATATATATATATATATATATATATATATATATATATATATATATATATATATATATATATATATATATATATATATACGTGAGCCATGACTGGGGAAATCCAGAGTGTGACAGGTGCGTGCGTATGCTAGAGTCTAGACAGCAGAAAGGAACGGTGGGGAAGGTGACCTTCGTCACGACACAATCTACTCTGTTTACACTTGTAATGACGGCCACTACTCACTCCAGTGCCTTAACACCTGGTGCCAACACCACACCCATCCCACTTGGAAAAAAAAAGTACCAGGAGTGGGCCCGCGGACGTGTTCTGTTGTTGTCGTTTGATTGTTTTACTGGTCGTCAACATCGGGGTCATTACGGCCGTAAACTTGCATAGGTTTGCCTCTTGTATGGAGGGTTTGTTGTTGGACGGTTTAGCATCTTGTATCCTAAAGGAACCCGTGAGTCCTGGTGTTCTTGTTGCGGTCTCAGTTGTTCTGTCACCGGACGGTAAGCTATTATAGGAACGGCGTACAGCCACATTTTTTTTTTTTTGGTGGGGGGGGGTGGGGGTTATTTTATGAAATAAGTAAAAGATGGTGAATGAACTGCTTGGAAGGTGAAGGACTGTATGATTGAATATAAGCTTAGGGTAACATCACACGTATATAATACAAAAACTGGTGAAATAAATTTACAAACATAACATGCTTTTGGTCCCATTCTATTGATTTTGAATACATTTCTAATATTTTATTTTATTTTTTTATAAGGGGAAGGAGTTTTTCGTAAAACCTTAATATACTGTACATGCGGTATACACCCATTTGAACATGAACGCACTGTAGGCTATATAAACCCAACCCACAGATATACAATAAGTGCACGACACATGGGCATACACATCATACACAGAAACACATTAAATCACATTTTGTCATGGAGTTGGGTCTCAAGCAAGGTGTCTAACACGATAAGTGACTCCTGTCAAGGAGGAGGTTTTCCACCGTGAATGGCGCTTTCGCCTCCTCGCTCTGGTGTAACTTTGACAATGACAAGAGATGTTTTACTGTTAATCTTGTTCGACATATAGTACACTGCGGTGGGAACGATTGTTCGGTGTGTGGTTCCAGGTAAGTAATGAAGGTGTCATTCTCAACTGGGCAAGCATATTCTCTTCCACCGTTGTCCCTATGTGCCGTGGACCACTCTTCAATAGTAAGTTTGACTTTAAGATGGATATTTAACTCGGTCCAGTTGTTTTGCCATCTCCTTTTGACTAAGTTTACCGAGACACCGCAGTAGCTCCCAGGGTACTCCTTGAGCACCCCTTAAGTTCTACCGCGGATTTTACTAATCGGTCTGCCCTTTCATTGCCTGCAGCAATGTTGCAATATATTACAATATCGTCTTTAGTTATAGCTCAAGAAGACTGATATTTTTACTTAACATCATTTAATTGCTCAAGAAGAACGTATGATCATTCTACTTAAATCATTTTATAACGAGAGGAAATTATGAGCCTTTTACATAGCAATCAGCATCATGGCAACCTTATTGAGTATATAGCACCCAAACATAATAATTATTATTTTTTTTTATGAGAACAACAGTTTGGGAAGTAAAAATGGTGGAACGTGTAAGAGACACCTGACAAAAACCTTGAATTTTGCCTCTCAGCACTATTTTTTTCAAGTTCATATAGCAGCAAGCAATTTAAAAATTAGTTTTAAAGTAAGCTCGTATCCAAACGTGAGGACCTTTCTCTTTCGTTCCTTGGTGGCTGTATCATTCTTCGTTACTTTCTCGTCAATCAAGAATCCCTGTCACTGGAGATCTTTTCCACAGGCATCGCCTGGGCCACACCGTCACAATCACCTGTCTTTGATTACAAACTCTCTAAGCTCGTCTCTTCGACTCGGTAAATCTCACAGTTTCCATGAGGTCCTTGACAGCCAAGAGAGAGAGAGAGAAGGTTTGTCGAGAGTATTTGTTGTGAACTCCTCTTTAATAGTTACTTTCTATTACATTCTTCCCACCAATTTTCTCAGTCTTTTAGGTTTGTTGAGGCTTTTTAGTTTTACGCACCGATATCACACAAAATATCATTCATCATTCACAACAACTGCCTGGAACACACCACCCACGATTACCGATTAAATTACTCTCACAGTACCATCATATTTTCTCAATACTTTCCTGTAGCACAGCTGACGGCACTACAAACCTTTGTGAAAGTTATTCATGTATCATCTACATACAATTAAAAAAATCCTCCCTCGAAATTCCTAAAGCCTATTTGGAAAACTCGAAAAATTCTTCACTGACAAAATACATAATATTGTACAGTACCAGCAAAAAGCTGCTCTGTGTTTTTCATCCTAAACGTGCATCTTTTCCAAGAGAATATACCGCAGCAATCAGAGCATTAGAGACAGCTATGCCCATGACGGTGAATGTCAGCACCCCCAAGAAATACGGTATCAGGCGACACGCCAGACGCAATGATCAATGGCGCTCAACGTATTTTCTGGTAATGCTTGTCTTTTGCCACTGTTGACGAGTGGAACCATAAACACACATCTACACCAACACACACCAATATGTTTTGTCTACAACCGCATTCTTAAACATCAATCGTAAGTAACCCGACGTTGGTTATTAAAAAAAAAAATAATGTTGTCCGTGACATTATAAGGAATATTTTTATATAACCACAGTATATTATCATGTAAGTATTTCTTGTTCTGACCTAACCTACTTAACCAAACGTCTCAAGAGCAAATTTGTTTAGAACAAAAAATGCAGCAAAGCTACCCTACATTTTGTTGCAGTTCAAGGTATACTGGATGATGTTCGTCAAAACGTGTAATCGGACATTTCGTGAAATTAATATTTTTTTTTTAGTCAAATAGCGAAATTAATGTTTCAAGCGGGTTAGGTCCTAGCCTAACCTAACTAACGAAAGGTAACCTAACCTAACCCGATTGAAACATTTATTTCGCTATTTGACTAAAAAAAGATCAGTCATTTCGTGAAATGCTTGATTATAGTTTGACTAACATATAGACATAGTACACATGTAAATAAAGTGCAACTAATAATTAGTCACTGGTTCTTAGTTTGACGAACAGTTAGTTAATTTTGTTGATGGAAATAAATTATTAATAATTTTATGCCGATTTAAAAAAAATGCACTTTTTTGGAGAAACGATAAGAATGTATAGTACTGTACTGAAAATTATATTCGAAGATTTATTAATGATTAGTGGAAAAAAAAGCCCAAGTCAAAGGAAATGCTAATTTGCTAGGTCAGATTTTGCTACTAGTGTTGATCCTTCTATACAGGTTCCGGATTTTTTTTCTTTACTACTTTTTGGGGGCAGAAATATATGGTGCTATTGTAATTTTAGAACCCAATTTCAAGAATAGTTATTTTATGATGGTTACGCACCTTACCCAGCAACTTGATTTTTTCTATAAAAGATATATTAATTTTTATATCATGAAAGACCCCCCCCCCCCTCTTTTCCAAATAGGAAAGGAAAATGCTTTTCCTCGTATCATTTTTACGATATTTACGGGTCGACCACTATTCCATGAATACGTGCAAGACGCGTCCCTTTCTGCAAAATGATGGTTGTTGTTATCAAGGTTGGTTGTAATAATGTTATATTACTGTGCTTCAATAACTAAGGTCTTTAAGCGCGTAACAAGGTTAGTAATTGCAGTATATGTTACATCAATTAAAGTTTGTTGGGTATAGGGAAATGAAATGAATTCACGAACTGATAACGTGAAACTACACAATATAGTAAGATACAGCCTACAGTTCACTTTCAGCTGTCATAAATGCCAAGGTTTTGTTGACATTTTGGATCAGTGAACGAGGGCTTCTTACATTTGAGGAGTGCGGAATTCTGTTCAGTTTTATAAGTTTTAATCGTTTTTTTTTCTTTCTTTTTTTACGCATTGTTAAGAATTTTATGATTTATGGATCGTGGTCAAATAGCCGTTATATATTACCATCCAGTTTCAAACCATGTGCAAATCAATATTGTGAGCTTTTCTGCCGTTAGGCCTACAGATAAAACCAGCACACCTTGATTCTGCAGGGTTAATATGTAACGAAATATGATATTCATACAAAACTCCTACTTGATATTTCTCAATTTTTTTACAATCTTCCAGAAAAAAACCCACCAGCTATTCATTCCTTGAGAAAAATATAAATATAGTACAGTACTCCGAATTATCATTTAAATAACTATAAACGTCCGCGGGAAGACACACTGGATTTTTTTTAAGTGACTAGAAAACTTTTAGAGGTCTTATTAAAAAGCCGCCGGCGGCCGCCCTGAGGCTCCGTTTGTATCCAGCACAATTGTATTACAGAAGGTGAAGAGAGTACAATAATGTAGGCATATAATGTTACCCTCCCTGCTATCATCACCAAACCCTGTTGCTTCCCAACACCCGACTGACAGCCCAAAACAGTAGTTTAACTCTATGATGAACCCAAAAATTTTTACGTATGATATAGATTGCAAATATGCTTTAAAGTTAGGGAACATAATTTCTCTTTTTGCGTTTTCAAAATTCAATTTGTTAAGACTATTATGATCCACACGATTCTAAAAACAAAATCACAGGTGTACTGCAGACTAACTGAATTTTAATATTTTCATGCCTGCATAAATCCTTGCGAAATACTTTGAAACACGATTCAGTTTTCCTACAGAAAAGGTACAGGGTTTGGCTGGGAACCTGGGGAGTTTTAAACTTGACCCAATCTGACTTTGGAAGGGGTGGGAAGCGCTACTTCGTACACCCAGAGATTTAAACCAGGACCACCAAGTATAAACGCAAATAAATATTGAAACAAATTAGTCGGCGAAGTCAAGTGATCAAGGCGTCGATATCAGCATATTGTATAACGTGATCTTATGACGACTTGATCCACTACCAGTATATGTGAAAGAAGTTGGTGACAGGTTTCTCGGCAGAGTCCGTGCTAGGCGGTCCTCATTACTACAACTATCTTCCTTGAGTAAGCTTGTTTGCTTCTTTGAGGAGTTTCACTCGAAGTAAAGTGATATTTCAAAACGAGTTTGTTAACAAAGGTCTAGTCTAGTCATCAATATCCTCCATTTCACAATCTACATCCCAGATTATGAACAATTTATATCTGATTTAAGGGAGGGATAAATTATATAAACACAATACACTAATGACTTCCGAGTCTGATCGATAGTCCATCAATGCCTTTCGGTAATACAGTAATAACTCTTAAAAATACGTAGTTCGCATGATGTTGTCCAAAATATGAGACTTTCTTGTGCAAACCAGCATACCAATTTGGTTAGACGAAGGTACAGGGTTGTAGCGTCACAAACCAACACCAAGCACATTTGGTAAACAATGAAGTGTATAGGAAAAGTTGGCCTGTAAATGAGGGTTAACGGGGGTCATGTGTACGGATGAGTGGGAGGCGGCAGTGGTCTTCATGGGCAGAGCAGCTGGTGCGACCGTGTGAGCCCTCCTGCTGCCTTCACACCTGACGGAATCTACCTGTACCCTCAACTAGCGACCTGCACTTGTGCCCATCACTACGCTCCCCTGTACTATTACAAGTCAAAGATAGTTTACTGCGTACTTTGTTGAATATGCTTGCTATTAAACTCTTTCAATAAACAAAAATAATTTGTTCTGTTCTGGTCATCGATTGATTGTAAGTGTAACATGCCAGCTTTAAATTGGTGATTATTTTATACGATTTTTTCGAAGTCAATGATATTAGTGATCAAAACTCCATCACCACTCATGACGACTGTTCACAAATCAAGTGAGCAAAGTTGGGCCTAGGAGTACGTACTTGTATTCAAACGACTCGTAGGAGGTCGAATTGCGAGTTACCAGGTCACGGAAGTCTAGTTTGTGTGGCTTTAACATATTACAAATCTACTTTCCACCACAAATAAACAGACATCGACGGAAAAATGACTCGCTCGTCTAAAAGAAATGTGTCAACCAACTCACTCACCTGAACCCATCTTGAAGGCTTGTATTGGGTCAATCTGTCCGAATGTAAACTCCAAATCGTATTAGGTAATCACTCTGTAAATGCACTTTCTATAATTTCACCCTTCGGAGTTCATATAGGCATAAAATACGAAATCACAGCGACCCCACGCCTGGCCTAAAATGATCGTACCACCACCTTCGTGTCCAACAGTGAACTAACGTTGCCCGCGGCTGACTGTTGGGATCTTGTGAGTCTGGGTTGGAACCAAATCATTCTTTCCATTCACCTGAACGTTACGCTTCTTCCAGGGCCACGCGCGAGTTACAACTACAGTTGCTGTATTTTCTTTTACGATCCGACGGTCTAATTTACGAAATTAATTCTTTCTCTTGAATTATTTACTACTCGCAGACATATGTACTACTAAGAGTATTTAACAATATTGTTATAACTTAACAAAACAGGCCAAAGTCTTGTATAAAATTTCTCAGAGTTAATGGGCAAGGATACTATACCAAAGACTATATACGAAAGATAGGAAAGCTGACCGAAATGTTGTGCTAATAGTCCTAAAAGTGCTGAGCCAAAACAATAGATGGCGCTAATGTGCAACTCGTGTATTCTGCAAAGACTATAGTTTGTTTATGTCACGTGACCGCGAAATTCATTTACTGTCAAAATGGCAGCAAGAGGACACCCGTACGTGTTTTGCCGCAGAAGCAAGAAAAATCATCCCCAATTTGTATACCATTCATTCCAAAAGGATAAAGAAAGGTAGGAGCACAGCTTTGAATTACATACATATGATATGACAGGGTTATTTATCATTATATTTACAAACAATGTGAAAACTCCCTGCAGGCAAAGTACTAATTTTTAAATATTATTTACAGGTGCTTGCAATGGATACAAGTACTGGGGCTTGAGAAAATATAAGCAAAAACGCCAGATTATACAGCCATCATATTTCCGAAGGCAATTACACTGCAGGGAAAGCAACTTTTAGGCTTTGTAGAAATGTATGTCCAGATTTTAACCTAGGTTTGTATTATAATATGTACAGTATGTCAAATATCAAATATTGCAAATAAATATGTTTGCAAATGTAAATGTCTATAGACTTTATTTTATGATCCACATTTATAAATCTATTTTTTTGGAAAATAAACCATTAAACTATTTATGTATATCCATCACCCCCAAAAATACTGACTGTTACTTATGATCCTAAAAAACAATACAATATTTAATATTCTAAAGCATAGAAAATGAGTTGGCATTCAGTTGACTTAAATGAATACATGAAATAGGAAACTTATGTTCCAAACATGAATAAAAATTAAAGGGAGTAACAATTCTTCCAGTAACTCATTATAACATAGCAAGGTGAACGACTAATTTATATATTTTATGTGTATTATATGGAGAAAATGTAAAATTGGTTGTATTCAATTTCAATTCTTTATCCCTTGATTGAGGAAGCGGGATCCTAGTGCTGTTGTGGGGTTTTTGGGATGTTTGGTTCACACTCAGGATGGGATGGAGAAAGGAAACTCACGATGTGCTCTCATGTATACATGTTGTATTGGATGTACAATGCAGCTTGGTGCTGGGAGGGCAGCATGGTTACAAGCGTGATGTAGAGAGAGCTGGTTGGTGAGGATGCTCAGAGGAGGACCAGCCTGTGGGTCGCCATGCTCGCCGGCAGGAGCGAGGATCGCCAGGCAGGCAGAGGAGGAGCGAGGGCCGCCAGGCAGCGGCGGAGGAGGTGTTGCTGGCTGGTTGGTGTAGGTAGAAAGAGGCAGGTCACCACGAGGTCAGGTCTTAAATAGCGGGGGTTGGCGTGGCTTAGTAGTTGACCCCCGCTCCGTGATGTATGGCGGCGCTGGTTGACCTAGACCACGAGGCATACACTGGGGAATTGGTGGGGTCGGCTACTCAGCAACAAACAGCGTTTGTAGGGGAGAAATCCACTACACTGTCACTAGGTACCCCTGTACAATGACACCAGAAGCATCTGGCAAGTGTGACAAGTATATACAGTATAAATATTATTAAGGGGCTTACTAAAGCCTAAGGAAGGAAGGATATTCCTTTAACACATAATCAATGTTATTTACAAAATATCTGGTCAGTATGGGGATGATCATCGTGTCTCAGTCAGGGGGTCGTGGAGTGGTGGTCCAACAGGCGTCACGGAAGCGTTGTGTGTGGGAACATCTTAGGAGGTAGTGGATAAGGGTGCTGCTGTCAGGTCTTCTGCATAATGCACAAGAGTTGGTTGTATTAACATATCTTAAGCATATTTCATATGAAAAATTAACACGTTAGCAACCGTTAAAATGATGCTCCGTATAGTGATGCGCCAACTCAATAGATGGCGCTGTCGTGGATTTAGACCGCACATCTTTTTTAATGGCAGGGATATAGTCGCTTTCCTATCTTTCGTATATAGTCTTTGACTATACTATACTATAGTCTTTGCTCCAAGCACTATTATGTTGTTTCTGCGCTCGAAACGTTCCCGTTGTTCCTTGTCTCCCATAACAGTAGGTCTGCTAGTTGCCACCTCTCGGATACTGCATTACCCTCCGCCACCTTTTGTGGCCTACTGCTTCTATACACACGACCACCTGGCCCCTGGTAACCAGCGGTGGAAGCTGGGTAAGCCGCGAAAGGTTCGTAACAATACTGACACTTTTCTTGAAAAGAGGGCAGAATTTGAAACCCTTCTCAAGATACTGTAGTGGTTATTCTCCCCTACAACAGCCCAGCCGTGTCCCATAGCAACGGTGTTCTGCCAAGCGTAGTCGTCTTGTAGTGGATTTCTCCCCTACAAACGCTGTTTGTCGCTGCGTAGCCGGCCCCACGAATTCCACAGTGTATGCCTCGTGGTCTGGGTCAACCAGTGCCGCCATACATCACGGAGGTCAACTACTAAGCCACGCCTACCCCCCGCTATTTAAGACCTGACCTCGTGGTGATCTCTCTCTTTTCTACCTACACCAACCAGCCAGCAACACCTCCTCCTCCTCCGCCTGCCTGGCGTTCTGCCTCACATGTGCTATGCAACCCTGCAGACAACAAGTCTCCTACACCGCCTGGAGGGAAGGGGGAGTATTGTAGTGGATTTCTCCCCTACAAACGCTGTTTGTCGCTGAGTAGCCGACCCCACCAATTCCCCAGTGTATGCCTCGTGGTCTAGGTCAACCAGCGCCGCCATACATCACGGAGCGGGGGTCAACTACTAAGCCACGCCTACCCCCTGATATTTAAGACCTGACCTCGTGGTGACCTGCCTCTTTCTACCTACACCAACCAGCCAGCAACACCTCCTCCGCCGCTGCCTGGCGGCCCTCGCTCCTCCTCCGCCTACCTGGCGATCCTCGCTCCCGCCGGCGAGCATGGCGACCCACAGGCTGGTCCTCCTCTGAGCATCCTCACCAACCAACTCTCTTCTTCTAGCTACAGCCGCAGCAAGCAACACCACCTCCTCCGCCGCTGCCTGGCGGCCCTCGCTCCCGCTGGCGAGCATGGCGACCCACAAGCTGTCCTCCTCTGAGCACCCTCACCAACCAGCTCTCTCTACATCACACTTGTAACCACGCTGCCACTTCCCAGCACCAAGCTGCATTGTACATCCAATACAACATGTATACAGAGAGCACATTGTGAGTTTTCTTTCTCCATCCCATCCTGAGTGTGAACCAAACAACCCGTACCCCACAGTCTGAAGGCGCACAAGTTTCTCTGACCAGTCTAAACGTGGGGGGGGGGGGGGTCGACACCGGCAACTTACTTCCGTTTCACGTCCGCTGGACGACGTGTATAGAAGTCCCTATTCTCGCCTCATTATTTCTGGCCCAGCAACTGTAGTAGCATCATGACTGGACGAGGCAAGGGTCTCGTCCTGCCACCTCCTCGCCACGTCCAGGCGAGATGCTGCTGCCTCCAACTTAAACCCAAAATAACACAAGCGGTGTTTAGCCACGGCACCTTTCTCTCCTAAAATTCACTTCAATCCTCCCTTTATCCTTCCCCTGAACCTCCTTACCCCCTGTCACTAGCATTTAAGTCAAGTCAAGTCGTGTGGGGCATTCAACCTGGAGGCCAGCAACACGCAACATCTCTTCTAACGAAGCTCCTTCACAGCTACTCCCTTCAGCACGCTATTCACCCAACGTGTCTTCTGAGCAAGCTTCTCTCCACACGGCATCCCTAGCACTGCACTGTACTTACAATATATAAAGAAAACGCAATTGTTAGTTTCTCTCCTACCTCGTCCTGAGTCTGGGATATCTTCTGGCCACACATCCAGCACGCTACAATACATTAACCCGATATCGTAAAAAAACGCAACTACTGGCTCACGTAAGCTACTTTAGTCCACATAGGACGATAAAAATAATGCAGAAATTGCATTGAGATTACCGTCTAGAATCCTCTTATCACCAATATCAGGTTGTCAGAGGGTTGGAGGCGTGATCACGTGACTGTTGCCATAGCAACGAGTGGGGTGTAGACGCTACCACTGCTCAGTGCTCATCGGCTGCAACCCAACCATACACACTGTCAGTAGTTATGTTTGGCTTGTGGTAGCCTTACCGTGATTTCACCATAGCAACTGTTCAGTTTTTCGACATCAATTTACGCTCTTGAGGTGAGTCAGTTCCATATCTTAGTGAAAACACAATCCGAAATGTGTGCGAGTTAACGAACAACTATCAACAATACAATCAGGATTAATTTTCAGTCCGTGGTTTAAAATACTGTTGAGTTACAACGTGAGAAAGGTGGAGGTGAATCAAATGAAGAACTTTAATATACTGATAAACTATGAGTAAGACTTCATCATTGGAAATACGAATTTTCTGGTCAACGAATGTATCACGTATACGTGATTATTAAACGTGGTGAACGAAATATTTGCATATAGTGACAGCCACAGCCGTAGCAGTGTTAATACGAACAGCTGTGTATTTTAAAACAAAATCAGCTATATCAACAAAAACAGTCGATATATATATACTGTATATATATATATATATATATATATATATATATATATATATATATATATATATATATATATATATATATATATATATATATATATATATATATATATATATTGCACTCAAAATGAAACAATGCATATTCTATCTTTAAGAATATTTCGTAGACAATAGTCACACTGACACACCCCATAACTACTGGGTGATGGCTACAGCCCTGCCTGGTGGATTTGGGGAAAACTGATATAGGAAAATCTATAAGTGGTAAATGGTAAATTGTCTTAATATCGCTTTAGACACTGGTGCAAATGGTGATGGGTGCGGGACAAATGGTGATAAAATGGTACAATTGGTGATAGAAATTATGAAAGTAGTGGAAATATTGTAGAAGCAGTGGAGAAGTATTGATAGACGCGATACAACTGGTGAGAGAAATGGTGCAACTGGTAATCGAAAGTATTAGAAACGGTACATTTGGTGACAGAAACGATACGGTAGGCGAGTAAAACGTATAAAGTTTATACATTTATACTATAATCCAGGAAGATATTTGGGATCATGTGAAAAAGGAGAACAGTAATGGAACAAAAATAAATCCGTAAATCTATAATAAAGCGTGACGAATGAAGATGTGTCCCTGCGTACGTTTGCCCTTGATTCTGGCCACGCTGCATTATATTGCGAATAATCGTGAAAGACCGAAAACAAAAGCATCATTGCTTATAAGTGCTTGAAGTTAAAAGGGGAAACAAAATATGCTGGACTTAATCAGTACTAATATTTTTAACAACGAAAAACAAAGGTGTTTACTAAAAGATCTAATTTTCAGCTTGAGCAAAAATATAATCACAACTTTCATACAAGAAATATTTTCAATCACACATCCCCTTATCCGTGTTATAAAAAAACCCCGTCCTGAGTAGAGAAACAACACCTTCCTGGTATATCCAACATGCTTACTTTAGCTAGGCTATCCGTCGTAGCCGACGACGACTCTGCTTCATTATGAAATCGATGATGAGCGGTGAATTAGGGATGTTGCCGGCGGTGCCACTGGATGTGGGTGTGTAGTCCGATCCTTGACCCGCAGACTCTATCGCACATTGGGCAGGACAGCTCCGGGTTGGGTGGGTGGTCTCTGGGAGCGCGATTGTGTCTCCGTTCCCTTCGTGCACATCTGGCCTTATTGCACTCGTTCTCGAAATGTTTGACGCCCTGGGTACAGGTGGAGCGCCATAGACTACGATCGGATGCAATGGTTTCAACACCCTTTGTAGGATTTTTACATTTTTGAGCGTCATTCTGCGCTGGTCGTTGTACCCTTAGCATTGTCCTCCAGGGTTGCTGCTTGCCTCTGGCAACTGCCTGTAGAGGATCTGGCGGGGGAGTCAGGGCTCTGGCATGCGGATGACATTGTGTTGGTCACACTATATATATATATATATATATATATATATATATATATATATATATATATATATATATATATATATATATGGATCATATGAAGATCCTCCCCCCAAACCTACTTGGGGGAAGATCTTTATATGATCTGGGGCGACAGCAGATGTTTTTCCAGCGACTTTCTCGGGTTTTCCCAACATGACTCATAGAGGACTCACGGCTGCTGGGTATATAATCTCTGTCTCTCCATTGAGATTCATTCTCGCCTCACTTCTACAACACGCAACACCTCCTCCTCCGCCGCTGCCTGGCGGCCCTGGCTTCTCCTCGCCTGCCTGGTGGTCCTCGCTCCCGCCACCGAGCATGGCGACCCACCAGCTGTCCTTCTCTGAGCTTCCTCACCAACCAGCTCTCATTCTGGTCTCTCTTCTTGAACAAGCAACACCTCCTCCAGCAAGCTCCATGCTGTCAGCATTCATTCAACCAGGAGGCCAGCAACAGGCAACATCTTCTCTAACGAAGCTCCTGCACATCTACCTCCTTCAACACGCTACTCACCGAACGTCTCCACTGAGCAGCTCCTCACCACACGGCACCTCCAGCACCAGACTGTCTATCATATAACGTATATTATACAAGAAAACCACTTTAGAGTTTCCATCCATCCTGAGTGCTAGACAACATTATACCACGAATTCCTACAGTGTTCTTTAACATACTTACCGATTTTTACTTATGTTTATTTATCTAAATATAAATTCATATAGGTTGGCTCATTGCTCTATCCATTTTAAAATCAAATTAACAGTATATACTAGCAGAAAGGCATAATATAATGCGAAACAACAAAGCCCAACCATTAATTAAGCAACGGGGAACTAAGTAACCAATCACCGATCACGTTTACATTCATTCATAATTTTTACTAGGTAGTATAGTAAACAAACGGCCTTGAGTTGCCAGCTGTCTCCAGCAGTGTTCGAAGAATCTTGAACGTGACTGTACCTTCTCTACTAAGGGAAGTGTCTTAGTGCACTTGCAGGAGCACACTTAAGTGAGGTGTTTACTGGGTAACAACTGATAAGAGTCTCTGTCACTCACCTAGGGAGAGAGAGCGAACAGGCCTCGGAAACATGCAAATACAGAGGAAACTTGTCAGATATGGTGTTGCTGACATGCGCTGACCTCAGCCTGCCCTAGCTCGCTCCCCGAAGGTAATGTCACCCCAGCAATTCATAACATCAACACTGAGTCATGGTTGAATAAGTTAGTGAATAACTACTGAGTCATTGTTGAATAACTTAATTTGGTATTATACATTTGGGTAAATATTTATATAATACAAATGGTGCTGTTACAACGTGCCTCTATGCTGGTAGCATTGACATGCAGGAGGATGTCAGTATGAGGGACTTTGTCCTCCTGCCATGTCAGACCAACAATGAGCTGCAAACAACGGATATGAAAGGCCTCAAGAGATCTGATGTGCCTTTGGTACGTAATCCACGCCGTAGAACCAAATAAGATGGTGGAAATACAGACAGCTTGGGAAACAGAAAGTTTGATTGAAACTTTGGGGCTATTATTGTCGAACACTGGTGCGCAGACGACCAAAGGAGGCAGCTGCAAGATGGATCCGAGCCTGGATTATCTTGTCGATGTTGTGTTTGGGAGTAAAAACATTACAGAGGTAGGTAAAATGTTCTGCTTGTTTGACAGGTTCTCCAATGACCAGGAATGCAAGTGGTGGGTCTGCGCCTCTGTGTTGAGCAATTATCTCTTTTTTTTGGGGGGGATGTTAATTTTTAGTTCGATGGCCAGATATATTGCGGAGACAACCGAGAGAGCCTCTGGTGAGTGAACTACGAGCGCGCAGTCGTCAGCATATTGGAGCTCCAGGAGGTGGGAGGTCGACGTTTTTGTTATTGCCTGGAAACGGCGGAGGTTGAACGGGTTGCCGTCTAAGCGGAATTGGATCTTCACGCCGTCATCGTCGCTCAGGGCGTTATGACTGATCAGGGTCACTGCTGTGAGGTAGAGATTGAAGATGACGGGCCAAAACGCACCCCTGTTTCACACAGACCTCAACTCTAAAGGGTTTGGACTTGGTGCCCCCTGCAAGTACACATGCTTGCATGTCCTCATGGAAGCCCTTGGGGATTTTAAGAAATTTTGGCGGGAATCCAAGCTTAAGAGATAACTGTCCAGAGCAGTTCTCTATTGACGGTATCGAAAGCTTTCGTTAAGTCGATGAAAGCTACGTAGAGGTCACAGTTTTGTTCATGACATTTCTCTTGTAGTTAACGCACAGTAAAAATCATATCAGTTGTGCTGCGATCTTTACGGAAGCCACATTGCGTCTCGGGCAGAGTGGACTCAGCGATGTGTTGGGTTAATTTGCAGAGCATAATTCTGGCAAGTACTTTGCCAGCCACAGCCTCGGCTGTTACCACAGATGGAACGGTCGCCTTTTTTCTTGTAGATTCCAATGATGTTCGAGTGGAGACGCTGGAGGAGAAGGTAGCCTCCGCTCTTAAAAATTTCTGGCCCGTCATTTTTGTTGTTTTTGAGGCCCTTGACAGCCCGTAGGGTCTCAGAGAACTCAGGTGCTGCATCGAGTTCTACCGCCAGGGGCACTCTGGGATGGTATCTAATATAATGGGCTCAGTAGGGTTCGTTTGGTTGAGAAGTCTACCAAAGGGTTCCGCCCGTCGATCCAGGATTTGCTGTTTGTCCTTGAGGAGTTCACCGCCGAGTGATCTCACTGGAATGATGTTGCGCTTGATAGGACCATGAATGGCTTTGGTGGTATTGTAGAAGCCCCTGATGATCGTTCACGTTGGCGAAGCTCTGGATTGCTTGAGCTCTGGTTTGCCACCACTCGTTTTCCATGTTTCTCAGAGTCCTTTCTGCTTCGGCCATGAGTGAGCACCAGTTGGCACTGAGTGCAGTATATTGTGGGTTTGAGAGTAAAGCATAGTGGGCTTTATTCTTGGTAGCAAGAAGATCGTATATGCCATCAGCATTCTCATCGAACCAGTCCCGGTGACGTGGTCTGGTTGTGCCGAGGATGTCCTTTGCAACTTCATATATGGACAAGCGGAGGTTGTTCCACTCATTGTCCACGTCTATTGTGTTGCTACTTAAATCGATTGTGGGTGTGGAAGACAGACGCTCTGCTCGGGTTCTGCAGATATTGTCAACTACTGTTGGGTTTTTGAGGGCCTTGTAATTGAATTTTTTGTTTGGAGGTCGTAATGGCACTTGGGGACGGATTTCGAGCCTCATCTTGGAGCGGATTAGGTTATGGTAGGTAGAACATTCTGCACCTCCTATGGTCCGGGTTTGGAGAACTTCTCGTTGGTCACGTTGCCTGACAATGGTGTAGTCGAGTAGGTGTCAGTGCTTCGTCCTTGGGTGTCTCCAGGAGGTTTTATGCTTGTTTTTAAGTTGGAATAAAGTATTGGTCACGACTAGATTATGTTCTGAGCACAAGAAGAGGAGTCTTAGGCCATTGTTGTTCCTGTTGCCGATGCCGCGGTGGCCCAGAACGCCGGCTCATTGGTGAGATTCTGTGCCAACTCTTGCATTAAAGTTACCGGGGATTATGATAAGGACATTACACACGCACACGTTTATAATCGACTTCAACACATCCAAGAAGCTCTTCCCGTCAGGCTGTCTGTTTAGTACTCAGAGCTTGTCACCCTCCTCTCTCACATGGGAAACTGACCCTTACCATTTCATTATATCACCACAACTATCTTACCGCTGGTACGTCACCACTACTATCATATCCGTGTTACATCATTCGAAGCAAAACTCTGAAACCTTCCCTCTTTTTAGCAAACTGTTTTACCAATTGGACACTGGTATGAAGGTGAATGATAATCTAATTATAATTTTTTCTCATCTTTAAATCCCAATCACAAGTTTGAGGTTTAGGGTTTCGATCCCTGAATCTGTTGACTAATACAAAGTTGCTCGATTCCTACATACCTGTAGCTTGTAAAACAATTAGTTATTCACTGTTATAGCACAAGCATCCTCTTTTTCAGCCAATTCTAGTGATTTTGTCTTCATTTTGTCGGCTAAATCTCTGGATAAAAACAGATTCTCATAATACAAAGTAAGATTGACAAATAAATCTGCAAACTGAGATTCGCTCAACCAAAATATTCATTGTCGTATAGCTCATTATTTAAAATAGATCAATGTTTAATAAACATATTCAAATATCAAGTCATATAATGTCTTGTCTTAGTGTATTCCCTAGATAATATATGTTTTTATTTTCATTTTGATGTACTGTACTATGCATGACTCCACGTGACCTGAGGTGCCCTTCAGCAGGATGTTGACCAGGCGGGAAGTGGTGATCGAGAAGCCGTTCCGTGATCGTCGCTACCGAGACCACAGACGGAAGGTAAGTCACGGGGGGGGGGGGGAGATAGCTTCAACCTAAAGTTGTTATCTATAAGCAAAAGATCCTCCCTACAAAATTTTCTATTTGCTATTATAAGTCTCATTTACTGTCACTACCCTGTGCATACAGTCAATGCCTTCTACAAAGTCGGAAAAAAATTAAAAATAAACTCGGCCCAGAGGCCCATTAAGAGTAGTTTGGATACAATATACCTTCGGTACATAAGGAGGTATCGTAGTCTGTACTGTACTCGACCGACTTCACTCCCCCAAGTTGCAACTCGGTGGAGTGTGGTGCCGTGGGATCGAACCAACGATCCATAGGAGAGGAGGCGAACACTGTCTCCACTTAGCAGCTCCACCCCCTACATACAGTTAACGCCTTCTAAATACAGTCGATACCTTCTACGTAGACCTAGCTGGCAGGTCCTACATACGCACCATTACCTTCTGTACATAGATAACCCCTTCTTACACACGATCAACGCCTAGACTGAGATGGTGGTGGGGGTGCACACAGGTACGGAGTGCCCTGCCCCGAATAGACTCAGGGCCGCCCAGAGAGTACCCGCACTTGGTGGTCAAGCTCAAGAAGCTGCGGCTGGAGCGGGACCGCCAAGGCAAGATCTGTCAGGACAACATCAAGCTCGTCCACCGCATGGCTGTCATAATGAGGACCAAGAGGCTTGACAACATCAATATGGCGCCTAGAGGGTAATATATAGCAATTGAAGTATAGGGGTAACGTGCTCAGGGGTAATGCTACTGGTTACATTCTTAGGGGGTAACTTGCTTTGGTGACTTATTTTGTGGGTAACGTGTCGTAGGTGTAACCTGTTGTTGAGAAAATATGCTGTCGGGGGTAACGTGCTATAGAGGGGTAACTTACTGGGGACACTGTATCTATAAGCTAAGATAGTTTTGAAGCATTTTATCACCGCTGTTGGCACACACTCAAACACACTTAATTATGTTGCAATCAGCAGGATATTCTCACATACTTCACGTTATTGTCAGTCAGCATATCACTCTAACACAATCCCCGTCATTGGGGTACCGTTTCAAAACATCTAGTGTCGTCGGCAGACCATTCGAGCCTCGAGCAAAAACCTCGACCCGTCGAACGACAGCTTCTAGATCTCCAGCAGGAGAAGACGAGGAAGACTGGGACCAGGGCGGATCTTTTCTGGAACAGGTCACCTCTGAAGTGGAGAGGCACCTCAAACCTCCCATCCCAGGCAAGCTGATCCAGGTGTGTACCGTTACAGAAAAATCTTTAAAAAATATATAAACACTAATTATCCAGACGAACTACGATGTGTTTATAAATGTACAATCGTAGAAGTTATTGATCCATGATGCATATACATGCGTTACATGAAAGAAAAGCTTTGGCATGTTTACAATTACGTGTTATACATGCCCTCAGCACCGTGCTCCCGCGGGACTGTGTCGCGTCCCTCGTGTCGGACCTCCACCCTCACCCAGGAGCCCAGTCCGCCGCCGCCACCGTGTTCCCACCATCACCCTGCCCCTCACCAGCCCCAGGTAGGTGCCCACCTTCAGGTGTGTTCATCACCAGCACCGCCATGAAGGTACCGACAATCACTACCACCACCAGGTAGGTACCCTTCACCAGCCCCAGGTACAGTAGATGCCCGTCATCACCACCACCAACTGGCAGGTGCCCACTACCATTACCCTCAGGCAAGTGCCCACTACCACTACCCTTACCCTCAGGCAGGTGCCCACCACCACTACCATTACCCTCAGGCAGGTGCCCACCACCACTACCATTACCCTCAGGCAGGTGCCCACCACCACTACCATTACCCTCAGGCAGGTGCCCACCACCACTACCATTACCCTCAGGCAGGTGCCCACCACCACTACCATTACCCTCAGGCAGGTGCCCACCACCACTACCATTACCCTCCCCACCATCATCCACCTCCTCATCACCTCAAAGAAGTTCTTCAATATGTCAGTTACACTTTATTGTATTCTTGGAAAATATGTTTATGATGTCTAAGACGCTTATCAACATAAAAATATATTAGTTTTGAGAATATATATATATATATATATATATATATATATATATATATATATATATATATATATATATATATATATATATATATATATATATATATATATATATATATATATATATATATATATATTGTGTATATAAATTATGTGCATCACTGCCGGCAGGTCACGCAGGAGTCCGTCGCCTACCACCGCGTCAGAGCGGTCCTCGGCCAGGTGTCGTCGTGGTAGGGAGACAACCAGACTATCGCCCCTACCTAGTCTCGGCCGTCGTCCCAGCATCATCGCCTCCTTACCTTCTCCCCAGGACGACAACTCCAGCTCAGCCGCTGATGAAGGCAACTTTGAGGAGGATGTTGAAGAAAGTGAGAATTCAGAGTACAGTCAAGAATCTGAGGAGAGGAGCGAGTATTCGGAAGACAAGAATGAGAAAACGGAAGAAGATAGTCAGAAAACTGACGAAGAAAATGAAAAATGTGATGAAGATAGTGAAGGGAGTGAGGACAAGAGAGGGAGCAGGAGGGAGGGGTCTGGAGAGACGGATAGCGACGACCGGGTGTCCTCTATCCTTCTCAGTCACCACCCCAATATCACCATCGACGAGCCCAGCGACGACGAGTTCTACGCCTAGAAGGCACGCGTAGGCTGTCCACTTACCCTATAACGGGCACTGGGGTGATGACATGTGTTGTAGGTACTACTGGTGCACTTAGTGGAGTGACACATACAGGGTTGTTTAGTTTAGGTTAGGTAGTCCTTCCCCAGGGTGTAAGGTAAGATCAGTACGTAATGGTGTCGAACGGATTGAACCGACATTGACTTAAACGCTCATTTAACTCAATGCCTACAATAAGACTACCTTCCTGTGGACTGTATTCATGACGTTTTAATAACCAGTGTCGGGATAGAATTTCCGCGAACTGTTAAGTACCGGTGATTAACAAAATATTTTGTATTTACTTAGAAATATTCTTAGTATAGCTAATGTCAACTTGGAATCAATCCCAGAATTATTTAAATAAAAGTTTCTGTCTTTTTATGTGGGATTGATTTCCTAATCTGGTTTATTTCTTCATTGCACATCAAAGTAATGAGTATAACCACTAGGTAAACACCGTTCTCCCTGACGTATGAACATCACTTATACACACGAGGATATAGATAAATAATGACTGGTCAAGACCAACTGTGTTCTGACGACAGCTTACGGTCATTTTCACTCCCCAATTCCACTACTACAATGATAATATATAGAATGATCACTGCAAAGTCGTCCTGAGCTATTTTTTATTTTTTTTTTATATAAACAAACATCAAACTACCTCTCATGAACACTACAATCTCCATGGAAAGTGTTTTTTTTTTTTCACGGGGATAAGCTCACCCATGCACAGGTCACCAGCCCACATCGGGGCCTGGGTACAATAGTCAGTATAGACTGTACTGTATACACAGACGTTAGCCCAGCGAGCCACCTTTGGTAACAGGATTACGATGTAGCCACGCACGCCAGGCATACCTCGACAGGTGAAGGTGGTGACGTGATCAGAGTAGTTGTGGTGAGGGATGCGGGTGAACACAGTACTCGTCCTTGTGGCGGCCACCCTACAAGTCACTTCATGTCATCTGCCCCACACCCTCGCACGTAAGTCACAAGTCAATGGCACGGTGCATTATTCACATTCACAAGATGTATAGTAGTTATCACCCTTTATGTTATAGGTGTACGAGATGCTGCGCTAGATCCACCTTAAAGTGAATCACAATTTTTTTTCAGTTACTTACATTAACTGTTAGGCTACAAGCCGCTACATGATATTAAGATAGTTTCGATTTGGTGAGGCTTAAATTCTTTTTAGAAGTGTGTGTACAAATGATAGCTCCGAAAACTTGAGTGCCATCAAGGATCTCTTTTACATGCATTTAGCTGCAAAGGTTAGTTTTAATTAACCTTTAAATATACAGTATATTTGGAGCGCGGTGGTCAAGTGGATACAACGCTCGTCTCCTTCCCAGGGGTCGGCATTTCGATTTCTGGGCGTTCCTAGTGAATGCAGTCGAGTGCAGTACCAGCCATGTTGCCTCCTTGTGTACTGAAGGTTTAGTAGCATACAGTGTGCTGTACGAGCCGTCAGTGGTGAAGAGGATAAAGGTATCCACACCGTCACGACTATGGGACCCACTTTCACTTATAAAATTATAAAAAAAGCACAAGGTGGAGAGACGAGTATTTAGATTCTGTACAGTGAATACCTTTAAAATTATTGCTGTTTTGTTTGTGATTCATGTTCCGTAACTTTCAAGATATTTTGTTGTAGTTTTATTCTCAACGTAAAAGAAAATAAGGTTAACGCTCTTATCTGGTAGCTGATATTGATTTGTAATATACATTTTTTTAACCTTCCCATGATAAAACTAATTATTTTAAGACAGTTTACAAGTCCCGCTACTGCTAATGATGGACTTGCTGCAGGAACAGATCTAAACGGTACAACATAAGCAGTAATGAAGAGTGACAAAAGAATTAACTCTGAATGTGTGACTAGAGGACGATCTTGTTAGGCTTAAATGATGGTCATCCTGCCCTCACCAGCGCAGCTCTGAACTATATATGTTATATAGTCAAAGATGGGGTGCTTCCGACCACAAACAAAAGTAAAATTATTCTACTTCACAATGTGTGAAAACAATAGGGTAGGTGCTTCTGCTAACAACGCAATCAATTGAAGCAGCTATAACAGACGAAGGTGTTTGGACAAAAGCCCCCTGGACAAACCCCCCCCCCCAGTTAAAGTGCAAAGTTGGACAAAAGCCCCCCAGTTAAAGTGCAAAACAGGTTAGGTAAGTTAGGTTTGGAATAGCAGTCTTGTAATATAATAATTGTACATGATTTAAAAATTCTAATTGATAGTTGTGCTTGGGGGCCTTTGTCCTAGAGGGCTTTTGCACCATTTCTGAAAGACTGTTTCCGAGGTATCCTGTTCGCTTTTGAGACTAATCTATATCCGATAAAATATGATGATGATGAATAGGGAGAGAGAGGATGATTAAATAACCTAGTAGCACAGCGCACACTGGCAAATGTCACGACCGACCTTCATAACGACCCTACATTAATCGATCCTCCACCACCGGTCGCATCATAGTATATGTGTTAAGAAAACGGAAAGAGAGTGGAAGAATGCGAAATCAATAAGCAAGAGAGGAGGGGGAATGATCTTGCAGCAATTGATATGTGGGAGAACGAAAGAACGAGAGGATGAGTTTTGTATGAGTCCTACACAAACAAATATGCATATCGTCCACACATACGCATAACACTTTCACACAAATACACATCCATGTAAATACACATCCATGTAAATACACATGCAATATATTGAAATAAACGAGTTTCATGCACACCTAGTTCCTTGAATATATTCTCTGATCTGATTTTCTACAGCTGTATCACGTTATTGGACTACTGCCAAGGCAACAAGAGATCCGTGTTAAAGGAACAATTCGGGTGACTGGCAATGAATTCAATGAAACAATACCTGTACAGTTTTTCTTTATTAATAAAGAATGACTTAAAACAAGGACAGTGAGGTCAAACTAAAGTTATGAAAATCCTATGAAATGTGTGTGTGCGGTTATTTTACACACACACACACACACATATATATATATATATATATATATATATATATATATATATATATATATATATATATATATATATATATCATGTAAATCCACAATGAAAACGTGGATAAGATAAATCTTGATAAAATCACACGGGAAAATGGAAACAACGGAGTACCTTAGCTTAAATATACAGGGTGACCTAAAAACATGAGGTCAGGTCATAATGATGACATCCAAGGCTAAAAAGGTTAAAAATGCTTTGAAAACCTTTGATCTTGATGTATGACAGTTATTTTGTGGGTCCCTTTTTTCTGACCTGACCTGTCTAGTCACGTCACCACCCTTCTCTTAAGCTCCTCTACGGTTGTGTTGGTGTGGGGATTAGTGGATGTCATCATTATGACCTGACCTCATGTTTTTAGGTCACCCTGTATATTTAAGCCTCTCTCTGTCCATGTAATCTAGTTGCCTCTGAAGATGTCTTGAATAAAGACGAAAGCTAAGGTACTCCGTTGTTTCCATTTTCCCGTGTGATTTTATCAAGATATATATATATATATATATATATATATATATATATATATATATATATATATATATATATATATATATATATATATATATTTATATACAAAACCATGAAACCGGAAAATTTCGACCCAAGACCTCTTTTACAGATAACAAGTGAATATTGCAATTATGCAAATTAAATGTGTGAGGTGACAGTGGAAGCAAAGATTAATGCAAGGTACAGTTTAAGTCAGGGGAGTGCCTCTTGATTTATGTCAGTTTTTCTAAAGTCTAAAGACGTTCATATTTAGAACTTACACACACGTGCACGAATGGGCAATCTGTGCAACTCATTATAAAATTTCTGGGTGTGTCCCTTGACATAAACAAGGAAAAGTGTCAAATAATTAAGAAATAATAAGACAATACTAGTGTATGTGTGTTTCAGAGTTCTTGGATCAATTTTAAAAATCTATGATCGTGATATACGATGAAACGGTGCAAAGTGAAGATCACACAACAATCGTTTAGATAAAATCACAAAGCTATTCACTTTTACTTTTATCCTCTTCGCCACTGAACGGCTCGTTAGCCGCTTGGGCGATCGGTCACATCTCTGATTACTTTTTCTTTTCATTTATCTTCTTCACCAAAAGATCGGCTCGCTAGCCGCCCGGGCGATCGGTCACGTCTCTGTCACGCACTGTTGGCAAATACTGGGCATGCACCGGCTCCTGAATGTACCTGAACCCGCTCCAGTGTTGGTCAAGTCTTGTCTTGAAAGAGCTCACAAACAAAATCGGCTTAAATGTTATCAAAGGTAACGATGCGTCCTTGGTCTTCCTCTTTTCTCAGATGAATGTAACAAAACTATTAGAAGCGAGGAGGAGGGGGAGGGAGTGGTGGAGTCACCTGGGTACCCTGGCCTCTACCCCACCCCCGCCACCTGCACCTACACCTTTCTGGGCGCCAGCCCCCACCACAAGGTCCAACTCGCTTTTACCTACTTCTCCCTAAGAGAGCCACCTCTTCATCTCGTGGCTCACGAGAGGTGAGTGTCAGATCGCATGTATACTAACATGCACGGTATGCATATAAACATACTCTTATTTCTTTGATTAAAATTCAGCATACACATTCTCTTTTTCTGCACCCACAAATGCATCCTCACTTTTTACTTTTAATTTTATCCTCTTCGCCACTGGTTGGCTTGTTAGCCACTTGGGCGGTCGGCCATGTCTCTGTTATGCACTGTTAGCAAGTATTGGTGGGTATGCATTGGCTTCTGAACATATCTAAACCTGGTCCAGTGTTGGTCAAGTCTGGTCCTGGAACAGCTCACACTCAGTGTCGTCACAACACTGGAAGATTGTTCCAAGAGTTCACAATTCTCTCTCCGGAAAAGTTTGCCCTCACAGTTTTCTGGACTTGTGGCTTCTTTAATCTTCAGCTGTGATCCCCTGTGGGGCGAGTGTTCACCAGCTCCATTTTTGTACACTCAACTGAGTAGTGCCCTTGGAGATGTTTATACACCTCAATTATTAGGTCACCCCTCACCCGTTTGTAGTATAAGCTAGGCAGTTGCAGGTGCTCTAATCTCTCGGGGTAGCTGAGGTGCCGAAGTGCAGGCACCAGTCTGGTGACCCTCCTTTGGACATTTTCAATCAACTGACAGTCCCTAGCATATCTCGAGGATCAGACGGAGTGAGAGTACTCCAGACGGGGAAGCACCTCACTCTTGAAGATTGTTATGAGACGTACAGTACTAGTTTAGTTGCTTGAACCACCTTCTTCTCACAATGGCCTGAGAACTTCTTTCCATTGTCAATATACACACCCAGGTACTTTTCACATTCAGTCTCTTTTAATGCAGTTTCTTCATCCCGTTGGGACATATGATACGCCTCCTTACCGTTAGTATGACCCAGGTGCATCCTCTTACACTTCATGACATTGAATCTTAGCAGCCATCTCTTCGACCACTCTTAAAGCTCACAGAGATCTTTCTGTAACTCATTACAGTCTTTTTAGTTCTTATTTTCCCTGAATAACTTGGCATCGTCCACAAACATTTGTATGGAGGAATGTATAGCTTCCAGCATGTAATTTATGAAACAAACAACAACAGGCCCCGTACACTTCCCTGTGGTACCCCACTTGTCACAGGTACACAAAATGATTTCATACTATTAATCACCACACACTGTTTGTGATCACGAAGAAAGTCTCCAATCGACGCAAGGGCACTTCCCTGAATTCCGTATCCTTCCAGTTTAAGTCTCAGCCTTTCATGGAGTACGCTGTCAAAAGCTTGGGTAAAATCTAGGTATATAATGTCGATATTACTGCCCTGTTCCAGAATTTCGGTCCAAACATCCAGTACCTTAAGTAATTATGTTAAGCAGGAGCTTCCCGGCATCAAACCACGTTGGCAATCCTTTACAAGGGTGTTTCGTAGTAGATGTTCCATCATGGTATCTCTTATAATGCTCTCTAGTATTTTACACACTATGCTAGTCAGGCTTACTGGTCTATAATTATTCATGGAGTGATGATCATCCTTCTTGAATACAGGACTCACATAAGTAATTTCCAGTCACGGGACCTTTTGCTCACCCAGGCATTTACAGAACAGGATCATAAGGGTACTCAGCAAGCTCGTTGCACAACTCTCTTGGTACTCTGGGAGGCACCATGTCAGGGCTGGGACTCTTATGAACCTTTAGCTTTGACAATATATTTTTTATTCCCTCTTCTGAGAACACAATGTGGGTCAGCACTGTGTCAAACCGTCTTTTCTCAAATGCAGGAAGATTGTTCACATCTTCTCCTGTGTAGGGCCGGGCACAGGACCTGTCTGATAGAGGGGCTGAGTTTGCAAAAATGGCACCATCCCTCAGGGGGCACTGTAAGCCCCCCCCCCCCCCAGGGAATTTTTTTTGAAATCTGATCTATTTGAGGGCCATTTTGAGGCCATATGCAGTTGCTATAAATGTCCCTTGAATTTTGGTATATTTTATAATTTTTTTATGAAAATATACTTAATATCTAATAAAAGCAACATGACAATGACATCATTCGACAATTTATTTACAATATAAACTACTAAAATCCAAGCTCTCCCACGAAAGCACGCCACATATAATATTATAGCAGGGTGTTTATACTTGGCTTTAGAATAATATAAAAGAATTTTTTCCTCCTTAAGTTCTTTGCATCCTAAATGGGCTGATCTGCCTCTTTTGTTACTAATTGAAAAAAAAGCACCATCGAGGGCACTTCATAACTGGCAGGGAAAATGGACAGGGGCTCAAGCCTCCCTTGAGCCCTACCTGTGCCTGCTCTTGTGAACACTTGCACATACACACACACTCATGCACATGCAAACATATCAAAATTCATATATGTAGCACCTATCATCATTAAATTAACTAGCCTTATTGTTTGTTTTAACTCTATGGTGGCTTCCTCCCTGGCCCTTGAGGTCTGTTGTTAGAAAATATTCATGAAGAAGAAACATGATGGTACAGGTTTAGTTGTCTCACAAGATACACTAGTACTTAAAGCGGAAGCCCAGCCCAACACATGACAGCAAAGCCTACTCATCTCATAATGCAACATTAGTAACTTGACATGCATCCTGATGTGGGATATTAATATATGCTTTAACTTTTATTTGTTTAGAATAATATGACAAAATAATATACAACAATCTCAAGTAGTGTATGTGTATTAATATGATATTATTTGGATATTTAAATACACCTAGACCCCGACTTACGACGGGGTTAGGGACCCAAATCCAGGTCGTAAGTCCGACATGGTCGTAAGTCCGACATAGATAAAAAAAATCTACAATGAAATACAATACAGTAAAAGTAATGAATAATGATGAATGGATACAGTACAGTGAAAGTAATAAATAATAAGGAATGGATACAGTGTGACAGCACTTAACCTTTAATGTAGTCAGCTGAATGCACATGGGGCCCCCATAATTTTCTAATTATACATGGAGACTACATTAACTGGAAACGTTTCGGTATAGAAAATGCGTGTGTCATTTAAAAAAAAAAAAAAAAAATTTTTTTTTATCTATATCTGAGGCGGTCGTAAGTCCCGACGGTCGTAAGTCCACGTAGTCGTAAGTCGGGGTCTAGGTGTACTTGTAATTATTCCTGCAATGTATTGTTATTTCTGGATTAACCAAATAAA
Organism: Homarus americanus; assembly: GCF_018991925.1. Taxonomy (NCBI): domain Eukaryota; kingdom Metazoa; phylum Arthropoda; class Malacostraca; order Decapoda; family Nephropidae; genus Homarus; species Homarus americanus. The sequence continues at coordinate 927,387 of NW_024739403.1, forward strand.
ACAATCCTTGAAAAAAATTATGAAAGGAAGTAATTAACAATGTGTTTGTTTGTGTGTGTGTACTGCAGGTGTTTACACACAGACACCCTGGCCATGTACAACCTTGTCAACAACTACACTCGCCAAGAGATTGACACCTTCTGCGGCACCTCCGTCCCCTTGCCCATTATGTCTTCCACACCAGGTAACCCCCAAACATGTCTTATTCTCCTCAACTTAGTTAATGGTAGTGGTTACTGTGATGTTCTCTGTTAACTATAAAACTTTGGATATTGGAGGAAGTTACTTGTGTTTGTAAGCATCTGTCCTACACTGTATTATGAAATTCACAAGTCACTGGGGATCATATTAAATAAATTTAACGGTACTGTATTTATAAAAAGAGGGAATAGAAAGACGTAAATTGAGGAAGGATACAATGAATGCAAATTAATAAATGTACATACATATGAAAATGTGATCCACAAGAGACTGGGGAAGACTGAGACTGTGTTGTCCCAGTTAAAACATAACACCAATTCTTATAATGCAGTGCAGTAAGAGGTGTGACTGTTTTGGTTCCGGTAGGTCTTCAGCTGGTGTTCACGGCCAAGCCAGCAACGTCGCTACCCGAGACTTCACTGTTAATACATAATGGATTCTCCGCCAGATTCAAATTTGTCACAAGTAAGAAAAAACTCGTGAACTTTCTTTATCATGCAGTGGAAATGATACTATACTAGTCATTTACTGAAAATACGTAGGTACAATATTAATTAGATTATTAATCAGTAATATGCAACACCCCTGTATATATAAGTAATATCTACATTAGCAGGAATCCCTCAAACCCGTAACTCTCCATTAGCTGAAATTGAAATTTGTTCATTATTTTTCAAGAAAATTCCCTAAATTCTGGGTTCGGGAACAAATTCCAAGGTTGAAAATCAGGATCATTTTCGGAAAATTTAAATAAAAATCTGATAATCTGTCCAAATTTTGACTTCTGGGTCTAGGAGCAAACATCGAATATAAAATAATGTGCAAATTACCGGAAAATCGGAGAAAATTTTGAGAAAATCACTCCAAACCTTTCTGCTCATGGCCTGGGGACAAGGGTTCCCATCGTTATGAAAGATTGCGTCATGTTTAATCACATCCTCACATGGTTGTGTGTGGGCGGGAAGACCAACCACTTGGGTAACCCTGGATTTTTCTGTTCTGGGTCTATTCGTAATCACTGTACTGTATATACAGTGATATCTCCGTCAGCTGAAACAATTGGTGCAGAGCACTTTGGGAATGAGAGATTTCCGGGTAATGAGACGACTCTCTCAAAGCCGGAAAAAAAATCCTGTATTCCCATAGTTTTCTGGGAAAGCATGACAATTTTCTTGGAAGGTCCAGAAATTCACATTACATCATCTCTCGAACCCAGAAAGAAATATCCCATCCCCCAGAATCCCCCAAAAAAAAATATATATATATACACAGTTGTACCCCGCTTAACGCGGTTTCACTTAACGCGATTTCTCATATACGCGGTGCCTCGCCAGAACCAAACTTTCACTTAACGCGGTTCATCTACCCATATACGCGGGAAGCAGCGCGGGCACGATGCGCACAAGGTCACCCAGTCATCAAAACATTACCGAGTTCTTCACCCGCCACCCACCACAGCCGGCCCAAGTCAGTGATAGTGATAATTATAGTGAGGATATGGACTTATATGGACTTTCAGGGGTTTGACAAAGAGGCCCTGCAAGCCTCGTGGTGGATAGTGATACAATTGATACAAGTGATACAGGTGAGGGCCAATAATCTGCCCTCTGCCTCGGAACCAACCCCCCATCCCCGTGTGCCCAGCCATCTTTTCTACTAATGTAAGTGTTAAAAAACCTAATATTATTGATATTTCTCTTAATTATTAATTGTGTGTGCATACCATCATAAAGTTAAGATAATATTTTTACTACAACATAGTTGTGTGTCGTCAAAAAGTGGAGTTTGGGGGTCGGGCCGGTCTCTATTGGAATTAATCCCATAGGTTCTGTTGTTCACTTTACGCGGTTTTCACTTAACGCGGTACCCTGTGGGTTCAATTGACCGCGTTAAGCGGGGTACAACTGTATATGAGTGTGTGTTCATTATTATGGCATGTAAATGTAAACAAAGACATACCGTATATGCTCAGATCTGGGAATGAAGAGCGGGCAGCAGACTGCCCCTGGTGTGTGCCAATTTCTATACAACAGTACCAACGCTGCCAATGGTACGGTGTATTCCCCCAACCCTGAGGGTTACTACCCGCAAGACACTACCTGCCACTACCTCTTTTATGGCCGTCCAGGCGAGGTGGTGAGACTTACCTTCAAGTACTTCGACGTGGAGGGGGTCATGCCGTGAGTGTGCCCAGTTGCCTTAGCTCATGTTACCAAGAACACATAAGTATTTCTCTTTATAGTAGACTATTCTGTAGGTTATGTTACCGACGGATTCTATTTTTATTCCATACAGTTAAGTGATTCTTATGTAAAGTACGAGGAGATTCACTGAACTTCTCATATATAGAAGATGACGAACGTAAGTAAAAGGGAGTACTGTAGTTCCCGAGGCTAGCCAGTACATTGGCCTCGCCAGATTAATTCAAAACATTCCAGTAAGTTGAAAGGATCAAGCTTCTTACTCTATATTCAGTAAAACCATATGTTCTCATTCACATAAAAAAACAGTAGTTTTGTCAAATATATCGATTACTTGTATAGTTCTCAGTAGCACAGACGAATAGAGTAACACTGGGAAAACTTTCCCTCGCTGAATTACAAGTATATGACACTGAAAACACTTCACATATAATTTTCTACAGGTGTAACGAGGCGACGGACAGCGATTATCTGGAGTTTTCAAACTTCCCCAGCGCAGACCGTAAGATCCCAGCCTACTGTGGCAATGTTGCCCCCTCCATCATCCAGAGTGATGGCACCTTCTTCAGGCTTACTTTCAGGAGTAATAACAAATTTAGTGGAACTGGGTTTGCCACTGACTACCAATTCCTGGATATGTCATACCAACCATACACCATCAAGAAAGTGATTGTTATGACGGCCGGAGGCAGTGGAGGGTATTCGTAAAATAAAACAAGAAGATTGATAAATTACTATTGGGCTTATAGACAACACTAATGAGATAAAACAATATACATGAAAGTTCAGTGCTTCCCTTGTGACACCTACCAGATGCTTCTGGTGTTATTGTACAGGGGTACCTAGTGACAGCACTAGGATCCCGCTTCCTCTATCAAGAAATAAACTATTGAAATTGAAAAAAAAAGTGAAGTCCAGTGCTTTTGATTGATTAATGTAAAATAAAATTAAAACAACATTTGTACTTCATTTTGCCTGATTTTTACAAAACCGCAGGCGAGACGTAAAGTACAGTACGGTATACTGTAGGTAAATAAACCTTCGTAAAATTTAGCTGGAGGTGCCAGGGATTGAACCTGGGGCCTCTCACATGCGAAGCGAGCGCTCTACAAGAGAAATATTGAAGTGTACATAAAAAGAAAAAATATATATATAGTACTTTGGTCATACAATTAGGGATGAGGGGATATTAATAAAAATATTAAAGGGTAAAGTTGAGGGGCAGGGGAAGGCAGAGACTGGAATGAATGAATGAAATTAAAAAGTGGGTCCCCAGAGATACAAAACCTTTGAGGATTGGTAAAAACAGCCCAAGAACATTTACAGTGGAGGACTGTGGTCGCCCAACTTCAGACATGAGGACGGTACTCTCTGAGTTCCACTTATCAGCAGTGTTAGTACAGGAGAAGATTTAAGAGTTCAAATTGTAAAATTTAAAAAAGGGAGGGATGGTAAGGGATGTGGGTTAGGTAGAGGGACCAAGGCTAGACATTTGAGGACAAAATACTGAGTAAATTCATTTAGCTTAGTCAAACTTTTTTATTTTGGTGATTCTCATGTTTTCATGAAGGGAGGCTGCTTATAGCAGTTTATTTGAATATATTTTTTGCTTTGAAACATTAGAATTTGTTCCATTTCAATTAACCCTCTCAACCTTGGAGCCTGAGACACATACATGCATGAAAACTTACTCTCAGCCTTGGAGGTTTTTGCCGAAAAAGTTTTTTTTTTTTTTACGGGCTCATTTCACTGCCATGCAATTGTTTTATTAATTGTCCGACTTATGATCATCCGCACTTACGAACGGGATCCCAATACTGTACATCCATTGTAAAAATTTGAAAGTGAAATCCCATTTTTTACTTTATTTTCATTATTCTACCTGTATATTGTTTAACAACACTTTATTTACAGTATTTACATTATTTGTTATGTATGGGATATTATTGTTGTTTTGTATGGGCTGGATTTTACTTTAACCTAAACTATGGAATTAACTGTTTAACTTGCCAAAAAAATTTGACTTACGATCAGGGACCAGCACCATATCCCTATCATACCAGTACTGCACAGCAATTTCAATAGAGGTACAGAATTTGATGAAAGCTAATGATAAACAAGTATTTTTTTGGTTCATTGTATAATTACATGTAATTGTACTGTACTAGAATAATGAAACCTATTAAAATTTTGCAAGTGCTTTCATGATCAATTTGCTGCTATTGTACTGATGTATAGTTTTCAATACCTGTATTTATTTGTTTCAATTGTTCCTATTACCCCCTTCACTATAGGGAGGCGGCTTTAAAAATTTTATTTGGCTGATGCCAACAATTTTATTCAGCTCAAAGACAACCCCATACACAAGGGGTTAGAATATCTACTCTTGCTCTCAAAAGAAATTATTTATATTTTTATCTGGTTTCATCTATTTAATTTGTTTTACCAATGCTCATCTGCAGACATGTGCCATTTACATTCCATGGATTCCTTGTTTAGAGTTTCTGAATGTGTCAAGTGGTATTTCAATACAACAATTATTTTATTACTTCTCTTTGGCTGTAGCCTGTACTTCATAGCTTAAAACCATTTAACATTTATAGGGAATTGTGTGATGGGGTATATTCATTTCCTCTCTTGTTCATGAGTGTATTAGTAATTACTACAGTATCATTCCTTAGTAATGCTGAGTAGAGTAATAAGGCATCACATTAAGCCAGTACTGTAGGTGGTTACACGACACAGGATATTATTAGGACATCCTCTATCAAATGAACAGTGATTTATAGAATACTCACTACAATGTCAACTCTACTTTGGTAAATGAAAGTGTGTATACACATAGTAAACTTTAGTAGTTAATTTCAACTGGACAAAAAATACAAACATACCAAGGAATTTTAAAAAACTTTCAAACTTATAAAACAGAAACATCTTCAGACAAAGTCTTGGGAAATAATGTGACTTTTCTCAGACCAGGAGGCACAGTTGCAAAGGTCAAAAATCCTGTGTGCCCTGGCATTTTCAGCTGTGTAACACCAGTCTTAAATCGAAAATCATTATTTTGCTGTTGCCCAGCACTGCTTGATGGGTTTTCCTGTTTTATTTCAATTTCTGTATCAGTTCTTCTTGTTTGGCAGTTATCCTCACAAATATCACTTTTCTCAAGGGGCTTATCTTCAAATTTTCTCTTTTTATGTGATTCTAGCAGGTCTTCTTCCAACACATTTTTCTGCAGATTTTCAGGTGCCTGAAGATACACAGTTAATATTAGATATGATCTCTACTACATATAAAACAGTGGCACCTGCCAGGAACTTTCCCAACCATTTTTTTGACATGGTTCACTGCCATACCCTAGGAGATCTATAACCAATGATTAAAACATTTGCTGAAGTAAGGTACTCAACAAATATGTCTGGATATCATATAAGTAGTCGGCAATTACAGTGTATAAGAAAAAAAAAAAAAAATTAAAGTTGCTTCAGCAAGTAGACATGCAAGACATCATACAATATACATAGAATATCAAGTTATATATATATATATATATATATATATATATATATATATATATATATATATATATATATATATATATATATATATATATGTATGTATGTATATATATATATGTATATATATATATATATATATATATATATATATATATATATATATATATATATATATATATATATATATATATATATATATACACAATATTACCCGCTTAACGCTTTTCATTAGCTTTTACCATATACGCGTGCCTGTAGTGAACTATTTAGCTCATAAAATTCACTTTAAATTACCGGTCAAGAATATAATTTACATTATAGAATTCTTATAATTTGGTGATCATTTTGAATATAAACATATGATTTTTTTGCATTAGACATACAAATTTTAGATGTAAAGTTTATTCTGAGTAAATATGTTATCTTTTGTGAAAAATATATGACATTTATATTCAAAATATTCCTGGTCTTACAAGGAATCCAGCAATGTCAATTATATTATCCTAACTTTAGTTTGAGGTATTATTTATTACTAAAAGGTAAATATTCTGGTTTTCCCACACATCTGGTGAGACGGTTGGTGGAGGGTGGGGGGGAGGGAGGGACCGACCGACCATCTGTTACAGTGAAGAATATTTTTTTTTTTTATTAACTGAAGATATTTGTTTTAGCTCATAAAATTCATACAAATTACCCGGTCAGAATATAATTTACATTGCTGGAATTCTTATAATTTGGTGATCATTTTGAATATAAACATCATAGAATTTTGCATTAGACATACAAATTTTAGATGTAAAGTTTATTCTGAGTAAATATGTTATCTTTTGTGAAAAATATATGACATTTATATTCAAAATATTCCTGGTCTTACAAGGAATCCAGCAATGTCAATTATATTATCCCAACTTTAATCTGAGGTATTATTTAATACTAAATGTTAAAAACTCTTGAAGGGAGGATTGGTGGGGGAGGGTTGGGACTGACCGCGCGGTTGGAAGAGGGGGAAGGTAAGGTGGGGTACTTTGATTGACTGATAGTGTCGCGAAGAATATTTTTTTTTTTTTTATTAACTGAAGATATTTGTTTTAGCTCATAAAATTCATACAAATTATCCGGTCAGAATATAATTTCCATTGCTGGAATTCTTACAATTTGGTGATCATTTTGAATATAAACATCATAGATTTTGCATTAGACATACAAATTTTAGATGTAAAGTTTATTCTGAGTAAATATGTTATCTTTTGTGAAAAATATATGACATTTGTTTTCAAAATATTCCTGGTCTTACAAGGAATCCAGCAATGTCAATTATATTATCCTAACTTTAGTTTGAGGAATTATTTATTACTATACCTGGTTTTCCCCCCAAAATTTCTCAGAGGGAAGAGCCGGCAGTGTAGTGTGAGAGGGGGAGGGAGTTGAGTCCATTATTTGAATGGACATTAACTTGGCGACTGTATTTCTCTTAAGTATTAATTGTGTGCATGTACCATCATAAAATTAAGATGTTATTTTTTACTAGAACATAGGTAGTGTGTCGGAAAAAGTGGAGTTTGGGGATGGGCCAGTTTCTATTGGAATTAATCCCATATGTTCTGTTGTTCACTTAGCGCGGTTTTCACTTAACACGGTACCCTGTGGGTTTTATTGACCGCGTTAAATTAGGGTACAACTGTGTTAATATATATACATATATATATATATATATATATATATATACACCTAGACCCGACTTACGACCGCCTCAGATATAGATAAAAAAAAAAAATTTAAATGACACGCATTTTCTATACCGAAACGTTTCCAGTTAATGTAGTCTCCATGTATAATTAGAAAATTATGGGGGCCCCATGTGCATTCAGCTGACTACATTAAACGTTAAGTGCTCAGTCACACTGTATCCATTCCTTATTATTTATTACTTTCACTGTACTGTATCCATTCATCATTATTCATTACTTTTACTGTACTGTATTTCATTGTAGATTTTTTATTAATTTTTTAATCTATGTCGGACTTACGACCTGGATTTGGGTCCCTAACCCCGTCGTAAGTCAGAGATCAAATATATATATATATATATATATATATATATATATATATATATATATATATATATATATATATATATATATATGTATGTATGTGTATATATATATATATATATATATATATATATATATATATATATATATATATATATATATATATATATATATATATATATATATATATATATATATACTGTATATATATATATATATGTGTGTGTGTAATATTCAGAAATTTCAGTGTGATTTCAAATGCCGCGCCATGGGCGATACTGAGTTTTCAAGGTTGACTAAGGAAGAGAGCGCTCCTGCCCGTAGTGAGAGCTTTTGGAACTAGGCCTATACGATATTGAATGTAGTTTGCCGAATTAATAATGATAAGATTCATGAAGTTAAGGGACTATTATTAAATTTGAAATTATTATAGATCGTTTATCAGTCTGAATAATGTTACGGGTGTCCCAAGAAAGTTATTAGTTAGGCGGAAAATATGTCACATAGGCCTAAGCTAACGCCTTGGGGAGACGCGAGGCTGGCTGGTCCTCAGTCACGCAAAAGCAATCGGACAGACAGGATGTCCCTGCGCGTCCATCCACAAAAATGGTCACGTGGTCTAGTCACCTGTGTTGCGCTATTGCAGTATAACAAGTAAGTCTCATTCGATCTCAGACAGGGGTTAGATAGGGCAGTGACAAAATTAACAAGAGCTAACAGTGAGTCCATTTCAGGGTTTCCATCAGAACCCACTTGACTGCAAGAGATTGACCGCCGTTTGAGACTGCCATTGATGATTGATGATTAGCGATTGTCACAGTTGGAACGATCAGTGCAGGCTTCTCACTGGTCAGCGGGGATATCAAGGGATCTCTTGAGTGAACAAGTGCTCCCGACAACTAAAACGACACAGGACCAGCATCAGCATTGGGTGATCAGTTCTTCCCATGTGGGTGCACAGCACCACGTGTTTTCGGTCAGCTAGAAGTATTACCTGCTGGCTAGGATCACCTGCTGGCGTTCTCTCTTCCCGCCCATGGATGCACTGAGAGTACGCTGAGGCTATCTGAGTAAATTAATGGTCACACACTGAGACCAGGAGTCTAGGGGATACCTAGAGTAACATTTTATCTCCCTTATTACGGGTGTATGTTGAGTTGGGTGAAGCAGGGTTCCCAGGTATTGGTGGACTCAGTAACATCTTAATAACAGTGTTAATACTTTTGGGTGTAGTTAATACCATTTTTTCAGTTACTGATATTATCTTGATGTGTGTAGTTTAATATTTCTTAAATAATTTTGATAATATTGTTTTTTAATGTTTGTGTCACTAATTGGAACCAGAGTGATATTGTGATTTAGTTCCTTTAATGCATTTAATTTTTCTTTATAAGGTAATTCTGATCTCAGGTATAACCGTTGTTCCCCAGAGTAGTGTTTAAGTTAGGTTAGGAAGTGTGCATCTGTTGGGGTAATATAATTCTGTTGAGTGCCCTGAAGGCCTATTTAGGGTGGAGTTAATAAGTTCTTATTTTTTTATACCATTTTCTCAGTGCTGGATATAATTTTGTTAAGTGCCCTTAAGGCCTCTTCATTGTAGAGTTATTAACTTATTTTTTTAATACCATTTTCTCAGTGGTTGATATTATTTTATTAAAAGCCCTTAAGGCCTGTTTCATGTGTGCAAGCAACACTTCTTAATACTTGAGTTTATTGTTGTCTAATGAGGCACTGTCTGAATTTCTAATAATTACAATATCATGTATAACTTTTACTCCCCAGAGTAGTGTCTTTAAGTTCAGGTTAAGAGGTGCGCATATGTTGGTGTACCATTATTTGATTGTGTCTGTAGTGTTGGAGGGAATATAAGTGTCTAAATTTTACAGTGTGTCTCATTCATCCCAGACACAGACGCTATCCTTCCACGGGTTACGGACAATTCATTTTGTTTAGTAAATTTAAGTATTCTTGTGCTGGTTCGGGATTTTTCTCAAAGGGGCGCTTCCACTGCAATTTCCATCCAATAATTAATAAACCCCAAGTCAAGTGAGAAATTAAAATCCAGTAATTCCGACCGGTTATGCGGTACCCTGCCAAAACAGGAATGCTCGCATTCCGCGGTGCGTGTACCCCTTTACGCGGAGAGCAGCTGGCGAGCCGCGCCATTTTTTGGATCCAAACCTCCCGCCATCTCTCCCGCCATCCACCATGTTGTGTAAGCGGCACAAGCAGGGTGCGCACAAGGTCGCCCAGTCATCAAAACATTACCGAGTTCTTCACCCGCCACCCACCACAGCCGGCCCAAGTCAGTGATAGTGATAATTATAGTGAGGATATGGACTTTGAGGGGTTTGACAAAGAGGCCCTGCAAGCCTCTGTGGTGGATAGTGATACAATTGATACAAGTGATGCAGGTGAGGGCCAATAATCTGCCCTCTGCCTCGGAACCAACCGCCCATCCCCGTGTGCCCAGCCATCTTTTCTACTAATGTAAATGTTAAAAAACCTAATATTATTGATATTTCTCTTAATTATTAATTGTGTGTGCATACCATCATAAAGTTAAGATAATATTTTTACTACAACATAGTTGTGTGTCGTCAAAAAGTGGAGTTTGGGGGTCGGCCCGGTCTCTATTTCAATTAATCCCATATGTTATGTTGTTCACTTTACAGCGTTTCTCACTTTCGCGGGTACCCTGTGGGTTGAATTAACCGCATAGTGAGGGGTTGATGTATGTATGTATATATATATATATATATATATATATATATATATATATATATATATATATATATATATATATATATATATATATATATATATATATATATATATATATATATATATATATATATATATATATATATATATATATATATATACAGTGATTATGAATAGACCCAGAGCAGAAAAATCCAGGGTTACCCAAGTGGTTGGTCTTCCCGCCCTACTCACCCATGTGAGGATGCGGTTAAACATGACGCCATTTTTCACAATGACGGAACCCTTGTCCCCAGGCCATGAGCAGAAAGGTTTGGAGTGATTTTCTAGTTACAGTATTCACAACCATTGCTGCTTGGATGGCCATATCTATCTCTTTTTAGTGATGATAAATACACTACTATAGTATTAATTAAGGAAAGATGGGGAAATAACACACTAAAAAGAGATAGTTATGGACATCCAAGCAACAGTGGTTGTGAATACTGTAACTAGAAAACTTGATACCTGTAGAGTGATTTTGGGGAATGGAAGTACTGTACTGTAGATGGGTAATTATAGGCTGTGTGATTCAAAAAATATAGGCAAGACATATCTAGGGCCTTGATATGGAAGGGGAACACCATAGCAGTACAGTGTAACAACAATAAGGGCGAAAAAATAATGGTAAATGGAGAATTTATATAATGCTTGCTTTTGATTGTGACCACCCTGCACTACATAGTAACGAGCTTGAAAGATCGAGATGAAAACATAACTAAAAAACATGAATTACTCAACTATAGCCAAAAGATATATCTTAATAGTATCAACATACCTCTTTCCTATTTGATAAGACTGGTAAAGAGATGTATTTCACCTGAAATTCTCTTGCCAAACACTCCAGAGTTGTAATTTCTTGCAGACCAATTGAAGCCATAAGCTCACATGCTCGACTGACCTACACGAAAAGAAGGCCAATTAAAAAGAAGATACACAGGGTCATATTATTACAATACTACAGTACTACATCTGACACATGAAACATCTTAATTAGAATGCTATATTAGGTGTGCCATGAAATAATAAATCAAGAGTCTCTAGATTGTGAAGCCATTTCCAAAATTCAAATTCAATCACCTGCATTATGCATATTCATAATAATGGAATTATGAAGACTGGATAGGTAAATGGTAAATAATGACTGCCAACTTTGGGATACAGCATGAAAATATGACCATAATGAAATGGGTTAAATTTTCAATAAAATACGCAATACAGAATAAAACATCTTCTAAAATTATAATTTTTTTGTAACACATGTCTTAGCACACATGATATCATACAGCCCTGCATCTGCTAGCGCATTTCATACCAGTACTCGTGGTTGACTTGGATTGTTTTTAATACAGTTTACTTATTTATTTTATTTTTTTACATTTACCATATTCAAGAATGTGCAGAGTCACCCAAGTTCAAGATGTCAGGAAAGAGGTCATTAAATGCAAGTGATATTACTAGTGCTAAAGGAGCCCATACAGCTATTACATTTGATATAAAACTGGAAGTGTTATGGCAGTTTGATGCAAGTGAGGTGAAACAGATGACTGTACCAGTTCTCTCTCTCCCTCTCAATAATTACTATTCCACGCCTAATGTGCATTACCACCTCACACACACACACTGGTCAATAAAGTATGTGGTTTACTAATACAGTACAGTCAACCCTCACTTTACGTGGTCCCACATTCCGCGTTTCCACGTTTAAGCGGTGCCCTGCCGGAACCTAACATGCTCACATTCCGAGGTGCGTGTACCCCATTACGCGGAGAGCGGCTGGTGAGCCGCGCCATTTTTGGATCCAAACCTCCCGCCATCCGCCATGTTGTGTAAGCAGCGCGAACATGGTGCGCACAAGGTCGGCCAGTCATCAAAACATTACCAGTTCTTCACCCGCCACCCACCACAGCTGGCCCAAGTCAGTGATAGTGATAATTATAGTGAGGATATGGACTTATATGAACTTTGGGGGGTTTGACAAAGAGGCCCTGCAAGCCTCTGTGGTGGATAGTGATACAAGTGATACAGGTGAGGGCCAATAATCTGCCCTCTGCCTCGGAACCAACCGCCCATCCCCGTGTGCCCAGCCATCTTTTCTACTAATGTAAGTGTTAAAAAACCTAATATTATTGATATTTCTCTTAATTATTAATTGTGTGTGCATACCATCATAAAGTTAAGATAATATTTTTACTACAACATAGTTGCGTGTCGTCAAAAAGTGGAGTTTGGGGGTCGGCCCGGACTCTATTTCAATTATTCCCATATGTTATGTTATTCACTTTACGCGTTCCTCACTTTCCGCGGCACCCTGTGGGTTACATTAACCGCGTAAAGTGAGGGTTGACTGTATATAATATTTTCCCTCATTAAAGTGTCTGATCAGTGGCGGTATGCTAAAAAAGCTGTGTTTGTATGAATGGAACAAATGTTCAAGACAGAAATATGTTCGTATGAGCAGGTGTTTGTATGATGGATGTTTAGAAAGCGAGGATTACCTGTATCACCCTAAGAAGTAATAAAACCACATTAAAAATGTTACTAATCTTTTTATGTCAATCAGAGTATCATATCATCCCCATATCCAAGGATTGGCAACCACAGTCCTCCAGTGTAAATGTTCTCAGGCTGTTTTTGCCACTCCTCCAAGGTTTTGTATCTCTCTGGGGAGCCAGTTTTGAATTTAATTAATCCATTCCAGCCTCTGCCTCCCCCTGGCCCTCCTACCCTCAATGTTGCCCCTTTAATATTTGTTATTGTCCCCTCACCCATAATTATTTGACCAAAGTACTGTATCTTATTTTTCCTTTCTGTACATTTCAAGTATATCTTGGATGATTATTACCCACAAAAACAGTAATACCAAGATAAACAAATAAATTATCATCAGAAAAAGGTTCTGTGTTACTTGGTTCCATTCATCTGGATATATACTATACAGTGTAATTATATAATTGAGGCCAAGTTTGTGAAGACATTAAATGATTTGGTGGGAATACATGCTTGAAACAATGTCCAGTGGTACTGTACCTTGTATATTTGCAGATGAATAATTTTCAAATGTCTTTAATTTCCAATAAGAGCATGTACAGTATCCTGCCAACTTGTAAGTGAACACAAAATATATGTAGTAATTTTAATAGCCCTAAAGAAGAAAAATTTTGTTTTTGCTTTACTAACCTGCTCAATACAAGGTGAGAAGGAACAGATTCTACCACCTGAAGCCTTGATTGAAGAAACTGCATGAGGAAGAGCTTCCCAAGGTCTAGGTAGATCTAGAAACACTGCATCAGCCTCATTTTCTACTCCCAATCCTTCAACATAGACATCACGATGGGACACAGTCACCCTCTGGCCAAAACCATGGTGAGTGAACTCATCCAAAGCTACCTATAAATACAATACTGTACATTAAATTATGGTACCAAAAATGCTTACACTTTGTTATTACTGTAATTACAAGAAATAATATTCAACAAATGTCCTCTTCCTCCTATCAAATATTGTAATGTAATCATCCACACCCTCATCTTCAATGTTTTATGGCCATTTTCCATGCTTGCATGCATTACCTGGCAGCTGTTGGGTAAAACCAAAATGGGATCCCCCCCACTGCTCACCACTGCGAACACTGGTTAACAGCCCAGAAAATGCAGCAGAGAACAGTGGATGGGCACAGTTCTGGTGACCCAGCTGCCATCAAGCATGATGAAGCAAAGTTTTACGGCTGGATGCCCTTCCTAATGCCAACCTACAGGGTGGGAACAGCTGGCAAGGCAAGGTCGCAAGTCCGTGAGTTAATCAAAGATTTCCTACCTTCCCCTGGATGTTGTCTGTTGACTTTTTAACTGTTCATGAGTCACCCAATGCACTGCATATGTTAAAATATAATTATAAGGCATGCTTTTTACACAGAAATGCTTTAAAAGAAATTTATAATATAATCAAAACAGATTTACTTTAAAGATCAGCTGCAACAACATCTTATTTATGAATAGTAAACTTGCCTGAACTCGTTCCTTATGAAAGTCGCATGTGTACAGTCTGCCTGTTGGTCCAATAGCACGAAGTAAAGCATGAGAGAGAGATCCACTTCCTGTACCAGCCTCACACACCACTGATCCTGGACCAATCTCCAATTGTGTCACTACCTGCAACATCATCACATTCATGCACAAAAAGAGGAAATATTTTTGATTGACATACAATATGTGCTTAATAATCACATATCCCCGTCAAATACAGGTTGAACCTCTTCAAACCGGCACCCTCAGGACCAGAAAAGGTTCTATACTTCAAACTCATCAGAGCGACACAGCCCAGTTGGGACACTGTCTCTGCCTTCCCCTTAGCAATGGGGCTCCTTCACTCTGCTACTCCTCCCCCAACTCAACCAAAATATTGTTCTAAACAAAGTAATTTATCATTTCCAATGTGTTTCTTTCTCTTGAATCCAGGGTCTACAGCTCACTCCTATACAATAATATCAAAGATTCCTCTAAACATCCCAGTCTTTACCTCCTAAGAGGTTATGATATAGTTATCTCTCTCAGTCATCATTCATTGTTCCATAGTCAGTGAGTAATTAAATTTTTTGAGATGTCATTTGGACAAGTAATTATATAGATACCAAAGTGCAGACAACAGATCCCTAATCAGCATGTTCAACAGTACTGTACATATGCAGTATTGAGATTTAAAAAAAATTGGTGAAATCCTGATTAGGGACAAAATGGCAGAAAACACTTTTTCTCTCAGAATTAAAATTAAATGTCTAAATACTTACATACAGTGCATCCAGAACAACACATAAACAACAGATAGTGACCTTGAAAAACCATAGGCAGCAAGTAATTAGCATTAAAAAAGTAATTAAGATTTACCTTGAAAAATCAGGGTTGGCAAATTTTCTTTTTTTTAATGTTATTATGTTGGTTTTAACATGCTTTAAGTATTTGTAGCTCTTTTTATAATGATTTAATAAGCTATTAATCATAAACATTACAAAAAGTATGATTTGGCAATCATTTATACTCTTTTCCATCTCAAAAAATCACTGTGCAAAGGCTAAATATGAAAAACACAAGGTTTGATTAGTTATCCTACAAGCTTAAAGGCAAAAACTAAGTTGAATTTCATTTTATGCAAGGAAAAACTATACTACAGTACTTTTACATTTGAAAGTTTAAAGAATTCATTTAAGTACTGAGAGAGAGGTTAAATTCTTAGTGAATCATTAGCATGATGAAGTTACTTTTTAAAGGAAAAGTAGGGATGTGTTTCTGAACCCTAGAAATTCTGTACTACTACACTCCTACACATATGACCCAGCAAGAGTCTCTTTTGCATATACACTTTGGCAATAGTACATGAATGTACAAGAACAATTGCTCATTCAAACCTGCATGACAGTATAACCCTGATAATCTATCATAACACTCCATACCTCAGGTACACAAGCCTCAAGTTCTCCCACACACCCACCATACAATGATAAGTGTCAATGGATAAAGATCATAAAATTCTTGTTACAGAGAAACCTCCATATAACGGACTTCTCTCTACATACAATCCGTTAGATGGAGGGTTTCACATTTAAAGGATCCTCTTATAAAAGACTTTCATCTCAATACAGTTCGTTAGATGGAGGTTTCACGTCAAACCCTTGGTATAATAGACATTCCTCTCCATATAGTCAGTTAAATAGAGGTTTCACTGTATTACATGGGGCATATCTCTTGACTTTTATACAACACACAATAATACCAATACAAAAGTCACAAACAAGCTAAATTCACTGAAAACACACAGGAGAAAAAAAATTAGATATCAGATCTTTTTTTACATGTCGACTTCCTCCCCATAACAGTCTATCAGAAGTCATCTGATAATTCAGTAAGAAATTATGATCTTAAAATCAACTCTTTCTTTAGAACTTACCATGGATATGTCAGGTGTGTAGAGGATCTGTGTACGATGTGGCAGTGTCACTGTCCATAATTCAGGAGTTGGGTAAAGCACATGAGCCCAGCCTTTGGACAAGCTCACCTTGGATCCAAACTTCACTCCAATGAGATTCATCACTTTTAGTGATCCATAGCGTGTTTGAAAAACATTGTCAACAGGCTGTCCAAGCTTGTTGGTTATTTTAGGTTTCACCTGAAATACATGAAAACCTATTGTATATATTATATAGAAAATTATAAAACCTTACAGTCGACAACCTGTACAGGACAAAGCTACAAAGAGCAAAGCATGACATTAGAATGCACTGTAGTATGTATAATCCCACTATCTAAGAGGAAAGAAGGGTTTGAACCATGAAACATACAGTGATTAACAAAGCTTCTTCCCAAATGCCCTGACTGGTAACTATTGCACATGCCCCCTTAAATAGAGGCTAGCAGTGGTAATGGGGGAGGGTAACTGGTATATACAAAAATACAATACTGTACAGTATCACTGAATCAACACT
The DNA here is from genome assembly GCF_018991925.1 of Homarus americanus. NCBI lineage: Eukaryota > Metazoa > Arthropoda > Malacostraca > Decapoda > Nephropidae > Homarus > Homarus americanus. The sequence continues at coordinate 944,596 of NW_024739403.1, forward strand.
GATCTTGGAGAGGCCACTAAATCATTGAAAATCCCAAAAGTAGCATCAAATATGAGAGCCACTTGGCAAAGGGCAACTAACAAAAATATTGGAACACTACTGCTGAAAAAGCCAAGAGTCTGACTAATGGAATGAAACAAAACCTGTAAGAACATTACACTACATTTTTGTCGTTTTGGGGAACTCCTTGAACCTTGCTTCACCATTTTCTTTGGTTGTGCTATTAGAAAGAAAGGTTATTGCCAAGATAACAACAGTTAAAGCACGGCCTCATACCAATTGTTTGTTATCCTTCCAAGGGAACATAGTAACCATTTTTGCAAGGGCTGGACAGTAAATAAATCACATTGTAGAATATTTTCCTGATATCTGGATTCTTCAACCTTACAATAAAGGGTAAAAATTTGTTTTATGCCCAACTGGAATTTTATTATGATTTTAACAAAAAATACCTATATTTTTGGGATTAGTGCTTATTTAATGAAATATAACCCCTTAAGAACTGACAATATCTTACCTCCAGGGCATAGATTTGTGAGACACCAATGTATAATATAACAGTGTCCCCTTCTTCAATTAACGCTTTGCTTTCACTGAAGCTCATGGCTATGTATGTATAGCAAACAAATCTGGAAAAGAAAAATGTAGGGTACAGAATCAATAAGGTCAACCACAGAACTCTATACAGTATTGATTTGTATACAGGGAAATAGAAAAAAAAAATACTTTACTCTAGTGTTTTTGTCAGAAATCTATATATTTTTATTATACAGCATGCCCTTAAAATTCGCGGGGGTTAGGTTCTCAAAATGGCCACAAATAGCCAAATCAGCGAATAAAATTTGCTGACCAGGGGAGGGGGGTACATTTTTACTCGTGTGCAAAGAAATGTATATTCCCTTTATGTATTTGCCCTAAGGACAATTATTTATTTTACCGGTATTGTATATATGTGTGTATGTGTGTAGACACACACACACATATAGAATACAGGTAAAAGAAATTACTGTTTCTAGAACGAATGGCTCCCTGTCCTGGCCACAAAAAATGCCAGGAACTTTAAAACTACCCTTAGACATTCTTGGGTACATCCAGGGTGTCATCTGCGAATTGTCAAGGCATGCTGTATTTTATTTTTTTAATTTCACATCTCGCTTAAAAAATGCAATTTTGATCACAAAGTAAGAAGTCCTTTGAAGTAGAAGAGAATTGTGGGGTTAAAGCAAGCAAAAAAACTGACAAAACCAAACCTATACTAAACTCAAAACAGTGTATTATTTAACCCGATAACTGTGGCAGAGTGATTCGCTGATCAATCCCCAGTGCACAAAAAAAACATGTACGTACAGTATATCGATTTTCCCCCAAACATCATTTTAACTCTTGTGGATTAAATGAACGTATATAAAAGAACGTGGAAAGCAAATATGAGTCCATTACTTACCTTAATTTGGCCGTCAGTCTCTCACAGAGAGGAAAAAGGAATCTAACCCCTATTGCTCACCCCAACACCTGACTTATTTGACAATTTGAATATTTCAGCTATAAGTAGGTACATACAGTATATCTTACGGTAACACATACTCTTTCATTTTTAATTTTAAATATACTGTATATACAATATCAATATGGAATTTCGTTCGGTTTCTGAAATGGAGGATAGAGAAAATGTACATCTCTGTGGGGGGTCTTAAGAAACTGCCGAGTGTAAACACCCCATACTTGACCATGCAAGATATAAAAACTTTTGCGTGCTGTATTCAAAATGCTCTGAATTCCAGGATGTATGCCATACTCCTCTGCTTATCATTCGAGAATATATGTCGCAGTTACCGGGTTAAGAACAGGTGTCCGTTTTTTTTTTTTTGCTCATCTCCCTATTGGTATACAAATCAATACTGTATAGTTCCATGGTTGACCTTTTCTGAATCTTACCAAAATATAATATAAGACACATTTTTCATTACTAAAAGAACATCACCACCACCTCCTTAACCTGAGTAAATCACAAATAAGAATTTATGTTTCTCAGGGCAAGAAAGCTATTGTCTTCTACGAATAAAATTTTATCAGGTACCTGCTAAAGCCAGTGTCACAGTCTATCTGCTCCCCCTCCAAAACCTCCTCTTGACCACTGCGCACAAGTCAGATTCGATATAAGCATCCTCCCAATCTAGTTGCTCCCCATTCGTGCACTTTCATTAAGAAGGACAACAAGTAACTAATACTGAGCAAAACATATTTGGATAAAAGTATTTTTCTGATAAAGAATTATTAACTTGGTATGGATCAAAGGGATTGAGTAAACCAACAACAAAAGGGAGAGATTAGACCAGTCTACAGTAGTTTCTTTCTCTTGGTATATTCTCTCCCCTTGATCAGATTATCCATTTGTGACGGAAGTGGAATTAGAAAAAATTCTTGCAATTGACGAGACATAACTTCTGGTGAACCCAAAATTGCCCTAACCCAATTGGGAGTGAAACTGAAATAATACCCTTATAATGATACATAGTGGCTATTTTGCCGTAACCATCCAAGTTCCTATTAACGCTATTTTACTGTGAGTGTGCTCTTATTGGCTAAGTACTTTCTGTTTAATATGACAGGGGGGGGGGGGAATCCGCCCCCTGGCTAGAAAGTTAGGTAAGGCGAGCTAGGTTTCTTTGGTTGGTTAGATCAGGTTCTGGTAAATGTTGCCTCTTTTACAATGATAATTTTCCATGCACAACAGAAATATGGATAGGTATGTTTACAGCTACACAACAATCGACTCAGCTAAATAAATGCCAAATGCCGCCAGAGTCACGTCAAATATAGTTCTTGTGTTGTTTGGCGGTACTGGACAATTAACCAATCATAGCACACGTTAAAATAGCATTAGTATAACTTAGCCGATCACAGCAAAATATCCACTGCCATAATGATATGAACATACAGCTCCTCCCCAACTTTCGACCTACTCAATTTACGACCACCCGGACATACGACCGCCTCAGTCATACCAAAATTTTGTCAAATTATGTATTTTCGAATCCCAGCATCAGTGATTGCGCTGTGTACTGACAAAATTTTCGTTTATAATTCACTTTAAAATGGCTGGCAAGCTTAAAAGTGAAAGTTTGTGGTGCTCAGAAGAAAAAGAGACACCCATTTTAGATTTTCTATGTATTATTTAATCATTTTCGACTCAAGACCATTTCGACTTACGACCTGGATTTGGGTCCCTAACCCTGTCGTAAGTCGGGGAGGAGCTGTATTGTGAAAATGTTAAACAAATCTGTAAACTTTTTCTTGTGGTAGCAGTGTTCCCATACATTACCTCGAAAACTTTTTATCTTTTATGGAGAAATCTTTTCCGGTTACTGCTAAGACTAGACCACTCTCATCAAGTATTACCAGTTTGGTAATACAGTATACCCTTGTTTTTCATAAAAAACAGTAGCACGATGCCTCTTGACAAATTTTTGTCAGGAATGCCCTATAAAAAAAAAACGTTATAAAATTCGACGGTATGCCTCCCCATTATTAATATTTATTCAGCAAAATTGTCAAACAGATTACAATTGGATACACTTGTTTATAAATTTTGAAGTTATACAGTTTAGCATGAACAAAGTAAACATACGGAGCACGTAGGCCGTAGGCGCATACAGTTTTTTTGGTATTATTATTGTTTTGGTCATCCAGCAATTTTTAGGATTTTAAGTTTTGGAATCAGTAGTTTGGAGAATTCCAAGACACTTTTCCTTTAGAGCATTTCTTCTGCTCATAATTACTTTCAAAGAAAATTGCAAGAATTTTTTGGATTTTATAAGTTCTTGTTGATGTTACCACTGTTCCACAGAGATCCTGTGTGTTCGTGTGTTGGTTATTACTGTATTCTGTATCCCACATGTGCCAGAGTCTGGCACAAGCACAGATGTTCTTTGGAATAATCTAACACGTTAATTGGTAGGTATGATTTTGGATCAACCAATAACAGCTCAGTATTGGTCTCCGCTGCAACCCCCTTGAATTTGAATTTATTTCCAAGGTGTCTTCCTTGTGCAATGGCTGTGATGTTGAATATTATGGTAAGGATGATGAGGCGTTGAAATTTCTCCACAAACACTATGTTTTGCCCACTGAGGTCACTTGCACGAACTGTAACCAGCCCTGTGTAGCTATAAAGCTGACAAACACCTTTAGTCCAGTGCGTCCTGTGGATGATGAGGAGGATGACCTTAATGACCCCAATTCTGAATCTTCTGAGTCTAATTAAAGTAACCACTACCGATTCCAAAACTTAAAATCCTAAAAATCGCTGGATAACCAAAATGATAACTTTACCTCGGTTAGGTTAGGTTTGGCGTGATTAGCAGTAAAATTGAAGGTCAGATTCGTTCAAAAAACAAAAAACAAATATGGGAAAAATACAATTTCAACTTCCAACAACATAGAATGAATATGATGATTTTCCTTTTTTTGCGATTTTCTCTTAAAGTAATCATGAGCGGATGAGATGCAATAGAAGAAGAGTGTTTTAGAATTGTCTAAATTACGGATTCCAAAACTTAAAATCCTAAAAATCACTGGATGGCTGAAACGATAATTTTACTCATTTTATTAGGTTAGGTTGAAATCATGTTTTTCCATGTTTTTTTTTTATGTGTTGAACTTTTACTTTTATCCTCTTCGCCACTGATCGGCTAGTTAGCCGCTTCGGCGGTTGGTCACATCTGTTACGCACTGTTGACAAGTACTGGACATGCACTGGCTCCTGAATGTACCTGAACCTGCTCCAGTGTTGGTCAAATCTGGTCTTGAAACAACTCACACTCGGTGCCGTCACAACACTCTTTGGCAGGTTGTTCCAAGAGTTCACAACTTTCACTCCGAAAAGTTTGCCCTCAGTTTTCTGGACTTGCGGCTTCGACCTAGAGCTGTGGCCCCTTGTGGGATTCCAACTTCCAAATAGGTGGATGACCGTAACAATAATTTTACCTTTTTACTTTTTTATCCTCTTCGCCACTGATCGGCTTGTTAGCCGCTTGGGCGATCGGTCACGTCTCTTTTCCTTTATATTCTTCACCAAAAGGTCGGCTCGCTAGCCGCCCGGGCGATCGGTCACGTCTCTGTCACGCACTGTTGGCAAATACTGGGCATGCACCGGCTCCTGAATGTACCTGAACCCGCTCCAGTGTTGGTCAAGTCTTCTCTTGAAAGAGACTCGGTGCCGTCACAACACTCCAAGGCCCTCACGGTTTTCTGGACTTGCGGCTTCTTCAATCTTGAGCTGTGACCCCTTGTGGGGCGAGCGTCCGCCAGCTCCAAGTAAGGACACTCAACTGAGTAGTGCCCCCTGAGATGCTTATAAACCTCAACTAGGTCCCCCCTTGCCCGTCTGTAGTATAAGCTAGGCAAGTTCAGGCGCTCCAATCTCTCAGGGTAGCTGAGATGCCGAAGTGCAGGCACCAGTTTGGTGGCCCTCCTTTGAACATTTTCAACCAACTGACAGTCCCTAGCATATCTCGGGGACCAGATGGGGTGACAGTACTCCAGATGGGGAAGCACTTCACTCCTGAAGATCGTCACGAGGGACGGACCGTCTAGATATCTGAACGACCTTCTTATAAGACCCAATAATTTATTTGCCTGATTTACCTTCTTCTCACAATGGCCCGAGAACTTCAGCTCATTGTCAACATACACACCTAGGTCCTTCTCACACAGTCTCAACTAGTACATTTTCTTCATCCCGTTGGGACATATGGTACGCCTCCTTACCGTTGGTACGCCCCAGGTGCATCCTCTTACACTTCGTGACATTGAATCTCAGCAGCCATTCCTTCGACCATTCCTGGAGCCCACAGAGGTCCTTCTGCAGCTCTTCACAGTCCGCTTGGTTCTTAATTTCCCGAAATAACTTGCCATCATCGGCAAACATTTGTATGGAGGAGTGTACAACGTCAGGCATATCATTTATGAAACAAACAAACAACAGCGGGCCCAATACACTACCCTGCGGTACCCCACTTGTTACAGGTACAGATGACGATTTCGTGCCATTAATCACCACACATTGCTTGCGGTCATGTAGAAAGTCTTCTATCCACGCTAGGACATTTCCCCGAATTCCGTACCCTTCCAGTTTGATTTTCAGCCTTTCGTGGGGTACACTGTCGAAAGCCTTGGCAAAATCTAGGTAAATATTGTCGATATTACCACCCCGTTCTAGAATATGGGTCCAAATATCCAATACCTTGAGCAATTGTGTCAAGCAAGAGCGCCCCGGCATAAAACCGTGTTGGCAATCTTTTACAAGGTTGTTTCGTAGTAGATGTTCCATCGCTGCATCTCTGATAATACTCTCAAGTACTTTACATATTATGCTGGTCAGGCTCACCGGTCTATAGTTGTTCGTGGAGTGACTATCGCCCTTCTTGAAGATAGGACTCACATAAGCCACTTTCCATTCACTGGGGACCATTTGTTCATCCAGGCATTTACAAAACAGAATCTTCAGGGGCTCTGCAAGCTCGTTGCACAGCTCCCTTAGCACTCTAGGATGCACCATGTCAGGTCCAGGACTCTTATGGACCTTTAGCCTGGACAGTTTATTTCTAATACCCTCTTCTGTGAACACAATGTGGGTCAGTGCTGTGTCGAACCGTCTGTCCTCAAACGCAGGAAGGTTAGTTGCATCCTCTCTTGTGAACACTGAGGAAAAGAAGCTGTTCAATGCCTCAGCTTTATCCTGGTCAGAATCTGCGTAACTACCATCTTCAAGCCTCAGGTCTGATACTCCTACTCGCGTTTTCAATTTCGACTTTGCATAGCGGTAAAACGCCTTTGGGTTTGACTTGACCTCGCGTGCAACCAGCCTTTGGAACTCCTTTTCAGCCCTCCTACACTCTATCTTTGCTTGGTTTCTGGCTCTTGCATACATCCTCCTGTCTTGCTCATCGTTTGACCCAACCCACGTCTTGAATTTCTGGGTTTTCTTCTTAATTTACCGTTTTCTGTGTGACGAGACATGGCGAAACAGGTGAACAACAATGGTAAACAATAAGCAACTTGACCAAGGATAGCCAACAAATCTGTCAGGTGTTTATTTCCAGGAGCTTACCTATACAATTCTGGCTTTCAAATTCCAACAACAAAGATATTTCCTTAAAAATAACCTTAATAACAAGAATTAAATGCACAATGTGTTCTTACTAGAGCATAAAATAGCTAAGTATCAGCAATGTTTTACTGCCTCACACCGTCACTAGTGTTGTTTACATCTGACACATGTGTTGCCTCCTCGCCACCCATACCAAGTTTATACCAGGGTTACACAAAATAATTTATCTTGGAATTTCAAAGGGAAACTAATTTTATATCTGTTCTGAATATTTTAATTACATAAATTACATACATATACACTGAAAATTTTCATGTATAGTAAATAATTCAAAGACTAAATATTTATTAACAAACAATATTTTATGTAAGAACGTGTCATTTGAAGCCAAACCAGTAACCACCCTTACCTATTCATGAATAATCTGCGATGTTAAATCTTCAGGTGATCCAAAAATACTATGTATATTTTTAATTTTAAAGTTTATTTTTCTTATTTGCTTATTCAGATTCAGAAGTCATTTTAGAATTAAACTACTCGTTGTCTCCAGCTCTTAAGAGCAATGGTTTTTAACATACATGTGGGCATAGGGCGTTTCGATCTTTCGGGTGATTGGGGAACAAAAGATTGAATTATCTCAGACTCAGAGTATATATTCCCAATGAAATAAATTCGTAATTAAAAAATTGGCGGGTCAGTGAGTATTGGGCAGGGAAAATTTGCCATTCGTTAATCTCGACCTTAACTTTGTGTCCTAGGCTCTGTAGTGGATTTCTCCCCTAAAAACGCTGTTTGTCGGTGAGTAGCCGACCCCACCAATTCCCCAGTGTATGCCTCGTGGTCTAGGTCAACCAGCGCCGCCATACATCACGGAGCGGGGGTCAACTACTAAGCCACGCCAACCCCCGCTATTTAGGACCTGACCTCGTGGTGACCTGCCTCTTTTCTACCTACACCACCAGCCAGCAACACCTCCTCCTCCGCCTGCCTGGCGGTCCTCCTCCTCCTCCTCCTCCGCCTGCCTGACGGTCCTCGCTCCTGCCGGCGAGCATGGTGAACCACAAGCTGTCCTCCTGTGAGCATCCTCACCAACCAGCTCTCTCTACATCACGCTTGTAACCATGCTGCCTTCCCAGCACCAAGCTGCATTGTACATCCAATACAACATGTATATAGAGAGCACATCGTGAGTTTCCTTTCTCCAACCCATCCTGAGTGAACACCAAACAATCTCATACCCCACAAATGGTGACTCTCGGAGATTCACACTCACACAGGATGGAGGAGAAACTGATCACGCTCCCAGTCTTCAAGCAACATGGAAGACTGGCTTATCCACACAGTACAGCTCTCATCGGCTCTACAACTACTGTCTCTACACCGCAGGTTAGACACCCTAGAGCAGCTCTGCTACTCTAAGCAGACACCAGCTCCTCTTCCTGCCCCAAGCACCACGTCCTACCGACCCCAGCACACCCGTCCTGCCTCAGACGCCGACCCCGGCCCAGCAGTAACCCCTGCCGCCCCTGATGCGGTCTCTGTTCCTGAGTGCGGACCCACACACCCCTCTTTTCTCCCTCAGGTACTCCCTGCTAATGTCCTGCACCCTGCTGTTGTCGTGGACCCAGCTGCTGTCACGAGCCCTCATCCGCTTCTGCTGACGCAGCCCCTGCTCCTGACCCAGGCCCACACACCCCAGCAGGCGCATCTGACGACTCTGTACCTGCCATGAGGGAAGCACAGCATTCATCGCCTCCACACACCCTTTTTCTCCCTCTCTTCTCCCACAGATAGTGTGTATCTAGACAGTTGTATCCAGCGACAGGCTCATCCACGCCATCGCCGTTGTCTCACATGAGGCATGCACCGCCTGTTCTGCCTCACATGTGCTAAGCAACGCTGCAGACAACAAGTCTCCTACACCGCCTGGAGGGAAGGGGGAGTATTGTAGTGGATTTGTCCCCTACAAACGCTGTTTGTCGCTGAGTAGCCGACCCCACCAATTCTCCAGTGTATGCCTCGTGGTCTAGGTCAACCAGCGCTGCCATACATCACGGAGCGGGGGTCAACTACTAAGCCACGCCAACCCCCGCTATTTAAGACCTGACCTCGTGGTGACCTGCCTCTTTTCTACCTACACCACCAGCCAGCAACACCTCCTCCTCCGCCTGCCTGGCGGTCCTCCTCCTCCTCCCCCACCTGCCTGGCGATCCTCGCTCCCGCCAGCGAGCATGGCGACCCACAAGCTGTCCTCCTGTGAGCATCCTCACCAACCAGCTCTCTCTACATCACGCTTGTAACCATGCTGCCTTCCCAGCACCAAGCTGCATTGTACATCCAATACAACATGTATATAGAGAGCACATTGTGAGTTTCCTTTCTCCATTCCATCCTGAGTGTGAACCAAACAACCAAAAACCCCACAGCTCCTAGCGTGGATCGGAGACTCTGCATTACTGCAGGCAGTGATGATTAATGGTACAAACTCGTTATGTGTAGTGTGCCCGTTGTTGTTTCATAAATAACATACCTGAACTTAGCTATGCACTCCTCCATGCAAAAATTTAATATTTGCAGACGATTTTTATTATTCAGGGAAATTAAGAACCAAACAGACTGTGAAGAGCTGCAGAAAGACTTCTGTGAGCTTCAAGAGTGGTTGAAGAAATGGCTGCTAAGATAACGGTGTAGGATGACAAGGGCGGATCCAGGGGGGGGGGGGGTCCTGGGGGACCGGATCCCCTTTTCATTAACAAATTCCAATACTTTTTCGGTATTATTTTCTTGTAACACCGTTCATTCCTACCGGCGGAAATGTATAATAACGGAGATAGCTCTTCCAAAATATTTTCTATTTTCTTCCATTAACATCCCGCCATTATCGTCTGCCTCTCCTCCAACACTGCGTGTCTCTTGGTCCCCTTCATAAATCATCCTGCGCATGCGTTGCTGTACACGTCACGCGGCCAATCAAAAGCCTTTTTTATTTTGAAACCAATTAAAATGTTTTTGGGTTTAATTCGCGGTATTTTTGACCCAATCAAATTCGAGTACAGTCAACCCTCACTTTACGCGGTCCCACATTCCGCGTTTCCACGTTTACGCAGTGCCCTGCCAGAACCCAGGATGCTCACATTCCGCGGTGGGTGTACCCCTTTACACGGGTGAAGTATAATTTTTTTATTTAGCTCATAAAATTCATACAAATTATCCGGCCAGAATATAATTTACATTGGTGGAATTCTTACAATTTGATGATCATTTTGAATATAAACATCATAGATTTTGCATTAGACATACAAATTTTAGATATAATGTTTACTCTGAGTAAATATGTTATCTTTTGTGCAAAATATATGACATTTATATTCAAAATATTCCTGGTCTTACAAGGAATCCAGCAATGTCAATTATATTATCCTAACTTTAGTCTGATTTATTATTTATTACTAAAAAGGTAAACAGTCTGGTATTCCCACACATTTATCTAGTAGGGACGTTGGTGGGGGGTGGGGGGGAGGGAGGGAGGGACCGGCGACCGACCATCTGTTACCGTGTGAAGAATATTTTTTTTTTATTAACTGAAGATTTTTATTTTAGCTCATAAAATTCATACAAATTACCCGGCCAGAATATAATTTACATTGCTGGAATTCTTACAATTTGATGATCATTTTGAATATAAACATCATAGATTTTGCATTAGACATACAAATTTTAGATGTAATGTTTACTCTGAGTAAATATGTTATCTTTTGTGAAAAATATATGACATTTATATTCAAAATATTCCTGGTCTTACAAGGAATCCAGCAATGTCAATTATATTATCCTAACTTTAGTTTGAGGTATTATTTATTACTATACCTGGTTTTCCCCCAAAAATTTCTCAGAGGGAAGAGCCAGTGAGTGTACTGTGAGAAGAGGGGGAGGGAGTGGAGTCCATTATTTGAATGGACATTAACTTGGCAACTGCATTTCTCTATTTCTCCTAAGTATTAATTGTGTGCATGTACCATCATAAAATTAAGATGTTATTTTTACTAGAACATAGGTATTGTGTTGGAAAAAGTGGAGTTTGGGGGTCAGCTGGTCTCTATTTCATTTAATCCCATATGTTATGTTATTCACTTTACGCGTTTCTCACTTTCCGCGGTACCCTGTGGGTTACATTAACCGCGTAAAGTGAGGGTTGACTTCTTTTTGGTCTCATATTTCGAAATTCAAAATAAGTTCCCACCATGGAAGCCTGCAATGGGTGTAACTTCAATTTTATGGAATTGAAGATATATATTCTATCATGATTCTTCTGGTGATGTTCTTCACAAATTCTTGGAAGAAGCTGCCCGCCTATACCCCTGTTAAGTGAGAATCCATGTCCGCAATCAGGCCAATAAGCTAAGAAATAGGTGGTTCCATCATATGGTGAGAGTCAGTTAAGTCAGGTCAGGTCAGGTTAGGTTAGGTTTGGTTTGGTTATTGTTTTTCTAGTGTTTTATTGTGTATTTGTTAGTCGCTTAGGCACTTTTTTTTCTCGGAAAACGTCAAACGAAAAAAAATCGCTAAAAAAACCCGGCTAATTTCCGCCAAAAAGGAAGGTCATATTCGGTCTCAGCACACACAAATACACTAGAAAAATATATTTTTAACTTGCTGCAAGTGAACGGTGCTACAAGAAAAATTTACCACTTTTTCTTTAATGCAGTATTGTACTCAGGCATTTTTATTTAGTAAAAAGTAATTGGTAAATTTGCATTGTCACACCATTCACTTTTAGCAAGTAAAAAATGTATTTTCTAGTGTATTTGTGCGTGTTTAAACCGAATATGACAGGTAAGGTACTTGGACAGGGCTTTTTGTGGTAAAAACAAAAATAGGATGAGGGTGTGTTTGCCAGGAGCTGGGGTGGGGGATGTAATTGACAGGATGGACAATATCTTGTCTGGTAATGGGAACAAACCCATTATCTGCCTCAGTGCAGGAGGCAATGATATTGGCCGGTGTAGGAGCGAGGAGCTTCTTGATAAGTTCAAGGCAGCTATAGATCGCATTAGGTCTAAGGGAGGGATCCCTATCATATGTGGTGTCCTGCCTAGAAGGAGAGTTGGCAGTGAATGGTTGTCAAGGGCAGTTGGTGTCAACGACCGTCTTGACAGATATTGCAAGTCAATATCAGTCCCATTCATTGACAACTGGGACAACTTCTACGGCAGAAGGGACCTTTATGCTAGGGATGGGGTGGCAACCTTGGCGGGGTCTCTAGAGGGGGCAGTTCAAAAGATATTGAAGTCTTTAAACTACTAGGGGAACAGATGGGCACGGGGGTGGAGGAGACTGCAGTGGGAGCGGGTAAACAAAGTAAAAGGTTACAGGGAAATAGTGTTAGGGATGATGACAAAGCTAAATTAGACAGCGAGTTAAGACCTAAACGCGGTAAAGGGAGGACTCAGAACACGACTAACCTAAATGTCTACTACGCAAACAGTAGAAGTATGAGAAACAAAATGGATGATATTAGGGCCTTGGTATGTACAGAAAAATCGATATAATAGCATTCACTGAAACATGGATCAACCTAGACTCACGTGAGTTACCTGTCGAATACCAAATTGCAGGTTACAAATTGTTCCGTACCGACAAGCAGACCAGGAAAGGAGGCGGAGTAGCAGTCTATGTCAGGGATAACCTGAAGTGTGAAATAAACAAGGAGATAAAAACTGAGAGGAATACAGAAACAATTTGCATAGAATTAATCGACGGTAGGGAAAAATTTATCACAGGAGTAATATATAGACCTCCCAATCTTGAAAGAGTTCATGAGCGACTTATGAGGGATGAAATGCGCAGGGCTTCCATACACAACAAAGTCTGTATAGTAGGCGACTTTAACCTTGGCCAAATAGATTGGGCTGACCTTACGGGTAACTCAGAATCAGAGGATTTTCTCGAAACGATCCAGGACTGTTTCCCAAGTCAACATATAACCGAACCCACCAGGGGTAATAATATACTCGATTTAGTTCTGTTGAACAGAGAAAATCTCATCAGCAATGTCGAGGTAGGGAACGAACTTGCAAACAGCGATCACAAAGAAATTAGATTCCAGTTAGATTTTCAGGGCGGATGAAAGGAAAATTCCACTAAAGTCCCAGATTTTAGAAGGGCAAACTTTGATAGTTTGAAGAGGCAGTTGAGGGAAGGGGTATCACGCCTGGGGGTGACTCACGCCGACCTCACCCCACCCGCGAACCTGACGGTTGACACCGACCTGAAAACGAGATCTGAGATTGCCGAGTTCCACGACAATTTAAATAAAGAGTTACTTTATGCACAGAGGCAGAACATACCATACAAAAAACTCGGATCAGATAACAATGACCCTAAATGGATAAATAATTATTTAAAGAACATTATTGGCCAAAGGAAGACTATAAGTAGAAGGATAAATCGTGGCGAAATTTACCTCCGGGATTATTTTAAGGTATTGGCGAGTAGGGTTAAAACCGAGATAAGGAAGGCCAGGAGGAATAATGAGGAAAGGATAGCAGGGGAGGCAAAGACAAACACCAAAGGATTCTACCAAATGTATCAAATTAAACACGAGAAAAGATTGGACCAATAAGGTCGGATACCGGCGAGCTAACTGATAAAGACAGAGAAATGAGCAATAATCTGAATAAATATTTTTCAACAGTTTTCACCACCTAAAGTTTAAACATGATACCCGAGGCACCGACTCTATTCAGAGATAGTGAAGAAAACAAATTAAGCGAGATAGTAGTGACTAGTAACGATGTTAGTAAGCAAATAGACAAACTAAAGCCTAATAAGTCACCTGGTCCCGATGAGATATTTGCCAGAGTATCAAAGGAATGTAAGGAAGAGCTTAGTATGCCCTTAGCAAAGTTGCTTAACATGTCCTTAAAAACAAGTGTAGTACCAGAATTCTGGAGGATAGCGAATGTAATACCGATTTTCAAGAAGGGGGATAGATCACTATCCTCTAACTACCGCCCAATCAGTCTAACATCAATAGTAGGCAAATTACTGGAAGCAATCATTTCAAACTCTATTCGAAATCACCTGGAGAAGCACCGATTGATCAATGATTCCCAGCATGGCTTCACAAGCGGGCGTTCTTGTCTAACTAATCTATTCTTTTCATCAGTTTTCGAATCGGTGGACGAGGGGCACAATTATGATGTGGTATATCTCGACTTTAGCAAAGCCTTCGACAGAGTCCCCCACGAAAGACTAATTAGAAAGGTAGAAGCACATGGCATCAAAGGTAATATCCTTAAATGGCTTAGGGCATGGTTACAGGACAGGAAACAGCAGTGAGCATTAACGGCACTAAATCCCATTGGAGCAACGTCACTAGAGGAGTTCCCCAAGGCTCAGTACTTGGACCATTATTATTTATTATATACATAAACGACATAGATATCGGCATAGACAGCAACATAAGTAAATTTGCTGATGACACCAAATTAGGACGTGTTATTAAATCTGACGAGGATCCCACAAAAGTACAGGAAGATCTAAACAAATTTTTCGAGTGGTCTGAAAAATGGCAGATGAAATTCAAAGTGGACAAATGTAAAGTACTCAGTATAGGAGATGTAAACAGGGAAACCAGTTACCAGATGAACAACGATGCCATTGAGAAATCCGACTGCGAGAGAGATTTAGGAGTAATGATAAGTAGGAACCTTAAGCCAAGTAAACAATGTGTATTTGCTCGAAACAAGGCTAATAAAGTACTTGGGTTCATACAAAGGAGTGTTAGTTACAAGACTAGCGAGGTCATCTTAAAACTATATCTTGCGCTTGTGAGACCTCACTTGGATTACGCAGTTCAATTCTGGTCACCGTATTACAGAATGGATATAGAATCCTTGGAAAGAATTCAAAAGAGAATGACAAGGCTAATCCCGGGCATTAGGAACCTTGAGTACAGAGACAGGTTAAAGCATCTTAATTTGCACTCCCTCGAGAGATGTAGAGTGAGAGGCGATATGATAGAGGTGTATAAATGGAAGTCAGGGCCGAACAAAGGGGACATTACAAAGGTACTCAAACTATCCAACCAGGAACGAACTCGTAACAATGGTCTTAAATTAGACAAATTTAAATTTCGGCGCGAAACAGGTAAACACTGGTTTGGTAACATTGTAGTGGATGAATGGAACAAGTTACCAAATATCATCATTAACTCGAATACGCTGGATAGCTTCACACACATAGGTTGGATGATCATATGAGCAATAGGGGTTGGGTGTAAATGAGACTGCCCAGTTTGGGCCAATAGGCCCGCTGCAGTTTCCTCCATTCTTATGTTCTTGTGTTCATTTTTGGCGGAAATTAGCCGTTTTTTTTTTTTTAGATTTTTTTTCGTTTGACGTTTTCCAAAAAAAGTGCTATTAAAAAAAAAAAAACACTAGAAAAACAAAAACCTAACCTAACCTAACTTAACTGACTCTCACCATATGATGGAATCACCTCTTTCTTACCTTATTGGCCTCGTTCTTATTCGTCGTTGGATTTTGGGATTCTTACACAACGGCACATATGTTGGTCTTTGCGATATTTACATTCAGTCTTGTTCTTAGTACACTTTACTGAGGTTGGAAGAACACCATGCGATCGAAAAACTGCTCTAGTTTCTACGTTTTTTTCCAAAAACTCGCAATTAGCTCCATATACTTTAAGTGACATCCATCGCAGACTTCCATGGTCGGAACTGATTTTGAATTTCAAAATATGAGAGACCCAAAATAAAACTCGATTTTGATTGGGCCAAATATACTCCGAATTAAACCCAAAATCATTTTAATTGGTTCCAAAAGCAAAAACGTTTTTGATTGGCCACGTGACGTGTATGGGTACGCATGAGCGTAATGATTTATGAAGATGCGAGTGACACGCAGTGTTGGGTGAGAGGCAGACGATAATGGCAGGAGGTTAATGGAAGAAAATATAAATTTTTTTTGAAAAGCTATCTCCGTTATTATACATTTCCGCCGGTAATGTACACTAATAGATGAAAATTATCTTATAATTAGACGTCTTTTTCGAGTATGATAATAGATTAGTGGTAGGAATGAACGGTGTGTAAACGCAATAATACCAAGTAATTACTATTGACTTTAGGAAATCCCCTTATATCAAGTGCACATGGCTTCAAAATACCCATGATATTGGTCAGACTTAAAAAAAAAACTTTCAATGGGGGGGGGGTTATAGTGCACCTCCAAAACCCCCCAGCTGGATGGACTCGCCATGTTCTCCCACCCAAAACTTCATTGACCTTTTGATATTTTGGGATCCACCCCTGGAGGACGCACCTGGATCGTACTAATGGTAAGGAGGCGTATCACATGTCCCAACGGGACTAACAAACTGCAATAATAGAGGCCAAATGCGAAATGGATCTATTGTGTATGTAGACAATGAACTGAAGTTCTCTAGCCATTGTGAGAAGGTGAATCATGCAACGAAACTGGTAGGCCTTATAAGAAGGACGTTCAGTTATCTAGACAGTCCGTCCCTCGTAACACTCTTCAAGAGCGAGGTGCTTCCCCGCATGGAGTACTGTCACCCCGTCTGGTCCCCGAGATATGCTAGGGACTGTCAGTCGATTGAAAATGTCGAAAGGAGGGCCACCAGACTGGTGCCTGCACTGTGGCACCTCAGGTACCTTGAGAGATAGAGTGCCTGCAATTGCCTAGCTTATACTACAGACAGGCAAGGGGTCACCTAATTGAGGTGTATAAACATCTCAAAGGGCACTACTCAGTCGACTGTCCTTACCTGGAACTGGTGGACGCTCGACCTCCCCAAGGGGTCACAGCTGAAAGTTGAAGAAGCCGAAAGTCCAGAAAACTGTGAGGGCTAACTTTTTCGAAGTGAGAGTTGTGAACTCATGAAACAACCTGGCAGAGTGTTGACGGCACCGAGTGTGAGCTCTTTCAAGACCAGACTTGACCAGCACTGGAGCAGGTTCAGACATATTCTGGAGCCAGTGCAGGCCCAATATTTGCCAACAGTGCGTAAGAGACGTGACCGACCACCCATGCAACTAAAGAGCTATCAGTGGTGAAAAGGATAAAAGTAAAAAGTAAAATTATTATTGCCAGAGATGTTATTCGATTACAGAGGTCTCAGACGAAGATAATATGATATTTTTCGGAGATAAATAGAAAGACTAACATAAAAATGAGATGCAAAAACAATGCCGGAGTTTGAATGGAAATTTACTTAATGGCCATCCACTAGAGGTGGCCATGCTGATGGATTGCCAGTGGCATGTGTAGGATCCCTTCACTGTTCAGAGCTACAATAGCTAAAGATATATAGTGATATATCCGTTAGCAGGAACAATTGGTGCAGAGCAATTCCGGGAATGAGAGATTTCCAGGAAACCTGACGACTCTCAAAGCCGGGAAAAAATCCCCCATCCCCGGAACTTTCCGGGTACCGAAAAAATTTTCTCGGAATTTCCGGAAAATGTGCCTGATTTTCATCTCTTATTGGAAAAATTTTCTTGGAATTTTTCGGAAAATGTTCCCCTTGGAAAATTGTTCCCAAAGCCATAATTTTCCGGAAAATTCCTGCTTTGGGAACGATTTTCCAAGAAAATTTATATTCTGACTATTGGAGAGTTCTGGGTTTGAGGGATTCTGGCTAACGGAGATATTACTGTACTGTACAGTACAGTACAAGGGTTGAGTCGATAGTGGTTGGGTTGACAGGAGGTTGAGTTGAACTTGAGTTGGAGTCACATGCAACCGATGTATATACAGGGTGTTCTGTAAATACCTTTCATAAATCGGGATGTACTCCTGAGACATAAGTAAAGATAAATGACTAACTGACCAAATTGTCAATTCTCAATAGTTTCGGAGTTACAGCACATGACAGGTTTGGTAGGTATATGATGAAACCTACATGGGGTGTAAATGAAACATCCACTGTTGCTATTGACGTTTATTAACAATAATAATGCCATATGATTTGTACTGGTATTAACCTGCTCAATGCAGGTTTCAGCCCGTCACACACTTTCAAAGACCCTAGGGGTGTTGCGAATGTTTGTCATACTGTCCTGTACATGATGCCACAATTCCTCACGGTGGCTAAACAACACCATGGCATTCAGCAGGGTAACTATATTCTAAAACATCAGGATCAGGTATATGAACTCACAATAATCAATCTCATTTCTGGCCATGACTGTGCCATGATTGCCATCATGTCATCGTTTTACCCTGTTCTGTTCCTTACTGGCAGGATGTTAATAATATGTATTGTGCATATGTTAAATAATGTGAACAATTCTGTATTGCAACTACAATATATTTTTTCATAAGACAGTATAGTCTGTGTTACGTTGCCAGTTTCTATATTAGATATTATACATTGTATTTTAAGCATATTTGCGAGTTATTCTGCATCATAAATTAGAAAAGTGAAACAAATATCTCAATTATAAACATAACATGCATATGGTTAGGATACAATCTACATGATATCGCTCAGCTTCAAACATTATCTTGTGCCAATACATTTGTGTTTATTTATTTATTTATAAAAATCTTAAGTTCAAAGACATCATCAGCCAGGTCCCTGCTGCGATGCAATGTCTACCCCCGTAATGATGAGTGCAACTGCTCAAAATTAAAAAAAATCTTGATTCCTGCAGCAAGATAGGGATAGTTGCCAGGTGCCGACAGGCAACTGCAGTTGTCGTACTGAACATATCTTTTATAAGGTTTCACTAAAAGAGCACTATTATGCTTACAAATGCAAAAACACTGACCAGTTGATGATCTGACATTTCAAAATCTTGGCACGGAAAATTTAAAATGTCTCAGGCTCAGCATGTGGGTCTCAACCACTGTCGCCTCGGCTTTCACTGGGCCCATGTGCTGGGTCGGCACAACGAATGGACCATGGCTGAGTTAAAACAATGATGCATAGTGACAGGTATATAAATGGAGATAGTGACTGTCCTCAAGAATTGACTTGTGATTTAAAGAGAATTTGAGTTATGAGGATGGAGGAATTGTTGGTGGTGGGATAAACATCCAGGTCCTTTTTACAGTTGGTTTCAGTTAATGATGATTCTTTATGCCTTTTGGACATGTTCAGTGATATGCCTCACCTAGGTGCATCCTCTTGCATTTTGTATGATTAAATCTTGGACATCATTCCTTTGGTCACTCCTGAAGCCTATAGAGATCATCCTGTAACTCTTCACTGTGTTTTTGGTTCTTACTTTCCCTGAATAGCTTAGCATTATCTGCAAAACTTTGTATTGAAGAATGAATAGCATCTGGCATATGATACAGTATATGATACCTGTACAAACAACAACAGTCCAAGCACACTGCCCTGTGGCACCCCACTTGTCATGGGTACACAAGATGATTTCATACTATTATCACTGCACACACATTGCTTGCAGTCATAAAGGTTTCCCATCCATGATAGGACTTTCCTTCGAATTCAGTACTTTTCAGTTTAATTTTCAGCCTTTTGTAAAGTATGCACTGTATACAAGAGATACTTTAAGGCACTTGAAATCTTTCATCAATATACAGTGGCCCCTCGGTTAACGAACTCAATCCGTTCCAGAAGGTCGTTCGTTAACCGAAAAGTTCGTTAACCGAAACCATTGTTTCAATGGGTTTTTGGGTAATTGGTTCCAGCTCACCGAAAATTTCCTAAATTCAACAAAAATGGTAGAAAAGTTCACTTACTTTGAGGTGTGTATGTAGAAGGCTCCTGGATGATGATGATGATGATGATGATGATGATGGGAATTAGAATGGGGGTGGAGGAGAAGGAAGAAGAGAAGGGATGGAAGAGAAGTCACCCCATGGCACCATTTCACCCATAAAATTTTAGTTCTCTTGGTGTATTTCAAGATTATTTTCTTTAAATCAACACTGCACTGCATTATATATTGTCAATATGTAAAATATATTTCAAAATGACCAATAATTTGCTTGGAAACACAGAAAAAAAGCATTTAGTTGAAGAGAGTCTCAAGCAAGATGTTACCTCCAGTAAAAACAGAGAGAGACTAACGCCTGTCTGGTGTGTTAACAGGCTAGATGGCATGCCAGAAACTAGTTTCTTTACCTTCAATTATGTTCAATAATTGTTAAAATGACTAAAAAAGTTAATATTAAACTTTTAAAATTATTGAATAGTATAAACTTCTTGATATTTACTAAAATAGTAAGGAATTTAAGCCCTAGAACCGATTAATGTATTGGCGGACTGATACTAAAGCTGGTTGCCCGGTCAGTGCAAGCGAAAACATGTTGAGGTCGGTTTTTAAGAAATTCGTTAACCGAATTTTTGTTCGTTAACCGAATTGAAGATCCTTATGGAAGGCAGTTCGTTAACCGAAATTTCGTTAACCGAGGCGTTCGTTAAACGAGGGGTCACTGTAGTCTAAAGTCCATCCTCAAAATCCACTGGGAAGACAAGAGGTCAAATCCTTGCTGACACCAACTGTACAAGTATCATGGCTCATTATCCAATGACCAACTACATTGAACCAGCCTTGTTACCAGCATGGAGGAAAGTAGATTATTGGGTCTTATAAGAAGGTCGTTCAGATATCTAGACGGTCCGTCCCTCGTAACGATCTTCAAGAGTGAAGTGCTTCCCCATCTGGAGTACTGTCGCCCCGTCTGGTCCCCGAGATATGCAAGGGACTGTCAGTTGGTTGAAAATGTTCAAAGGAGGGCCACCAGACTGGTGCCTGCACTTCGGCACCTCAGCTACCCTGAGAGATTGGAGCGCCTGAACTTGCCTAGCTTATATTACAGACGGGCAAGGGGTGACCTAGTTGTAGTGTATAAGCATCTCAGGGGGCACTACTCAGTCGAGTGTCCTTACTTGGAGCTGGCGGACGCTCGCCCCACAAGGGGTCTCAGCTCAAAATTGAAGAAGCCGCAAGTCCAGAAAACTGTGAGGGCAAACTTTTTCGGGGTGAGGGTTGTAAACTCTTGGAACAATCTACCAGAGTGTTGTGACGGCACCGAGTGCGAGCTCTTTCAAGACAAGACTTGACCAACACTGGAGCGGGTTCAGGTACATTCAGGAGCCGGTGCATGCCCAGTATTTGCCAACAGTGCATGACAGAGATGTGACCGATCGCCCGGGCGGCTAGCGAGCCGATCTTTTTGTGAAGAGGATAAATGAAAAGGAAAAGTAATGAGAGACGTGACCGATCGCCCAAGCGTCTAACGAGCCGATCAGTGGCGAAGAGGATATAAGTAAAGTAAAGTAAAGCAGCTACTGTAGAGTCATTTAAAGAATGGCAAACACAATGCTGGCAGACATGAAAAAGGCATAAGAGTATACTTTTAAGTTAAACTTGAAAAGTGCCAAACTGTCTCCTGCAATTGGGAGATGATCACTCCACACCTTAACACATAATGAAGCACTGCATGAAAGGGTATTGAAACCTTTGAGTCAAACTGACTACATGCCAAGGCAGAAAAGTTCCAGTGCTGGAAAGACATTGATGCTGCCCGTACCACACTAGATGAAGCCCTCCAATATGTGCAACATTTGGATGACCCTGCGGGTCCTACATCAGAGCTCACCAATGAAGGTGACGCCATTATTTAATTTCAAATTTTCAATCTGTATCACTTGATTCCAAGTGACAGCAAATAAGTGTTGGCATTCTCTGATTTACAAAACCTATACAGTACTGTAGTGAAACACCAGAAATCTCCAAGTCCACAAACAATTTAATAATGACCTTGAATCCTGTTTCGGTACAATGTTTTTAAAAACTTGAATACATACACCCTGTCAGTACCTCTAAAAGTTATGAAAATTTGAATGCGTATGCAACAAATTCTATCAAAGAAAAAATATTTTATCAACTTTTCTTTCATACAATCCTTAAATATCAACCTAATAGTTTGATTAAGGGTACTGCATAAATATAGTACATAAAATTACAGTACAGTATGCATGTTCTGTCATAGTAGCTAAAAAATCTCTGTAGACCCTACAGTATCTAATGAACAGAAATTATAATATACAGCAGTACCAAAATTTTTATGTGATATGTAAACAACATTAAAATACAAGAAAATCTTTATTGAAAATGACATAACAATAAAATTTGCAAATATGTCAAAAGATGTCTGAACGAAATGATCATCATTACAGAATCTATTCTACACTACATTCATTATCTTACACTACCTTATATGTGGTGACACCAGTAATTACATCATGTACAGTTACTATTAGGATCACTTTCTAAATCAAGAAAAACTGGTCATTACAAAATGTATCTGTGACAAGGTATGATTACTGGTGTTATTACATATCAACATTGCACACACATTTTGGGTACATCTAAAGCTTGGCGTGTACCATTCACTATTTCACGGACATTATCTCCTAGGATAATTATTGGTAAATCTTGCTGGATTATTGTGATATATTCAGACATCTTTCCCACACTTCTTAAAAAAGAGTCTGCAAAGAAAGTCTTCGCGCACAACAAAATACTGTACAATTGAAAGGGGTGGAGAAAGGGCTGGAGGTGGCGAGGCACGGCGTGGGCATCTACACAACAAATGAGGACTACAGCTATTGTGCCTCTTTGGTTTATGTGAAACTTTCAAACTTCTTTTGAACTATTCTTAGTCACATGGCACTCTAAACTCTTTCCACTAATGACATAACATAGAATATTATGATTACACTATTTAAAAAAAAAAAAAATCTCCACAGACTTACAATATGCACATAAACAGTTAAGTTTGACTAGCCATGTTCTTCAGTTACTTAATACACGAGAACAGAGACTAAAAATAAAATCCATATCACTTAAATATAAATGCCCAATACATTATTCCTAAAGCGTTAGCCTCTCTTGAAATGTCATAACCGTGAAGGAAAATGACAAATGAAGCAATGACAGCCTTATAACAACTGCTCTTCACCCAGGCCGAGCCTCACTCTTACACAACCATGCCTAAGACTGGACTGTTCTCACACAATAAGGAAAGAAAGCAAGAAAATCCTTCTATTCTAGACATTTTTTATCAATCTCAAAAGATTACTGTGTTAAGGAACTCCTTTTGTAATTCTATATATGAATTACACACTATCATACTAAGGGATTCCATTAGGATCTAAAACGATCCCAATCATAAAAAATTAAAAAGTCCGATTGACGATTGATAGCAACTTCAACTTTGGTCCAGAATGTCTTTGGAGATTCTCCATTTCTTTGGAATTTTCCAAAACACATGAGGATGATTCTTGCATTCAGCCCTAAATGTATCATCCACAACTACATGCACTCATAACTTCCAAATTTGCACAAGCAAACATATATTTCAATACAAAGAACAATAAGGTAGGTTCTGCTGAGGGTTCATTATCGATATATTCAGAAATTTTAATTTTTTTTCTCTGATTTTTTCAATACAACAAAATATACTTTCATCTATAAAAGTTCATTTTACACACCAAGTGAGAAGAAAAAGCTGGTGTATAAATCTCAACAAAAACATTTTGAGGTCTCATCTCGAAGTTATAAAAAAGGCTAATTTATTATCATACATGATCTGCCATAATAATTCATAGGATAATAAGTAGTATCAGCAATTCAAGAGATTACAAAGTCAACAACTAACATTAATAAAATATACCCTTAATTTCAAGAAAACGGAATTGGGGTCAATATACTGTACAATGGAGCGACTTAGAAATCCCATCCCAGATCGGCACACACACCACATCAGCAGTCCCACTCGCAAACATATGGCCACCACGTGTGTTTTGGTTGTGCATCAAAAACTTATTCCATAAATATTGCACCTAAACATCCCTTCACATCATAATTTTCCCAATACAACACAGGTCTTCATAATTTTTTACATAGTTTAACTAAAATTCAACAAAGTACTGAAAGACGAAACCAAAATAATACTGTAGTAATGTACAGTATAGTAGTTATTTTTCAATGACATACAGGTAATGGTTTGCTAATGTAAGGAGCTACTATAAAGGAAAATCAACTACTTGTACAGCAAAAACTTTACTGTATATATGAAATTTTTCATTAAAATTATTATCAATAACAAAAGAAATCAACTGTCGAAGCTATAAACACTTCAAAAATAATAATAATTATAATGAGTTAAGCTTTGAGTAGAGTACTGTATTACAGAATGCTGCTCCTTATTAATAGTATATAGTCGATTTTGAGTTCTACTTCCTAATAAAGTAGGGCAGAAGCTAAATTTAGGTAAGATTTTACAGACAATAATATATTGTATGAGGTTGCTTAATAATGTGTGAATGTCAGTGGATGACTTAATGGAAGCACATATACAAAGAAGCCAGTACATATGCATGTATTTGATGTACAGCTACTTCCCGACTTAAGACCCACTCGACTTACGACCACCCGGACATACTACCGCCTCAGTCGTACCAAAATTGTCAAATTACGTATTTTTGAGTCCCAACGTCCGTAATTGCGCTGTGTACTAACAAAATTTTCATTTGTAATTCACTTTAAAATGGCTGGCAAGCTTAAAAGTGAGAGTTTTTGGTGCTGAGAAGAAAAAGAGAGACCCATTTTAGATTTTCTATGTATTATTTAAGCATTTTCGACTTATGACCATTTCAACTTATGACCTGGATTTGGGTCCCTAACCCTGTCGTAAGTCGGGGAGCAGCTGTATACTGTACATTGTTAAGAGGTTCTTGAATGACTGATGCATGAGATATGCATCACTGTATCTAAGGTTTATAGGTTCCCATAAAATAATTGGCTTAACACATATAAATACAGTACAGGTAACATAATTACACTGGATTATTTACATAATAATTCCAACTATTTCATCTTATAAGTCTCTTGTTTCTCTATTGCAGAATTAAAAATTATAGAATGACGGATAAAAACAAATCAACTTGATATTGGCCTTTTGAAGGCAAATATGCAAGCAAAGAAGCAGGCAAGCTTGTTGGGAGACAGGTATTTTGTCATGCAAGCATATTGATTTGGATGTAGCTTCTTGCACATACACATGCAAACTCATTTATACTCATACATGCAGTCGCTCTATAGAGCATCTCCAACTGTAAGACATGCTGAGAAGTGTATGGAGACTACTTTTGTACTGTGTGAATGACAACAAAACATTGTATTTATTAGTTTGCATGTCATGCACATTGTTAAGAGTAACTAATTACAGTATTTAAAAGGCATATGAGAGAGAGAAAGAATGTGTATGTGTGTGTGTCTGCATGTGTGGGTAAAAAATAAAAAGAACAAAAGTTATTTTTTTTTAGTACGTAGTAATGATCGTAAAGTTGATGTCATTCATTTGGAGCCTATATCTTTACAGGCTCTGAATTGTAGGATGCTTTCAAATACAAGAAAGCAACAAACATCCAAAGTAAATTGTTTACAAGAGGTTGATTGCGAGAAATAATATAATGATGGCATCCCCAACGACTGTAAAATAACATCTTCATAGACTGCCATGTTCCCATAATAAACAATCTATAAGTATTTTTACTTTAATATTTTTTTTTAGTCTAGAAAATACTGATGGGTGGTACAGTGTACAGTACTGCATATCAAAACCTCCACTCACTGTTTTAGGCTTGAATACACCTCCACCTGATTTAACAGCACAATTAGTAACAGTTCTCCACCTTTTCAGCAAATAATTTCATATGGTGGTATAGCATATTATTAATGTAAAATACTGTACTAAATGTCTAAGTTGTCCTAAAGGAGTTTTTCACCTGGATTGAAAGAGACAAAAATGAAATTTGGAAATGAAAACAATTCAAAAGGATATGGAAAGGATTTAAGAGGATATTGACAACTGAAAAAGCTAATGATTTGCAGAGAGGCAGGTTTAATACAATGAAGTTTAAAAATGTGTGATATACAGTACCTGTATACATACGTATACAGTATTAGCAAATGGGACTGCACTGTGGTCCATGACTGAAAATAAAAGCTTTTTACGAGAGAGAAATGATTATTTCATTCTGCTAATTTACCACACTGTTTTCTATACATGTACTGTACAGTACTTCACTTATTCCAAAATATACCTTTTTCGAGATACTGTACCTCTCTAAATTATTTAAAAAATATTAATTACCTTAGCAACAATAGGGTTTGGATTATTTTAAGTGTGATTAACTGTATTATAAAATACTATAAGTTCACCCTCTGTTATCCAGCAACCATGGGACCAGGGCCTTGCTGGATGATAGAATATCCCATTACATAGAGGGTTGATAATTAATTGCACATTAACCTAAGGTACACAACTCGATGCCTCGTAACATTATGGATTTCCATGCATACAAATCTGACACCCACATCACATTAAATAAAATCTACAAATAAACAAGTAATATGACAATAATTTTTAGTAATGTATTAAAAATTAAATAATAAAAGAATTGCAAAAAATTAAAATTATATAAGTTGTGGTAATGAATGACTTGTTGAGTAACTTGCGTGCCATATTCTTCCTCTTATGAACCAATCATAACCTGTTGTTCCTTAACCATTCATATTGTTTGATAATGTCTAATTTCACTTCTAAAATGACTCACGATTTCTTGATAAAAAATGTGCTTGGTGAGGCACTGGGAGCTAATTTTTATACTTCATATGCACAATTTGGGAAAATAAGTGGGTACAGTACATATGTAAACAACTCTCAATTTAAAGTTTTTATCTTCTATATTTTAAAATATGAAAAAAAAAAACACTTCTATTTCCTTGAGAACCAACAAAATTTCACAAAACTATCATAACATATGACAATTGTATGTATAACAATCAAGTTTCCCTTTCTGTTTTTTCTAGTCATACACTGTAGATGAACCAATATCATAAATTTCACATAAGTATCAGCCTATACTGTACTCATTATGTTTCTTTTGCTTTTGGGAGAACTAGAACCAAGAATATTTAATGGTCACTTACAAAGACATTATGTACTGTAAATAAATTGGGTAAAATATTAATTAAATACTGTACCTATAAACACATAACACCAGCAGGACTGCACTTGCCACACAGCATCATGGGTTCAATCCCCGAGTCCAATGTGAGAAGGGTCTTATCCAGTGTAACCCAACCAAACATCGCTGATTTACTCTGGGTACTTTGGTTCCTTCTTTTCTAACAATGGACAATGAAGGTCATAACAACAAACAGACCAGCTGCCTGAATGAGCAGTAAGCTGACAAGTGGCAGAGATGATGCAGTAAAATAAAAAATATCTAGCTCCAACTGTAAAATATTGTTGCCATGTCTAGCAGCACCATGCTGTAGCTGTCACCTATATGGGTGTACAGTGTTTACATAAAGTTTGAAGTGTGTTTTTATCATTGAAATACTGCACCTTGTATAAATATTTCTTCCAGAGAGCAATATAAAAAGAACTAATTTGTACATATGAGTGGACACCTATTTTCAACTTGGGGATCATTCATTGGACAGTGCAGTGGAAGAGTTTCAGCTTCAGTGTTTTATTTTAAAATGGTTTACATTATTGTTATTTTTTAATTACTATTTTGTGATATGGGTGATATTTGTTTGAATGTCAAGAAATAATGTTAGAATTGGTTCTGTGACCAACTGGACAACTACTGTACAAGACAAATGAACATGCCATTACAGTAATTGTGAGGTTTGCCAAAATACTTGTACAGGTTGACAATCCCTTATCCGAAATTCATGGGGCCAGAGGCATTTCGGATTTTGGAATTTTTTGGTTTTCAGAATGGTTAATAGTTTTTTTTTATTATTATTAGCCCACCCGGGCACAAGTCACTGACCCACATTGGGGCCTGGGTGGTGAAAATATAATAAAAATTATAATAATAATAATAACAATTCATAGGTCAAGGTAATGTTTCTGACTTTTGATCTTTTTTTCATTCTTGTATTTCATTATTATTATTATTATTATTATTATTATTATTATTATTATAATAATTATTATTATTATTGTTGTTATCATTATTATTTTATTTTGGTGTATTTTTAATTACAATTTTTATTTACTTTGAATAATTATTATAATTATTATTACTATTACATTTCCCCCCCCCCCAAGCCCCGATGTGGGTCAGTGATCTATGCCCGGGTGGGCTAATTCCTGTTAAAAAAAAAAAAAAAAACCTTTCGGTTTTTAGAATTTCAGATAAAGGGTTGTCAACCTGTATACTTTTTCTTTAACAGGGCTGTTAATTGGGAGTTGGTGGTCGACGGCATGCTGGATATTAGAGGGTCAACCTGCTAAGTACAGTGGGGTATGCTATAACGAACGGATCCTACTACGAATATTCCTATAACGAACGGTTTTACCTATAAAATTGAGAATGCTATAACGAACGCAACTCCTACAACGAACGCGGATGAATACGGGACTATTTCGCCTGGCGCATGAATATTGTTGTACCGTGACCCACAACAAGAGCGTCAGGCGCCATCTTTGTCTCATTGTGTAGCCAGTGCACCACTGTTATTGTTGAAATTTCGTCTTTTGATGTGGAAATTCGCGTTATTTGTATAACTATTTTGTTATACAAGTATACAATTGTAACAATGAGTCGTCCAAAGCGAGTGAGAAAGCTAATAACCCTTGAAACTAAGAAAGAAATTATAAAGAAACGTGAGAATGGAAGAAGCATTGCGAAACTTAGTGATGAATATGGGATGGCTAAATCGACTATATGTACGATTTTGAAGAATAAAGAGGAGTTAAAAACTGTGCAAGTGGCTAAGGGAATCTTTAGACTTAGCAAAGCAAAGTGTAATGTGATTGAAGAGATGGAAAATTTACTCTTAGTGTGGATAAAGGAGAAAGAAATGGCAGGTGGTAACATTAGTGAAGCTATAATTTGTGAGAAGGCTAAACAATTGTTTGAGGACCTTAAAGCCAAGACTCCCAGTGGAAGTGATAGTGATGTGCCAGTGTTTAGGGGTACCTGCATGCTGAATAACACTAAGGTAAGATAAAGTACCGTATTTTTTACATTTTCCACAGAATTTTTTCAGTGTTAAGTGGTTGTATTTGGGGGCCTGGAACGGATTAATCCTATAACGAACGAATGCTATAACGAACGAGGTTCTGGAACCAATTACGTTCGTTATAGCATACCCCACTGTACCAGTATTGCCCTGTATCAATAAATAGATACTAAATAAAACTGGTTATCTTTACTCTCAATCTTACATGGAAACTGTACTGTTAAGAAATGTTTCTCCCACTGATGTACGATTTTTTTATATTACATACTCTGCAGCTCCACAGTGCTATATTACAGTTATTGTAGTTTACTGATTCTTTACCAGTTTTCCAACTTTAAATTTTGTGTATACTAATACCAGGTATTTATAATTCCTTCTACGGTACTGAATTCGGTATAGATCGAAAAAAAAAAGAAGTGAGATTTATTCAGAAACCCTTTTTAATTACTGAGCTCAGACCAGGTGACTAACACATGGAAACACCAATCAGTTTCCAGTTTGAAAATCCAGTTCCTTTGACACTTGGCAACTAGGATTAACCAATCATCACAACCACAGCTCCCAATATATAGGCACCAGCTGCCACTTAAAGCTGTGCATCCAGTGACTCTCAAGTGGCTCAGTTACAAACCACCAATTAATTGGATCAACACCTCAGGTCCAATCTACCACACTGTAGCCCATTCCAGGCTTAGATATAAAATTAGATTTCAGGACTGACTCTTCATTTATAACTTAATGCCTGGTTCAGGTCACTCATGTCTTTTGATGCCAGCTAGACATAAGAAGGAAAAAGGAAAACAAAAATAAGCCATGAAAATTTTTGCAAATATACACCCTACAAAGGGAGTACAGTACAGTGATTTTACGAA
The DNA here is from genome assembly GCF_018991925.1 of Homarus americanus. NCBI lineage: Eukaryota > Metazoa > Arthropoda > Malacostraca > Decapoda > Nephropidae > Homarus > Homarus americanus. The sequence continues at coordinate 974,666 of NW_024739403.1, forward strand.
AATAATAATAGGAAACAAGACTAACCTTACCAACTTCCCAATGGCACACAGCATTAAAGTGTACAGCATATACTAGAACTAACTGACTGTCAGGACCTGCCTCCACAATGCCCCTGAGGATAGGAGTCCAAGGAAAACAGACCAGAATCTGAATTTAAAGTTTTAGGCAAACATGTACTGTATACTGTATGCCATAAGCTCTAATTTCTCCACAATTTAGTCAGTGGTTCAAAGAAGGTCAGCATGAACTGCTATAATTATCAACCTAGGAGAATTGCAAAAACCATTCCCAGTTTACCAAGCATGAAAACAAATCCTGTCATTCTCAAAAAACTATATGTCATTTGCAGAGATAAGAACTTTGACCTGTAGTCATATTTACCCTTTAAGCAAAGCATGAAATTCTGAATAGATTTATTTTGAAGAAATAATGAGGATGTAAATAAACTTAACAAAGTCCATATCTAACACCACGCACATTGAAGGTCCCATAAAACATATTGACCTCCTGCAAAGACTGCATAGAATTTCTATGAGTTCCAACAGGAAATTGGCTCAAGAGTTATTGTAGCTAAAAGGGAAGACATGTCTCAAAACTTTTCATCAAGAGTTCTAGACTGAAAAAAAGACAGGAAACTGCTACCTCCCCTTCTGATTAAAAACCAGAGAACAGTAGCAAAGTATGGGAATGAAGATGGAAGAAAGAAGTGTCAACTGTCACACTTGATATGATGGTGACAAATCACTTTTCCTTTAACAGTCTGCCTGAAGAAACTGGGTTAATAATGGACATTTAAGTTGCAGAACTAACCAGGCATCAGTAACAGTTTAAAATGTCACCAAAATTGTTGTGTGTGCCATAAGCATCTGCAGCTGTTTTGTTTGGTTGTTGATGGCCATACACAATGGAGGGCAGATTGCCTCCTTAGACTACAACTACTGAGCGCCCCTATATACTCTCCCAGAAACTGTTAATTTACCGAGTAGAACATATCTGTCACTGCCTGGGCAAACTAAGAGACTAAAAAGCAGGTCACTTTAAGATTAATAAGCCAAAAGAGAGACCCCCCACGAGCAATAAATGGACATCGTTACAATAAAGAATATTTAACATCTATGCTGTACAGGGAGGGAGCATCTCTCTGAGGCTATCTAGCAATTTGTCAGACCAATGTATGATTAATATTGCCAGAATTTCATAACTATACCATCTTATCAAGACCATCAGGAGACAAATTAGTTAGGCCTTGAGATACAATAAGGCAGTTGATAAGTGGAGAGAAAAAAGAGGAGGAGGAGTGACACAGGCTGTCATTGTCCAATTTGTCTTATAATTCTCCTTCTCTTTCCCTGTGTGTCTGTGCCGAAGAGAAGAAGGAACCTTCCCACAAGATTTTCTCATCATTCCATACAGGTGCCAGGAAATGCCACTACCAAGTGTGGAACACAAGGTCACTTTCACAGGACAAGAGTCAGAACTAAGAATTTGGGTCAATACAGTATTACCTTCTTCACATTGCAATGCTAGATTTTGAAGAATTGAAGTAGCTACAGGTATTACACACATGCACAAGTTTCTCCAAATTCAATTCACCAGACCCCGGGACCATTATTGGAGTTGCTGACTAAGGATATGGTAGGGACTATTCAGACCTAGCAAGTCATCACTTAAAATCATTCCTGTATATAGCTGGCGGGTTGAAAGTCAAGATCTGACCTTGGCATGGAAAAGCACATCGTCAGCTGTAGAAGGAGTAATCATCAGCTTAAGGCTGAATACATATTAAACAACTCTGCTCTACAGAGAGGACCTTACTGACTGCCCATTTGGTACCCATACTGACCTGTCACCTCCCATGGGTAGTGTTAGCTATCATGTTTTAACTTAAGACAGTATGGAATTGCAAGCTGCATTTTCTGAAATAAAATACCTCCTTGTGTCTGTGAAGACAGGAGGTTATGCACTGGGCTACTTTAAATGCTTGATCTGGGAAAAATTAAAGCTTCCCATACCCCTTAAAATCTCCAATTTGGGACCTGTACCCAAGGCACTGCAATCTCACTTGCTGGGATTTTGGAAGCAACACAAAGTAGTTATGAGGTATCAGACTATGGCCAATGACACTCTAAAAAGACAGCTAAACAAAACAAACACCTTCCCTAACTCATCATCGACTTACAACACAATAAATGGCTAGATATTAAGAGGGGACCTCTATGTGCTCATATATAAACAAAGATAATTCACTTATGGAAGTCCATATTCAAGAGCAAAATGTTGTAGAACTCATTATGAGTCAATTGTTATTCATATAGTACTGTACTATTATAAAGGCATTTTTACTAAAACATAACACCTGATGACCGATCACTGCTGTAGACAAGTCAAAATATAAGCAGATTTAAAATAAATAAGCAACAATAACAAAATAAAGTACAGTCAACCCTCGCTTTACGTGGTCCCACATTCCACGTTTCCACGTTAACGCGGTGCCCTGCCAGAACCTAACGTGCTCACATTACGCGGTGCGTGAACCCCATTACGCGGAGAGTGTCCGGCGCGACGCTATTTTTAGATTCGCCCCACCCGCCTGCCTGCCTGTGCTCTCGCCTCTCCCTCCTCCTCCCTCCCTCCGCCTGGGCAAGCCGCGCGGTAAGGTTGCGCAGTGTGTGTCTCTGTTGCGTTATCACTGACGTCATATAACGTATCGGACTGTGATTGGCCATGCATCCCTACCCCCCTCTGCTGCTAGCTGTAATTGGCTTAAAGTATTATGACGTGTCCACCCGGGGGAGGGAGGGAGGGAGGAAAGACGATGCTTGACCTAGCCGCGCCAGTTTCATCCCTCCACGCCAGACCGTGTAAACGTGTATCCATTGTTCTGTAAAATGGCTTCCGCCGGACCACCGCCCCCAGAGAGAAACCTTTCCTTACCTGGACCCAGCGGCACTAAGCCAAAGAAGACACGACGTTCCTTAAGCTACGAGGTGAAGTATAGATCATCCAAGAGTTGGAGAAAGGAACAAGGCAGGTTGATTTGGCGCGCCAGCATGGTGTGAATGAATCTACGATTCGAACAATAAAGAAGGATGCAGCCAAGATAAAGGAGCACATGAAGATCACAAAGTCTACAGGTGCTTCTATGATCAAGTATTTTCACAACCAGGTGCTTCTCAAGACAGAAAAATTACTTGTGAGGTACTTGGTGCGTCAGGCGCGACGGAACATGGCGGTCGACACGCGCTCTGTTAAGGAGTACGCACGTGAACTGTACATTGCAGTGGCACGAAAGATGGGAATTACAGAGCCCAAACCCTTTAATGCTTCCTCTGGGTGGTTACAGAGGTTTAAGATCCGGAACAAGATCACCAATATAAACATTGGTGGTGAAGAAGCTAGTGCTGACCGTGCTGCGGCTAGGGAATTTCCTCCGTTTTTACGTGAGATTATGGAGGAAGGACAGTACAGTGACGACCAGGTGTTTAACATGGACGAATCTGGTCTTTTCTGGAAAAAGCTACCTTCCAAGTCCTTCGTTGTAAAGAATACCAGCAAGATTCGGGGCCGGAAGATGCAGAAGGAACGCATCACCATCCTGTTTACCACCAATGCCTCCGGTACCTGTAAGCTCAAGTTATCGGTGATCCACACAGCACGCAAGCCGCACGCCTACAAAACCATGGACATGACCAAGCTAAATGTCCACTGGCTGACCGCACGTAAGGCGTGGATGTTCTCTACACTGTCCCTCTCCTGGTTTGATGACTGTTTTGTTCCCGATGTAAAGAAATTCTGTGAGCGACAGAATGTGCCATTCAAGATTTTGTTGCTGCTGGACAACGCACCAGGACACTCGCCCCTACTGTTAGATCGTCACCCCAAAGTAAAAGTGGTCTTCCTTCCTCCCAACACTACTTCTATATTACAGCCCATGGACCAAGAGTTAATCTGTAATGTAAAAGCTGCATTCTCTACGAAAAAATTCAAACTCCTGAACGACTACACCAACACCAGGGAAGAGTTGCGTAACCTGAGTGACACCACCACCGATAGCAAGAGCGAAGAAGATGAGGATCAACAGTTGGCACAGCAAAAAATACTGTTCAAACAATTCTGGAGAGTATTTAACATCAAGAAAGCTGTGGACTTCTTGGTGGAGTCATGGGATCAGCTGTCTATTGCTACAATTCGTCACGCATGGAGACATGTGTTGCATGGAATACCAGGTGAGAGGAGGAGTCAATCTGTGACTGGTGAGGTTCAGACTGTTGCAGTAGCAGTGGACCTTGCCAGAGAAGCTGCGCAGACTGTTACAGTTCCAGGCTTCTCCGAGACCACCAACGACGACATCATGGAGGTGATAATGGAACCTGATGTGACTACCGAGGAGATGGTACATGATGATGACGACGTCAGTGAAGAGGCAGGTGGTGCGTCATCCCAAGAAGAACAACACTTATCCCATAGTAATGTTAGGGGTGCCATCGAGTGTATCGAGAAAGCCAAGCTCCTCCTTTCCGACGACCCTGACGCAAACAGGTATGAAATCTTCATTACCCAGCTGTTGCAGACTATGGAGCCCTACAACAAGGTGTACCACGACAACATCAACACCAGCCGTCAGCAAAGCATAACAGATTTCTTCGCCCACAACCCACCACATCCAGCCCAAGCCAGTGATAGTGACATTGAAGATGACTTTGAGGGATTTGTCAGGGAAGCCCTGACAACTGTAAGTGACAGTGATGGTGATGCACCTAGTAATGGTGATTCACCTGAGGGCCAGTAGCCTGCCCTCTGCCTCGGAACCAGCCTCCATCCCTGTACGCCGACCCATCTCTTCTACTAACGTAAGTGTTTCACCTAACTTTTAGTTTTCCTAACCTAACCTCTTCTATATTACTTGTTTTTCATACCATCATAAAGTTAAGATAAAATTTTTACTACAATATAGTTGTGTGTCGTCAAAAAGTGGAGTTTGGGGGTCGGCCCGGACTCTATTTCAATTAATCCCATATGTTATGTTATTCACTTTACGCGTTCCTCACTTTCCGCGGGACCCTGCGGGTTACATTAACCGCGTAAAGTGAGGGTTGACTGTACTATAAAATTACATAACAAAATTAAGGTATTTTAAGGTAAAGTATTTACAAAATTAAACATTATATCATAAGACTAATAAAATATTAATTAGTTTCATGTAAAAATATCCTATATTTCATGGTATTTTAGTACCTGTGCCTAAAATATGACATAGATAAGGCAAAATGTTCCCAGTTAGTTTAAGAAAAAATCTAAGAACAAGACTATTCTAAACTATAGAAAATTTATGTCTTATTGCAAATGGACTATGACCTAATGAGAGCAGTTACACTAAATGAAGAATATGCACCATGTAATCCCCTCTAAGATATTAAGCCTTAGAACATGCTCACAAAGTATGAAGATGACACTGTAACCACAGGGATGTAACTCAGACTTGGCAAGTAATGTGCTAAAAATCCAATTGCTCTCACCGAACTACTCAATTTTTAGCATCAGTCTAACTAACCTCTATGTGGGATGCCTCAAATATCCCCAACCTACCATCCCCATTTTTTTTATTTTATTTTTTCAAAATCCCACCCTGGACCACATTGGAGCATCCCCTCATGAGCCTCAGGTCAGATAACCACACCTAATAGGAAAAGATATGCACCATTAAGTCAGTTGTCCCTTGATATGCTACATTATGGGACTGCATACCAACATTTTGGCTAACCTTCAATTGAGTCATTAGCTAATTATAAACACTCTTGCAAGATGATGAAACATTTACTCCTTAAACTAATGCTCAAGATTGCCTGGCTATATCCAAACCCTGTATAAAGGACTTTTAAGGATAAAGTGATCCATTTAACTCTCAACAAGTGGCAGAGGCATACAAAGTGGAGGCCATTTCTTTGGTACAGTATATGAGACTGGAAATGCAGGCTACCCTGATAAAATGATGGTTTGTAACCAAACTAATTTAAGGATGCAGAGCACTTGGCTAGTGACAACCAGATTCTTTACCCTTCAGCCTTAAGTGGCAACTGATGCCTCCTAGACCCTTTTCAGGGTATAGACATGAAGGTTATGAATTAATTATTCAATTAGATTTAGCCAAAGAGACTGAGGCACATGGATTTTCAAAAAGCAGACTTTGGCTGAAAATACATGAATCACCAAAGCCAGGCATTAGGTTAAAATAGAGTTAGCCATACAAGCTTGCAGACTGCTATATCATATTTCATTGTTGAATTTGATGCTTGAATGCATATGAATGTCCAGTGATTAAAAATCATTGAAGAGATTATGCACATGAGCTACATATATTAAAAATTTTATATTTAATACAAATGTCAGATAATGATCATCAGACATATAATCTAAAGATATGACAGTGTCAACATAATAATTTTTTTCAATACCATCATCATCTTGACACAAATTATTATATTTCTCCCATATTTTATACCCTTAAAAGTGTGCAAGCAAAACATGGATTTTATTAGTAAATTTGGTACTATGAATACAGGGACATGTTATGAACTTTACAAAAAGTTATGAGAATGAGGGACATATGGTATTACTGTACAGGTACTGTATACTGTAATTGAAAAGAAAAAAAAAGAAACAAAGACCAAAACAACAATTACAAGGGAACATTAAATCATTCAAGTACTGTACTGTACAGTAAAAATACATTGAATATGCTGTATGACTAGCTGACTAGTGAAAACAAGTACTGCACAATGGTCAATGAATTTTAAAGTGCTTTGCATAGTTTACTATCTCATAAGAAATAGTACAGTATTTAGAGAAAAATTTTTCTGTACTGTAGTAAAGAATTTCATATTTAAAATCTTATGAACTTATTAATTTTTAAACTTAGAAGATGTAAGGAGACGATATACTGCACAAGTATTAAATGTGCATGAAACAGATAAGAGAAGGAAAGAAAATTATTATTTTTTCTACAGGATGCACTTCAAAAATCCAAACATTAGATATACAAAAACTTAAAAAATCTGAGAAAACTGAGTTCCCTACACAGCCCTACACTCAAATTTTTAATCATCGGTACATAAATAGTAAATAATTATACTGTACTAGTTTTTGCATTATTATTAACATTATTTATTATATTACTTAGTTTAATTTCAGTTATTATATAATAAGCTAGTTTATAATTATCATATGGTATTTCATTTGCCGCTTAGTGAAATACAGTACGTACAGTGATATCCTCGTTAGCCAAAACAATTGGTGCAGAGCACTTCTTGGAATGAGAGATTTCTGGGTAACAAGACGACTCTCTCAAAGTCGGAAAAAATCTCTCATCCCTGGAATTTTCCAGTTAACGGAAAAATGTTCTCGGAAGTTCCAGAAATTGCCCATTACATCATCTCTCAAACCTGGCAAAATATTCCTCATCCCCAGAAATTTCCAGATAACGGAAAATTTTTCTCGGAATTTCCAGAAAATGCGCCTGATTTTCATCTCTCAAACATGGAAAAAACCTCCCCCACCCTCGGAATTTTCTGGAATTTTCCGGGTATCGGGAATTTTTATCCTTCAATTTTCTGGTAAATGTGCCCTTTGGAAAATCTTTCCCAAAGCCGGAATTTTCCAGCTTAAGGAATGATTTCCGAGAAAATTTCAATTCCGGCTATCGGAGAGTTCCGGGTTTGGGAGATTCCGGCTAAGGAAGATATTACTGTATTAGATTTTTCATAATGACCTCAATTACAATAACCAAAAATTTCAGTTATCCAATATGGCTCTGGTCCCATGCATTTTGGATTTTTGAAGTGCAACCTGTACAAAATCCTGCCTAGTTTTAATTCCAGAGCAAAATTTTTTTTATTTTTTTTCTTCATGTTATAACAGCATTTATTGGTGCATTTATGTGTGCATGTGATTAGGCATTACCCACAAAAGATAATTTTTATTAACGTTCACCCACTGTGCTTATGGTAAATATTTTAAGAAACAATAAGATTACTTAAGAGGATATAAGCACAGTAATGTGCCAAATTTATCTCATTTTATTAACAACTCCTAAATGAAAATGTCTTATGGATGTCACAGAACAAGAGAAAGAAATTTACATTTGCTACTTAACCAAAGACATTATAAAATGAAAACATATTCATGAATTTTTTCACTGAGTATTTAAAATAGAATGAGCCATTTAGAAAAACCTTAGTGCATTAAACCATTTTGGTTTTGTTTATCCATGGGAGCACTACTACAGGAAAATCAACATTTCAAATGGATTGTCCTTTATTCAACCGATGCATCTTTCGTGGGTTTTTGGAGCACATTTACATTGCAGCACCATAATTATTGTTATCACTTATTTTCTTCACAAGCATGGGGTGATGCACTTGAGGCCTGCAACACCTACTGTACTGAAATGTTATAAACACCACCCAAAATTCAAGTAACACTTGCTTTGCATCTTGAGAGGGAAGAAAATATAAAAGTTGCTTGGAGTAATGTGTAAGGCATACACTAGAAGAGCAAGTTGTGAATTACTTTTAAAATAGGAGGAGGGCTGGGGCAAAGGTTCCCCCTTGTTAGGTAAGTATGCATTTAAGATGGTGGAGATGGGGATGGTAATGGTCTCTAAGACATTCTTCAACTGCACAATATCTTTATAGCCATTTCTCTCTCATTTCTCTTTTTATACTGTAAACCCTTATCTTTGGATGTGTGGCACCTGTTTCATTTGTAATATAAAATGAACATGGAATATTCAAATTCATACTGTTTAAATTTTAGAACTTAAGGGTGAGATGATCTGCAACCAAACTACTTGAGGAAAATTCTGTATACAGTACAGTATAACAGTTGGATGTGAATCAAGGAAAAAGTATCTCTCTCTCTCTCAACCATGCACGCACACTAACATAGAGCATTTAGTTTTTTCCCACTCTTGTAAGACCTTTTCTGCTACAGACACTCACTCTTGTACGACCTTTTCTACTACGGATCAAAGTGGCTTGAATCAAGAGCTTGCATAGATTCTCCCTTCATTCAAAATTTGCTTATGACAGAACAGTGCTGTATTTAGCAAGTGTAATAATTACTACAGTAATCTTTTTTCCTTCACAGAAAAATAATGTAACTTTGGTATTGGGCAATAGAAAGAATACATTCTAAAGAATATAAAACTTGTATTGCTGAGATTTTAAAGAATACATAACACAGTAAAGTCATTAAACATCAGTACAGTATATGATCTTGCTAGTACTTTAGTGTATTTTTTCTTTCCCTGAAAAGCACTGTATAGTACAGGTTGACAATCCCTTATCTGAAATCCTTGGGGCCAGGGGCATTTCGGATTTCGGAATTTTTCATTTTTCAGAATTTTTTTTTTTTTTTAGCTCACCCGGGCATAGATCACTGACCCACATCAGAGCCCGGGGGGCGAAAATATAATAAAAATTATAATAATAATAATAATTCATAGCTCTAGGTTGTGTTTCTCACTTTTGATCTTTTTTTTCATTCTCGTATTTCTTTATTATTATTATTATTATTAATATTATTATTATTATTATTATTATTACAGTATTATTGTTATTATTAATTTTATTATTATATTATATTATATTTTTTATTATTATTATTATTATTATTATTGTTATCATTATTATTTTATTTTGGTGTATTTTAATTAAAAATTTTATTTACTATGAATAATTATTATTATTATAATTATTATTACTATTACATTTGCCCCCACCCCACTCCAGGCCCTGATGTGGGTCAGTGATCTATGCCCGGGTGGGCTAATCCACGTTTAAAAAAAAAAATAAATAAATAAATAAATAAATAAAGAGCCCCACACACACACACAAACAAAAAAAAACTTTCGGTGTTTAGAGCTTTTCGGTTTTCGGAATTTCGGATAAAGGGTTGTCAACCGGTACAGTAATAACTTATATAAACTGGATCTGGATTATTAATCTACTGTATTCAAAACATGCATTATATACTTTTCATCTTACCTTCTACTAAGGAATCATTAATTTTGTCAAAGATAGATCATGCAAACTGTTACCCACACTAACAATGAGAGAGTACAGTACAGTACATGCAAAATGTTCTCTCAAAATTTTCTAATAATGACCATCTCTACATTTATGTAAGAAAGATTCAGCATATTCTCCATTAAACTTGACAGCCTTTATACCCAACCAAAAACCATTAACATTACATCATCAAGGGAAAAAACAGGGTGGTTCTTAGAAATATTTCACTAACATAATGGCAGCACACAGAATGCAGGGAAAATTCAACACAAGATTGAGAGACGGAGGGAAAAACTCACTAACAGACTGAGATATAAAGAAATAGCAAGATACTATAGTTAGGCATACATATTACTATTTAAAGAAAAAAATATCATACATCTGATATGCAACAGCATAAATTCACAGACCAGTGTACATACATTACAGTTGATGTACAGTCTCGTTCAAGATTCTTCGAACACTGCTGGAGACATCTGGCGACTCAAGGCCGTTTGTTTACTATACAGTAGTATGTAGTATAATATAATATGAAACAACAAATCCCAACCACATTTAAATTAAGCAACGGGGAACTAAGTAACCAATCTTGAACGAGACGGTACAATAAACTACAGTACGCCTTACAATACATATCACATGTTTTACAAAGTTCCATGATCTACAATTCATTTATTTAAAAAAAAAATATATATATATATATATATATATATATATATATATATATATATATATATATATATATATATATATATATATATATATATATATATATATATATATATATATATATATATACAGTATATATATATATATATATTTTTATATTATTTATATTATTTTATATTATATATATATATATATATATATATATATATATATATATATATATATATATATATATATATATATATATATATATATATAAAATAATATATATATATATATATATATATACACAGTGAACCCTCGCTTTACGCGGTTTCACTTTACGCGTCTCTACATTTACGCAATACCCTGCCAGAACCGGAATTCCCACTTTACGCGGTGCATCTACTCATATACGCAGGTGAAGTATAATTTTTTTATTTAGCTCATAAAATTCATACAAATTATCCGGCCAGAATATAATTTACATTGCTGGAATTCTTACAATTTGATGATCATTTTGAATATAAGCATCATAGATTTTGCATTAGACATAAAATTTTAGATCTAATGCAAGTATTTTGTTTACTCAGAGCAAATATGTTATCTTTGGTGCAAAATATATGACGTGTATATTCAAAATATTCCTGGTCTTGCAAGGAATCCAGCAATGTCAATTATATTATCCTAACTTTAGTCTGAGGTATTATTTATTACTACACCTTAAAATCTAGTGTTTTCATCCAAACATTTCTCAGAGAGGGAGGAGCCAGCGAGCGTCGGAAGAGGGGGGGGTGGGGGGAGTTGAGTCCATTATTTGTATTTCTCTTAAATATTAATTGTGTGTGCATGTACCATCATAAAATTAAGATGTTATTTTTACTAGAACATAGGTATTGTGTCGGAGAAAGCGGAGTTTGGGGATCAGCCGGTCTCTATTTCATTTAATCCCATATGTTATGTTGTTCACTTTATGCGTTTCTCGCTTTACGCGGGCCTCCGTGGGTTCAATTGACCGCGTAAAGCGAGGGTTCACTGTATATATATATAATTAAAAGTTAAAATATGCTCTGGGATGTTATCTACACTGTCATAGACAGCAATTGTGATTCAATGATATAAAAAATCTCCATTACTTACCATTACATCATCAATCTATAGATAACCAATACCCATTCTAATGTACCCCTGTTCAGTAGTTATTCCTTAAAGAGAACTCCACTCCCATCAGATTATGTTAATTTAAAAAATGCTCTCAAAGTGACTGGAAGAGTATAAATTTCCCAGGATACTGTACTAGACATTACAGTGAAAGGTGATTGGTGCAATAATAATGGAAAGTATGTCAAATTTTGTCTGCTGGTATTTATACTGTTACTACTTTCTATATCCGAAAATGAAGTCATAGATATCAGAAATGGCATTCTGTAATTCCTATATACTATTGCGTTACAATTACTGTGCATTAAAATATATATCAAAGTGAGGTAAATAAAATAAATAAATAAAAGATCATTGAACATCTGTTGTCTTACTAGTTATGAAGCACCAGTTTCTTCCTATATACAGTTTACAACATGAAATATGACTCTGTGCTTTCTTTGTACAGGAGCGAGTCATCCAAAATAAATAAGTTTATCATGTAATTATTCACTTTTGTATAATAGATGTTGATATGAATTTCTTAACCATCATCTACAAAGATTTATAAAAAGGTAATTCCATTTGTGCTTTTAATAATCATTAACGAATATTTCTAACTTCTTGAAGACTGTTCAATTTATTTACTGACGTTAAACAATGGGGTTCACAATAGATAATAAGATCTGGTTCTAGGTGTGCATTAAAGATGGAGGCAAGATGAAGTGGAATATGCTAAAAGTACATACAATACATGATACACTTTTATTGTGATTGGCAAGCAGGAATTGCATTCGCGTATGAAATATTAGATGTACAAAATACTTATACAGTACCCCAGTATATATCTTATATGAAAGAAACAATGAACTTGTGTTGAAAATGGGTTGCTATAATGTGTCTTGAAAATGGACTAAACAAAAATAATACCATTATGAGTAATAATTATTAGATGTTTAAAATTTATTGCTAGATAAGCATATAATTTAAGCTACTTATACTGAACAGAAATTGCATTTTGGAAAATATTCTCACACTTAGTCACAGTATATTTTCAAATGATTAACCACACATGAAATCCTCCTGCTTGTCTAATTTGATCATAAACCAGTTTTCAGGCAAAAATTTTCTCTAACTACTGTATTGCATTAACTGACATATAAAACTAAAAATTTCTCACCTTGTCTAGTGGGTTAGCTTTAGAATGCACCCTGCCATCTGTCAATATCCACATGTGTGCAGACGGACTTGCACCTTTGAAAATCCTGAAAGCAGCTTTGAGAGTGTGGGATAGTATGCTCTCAAAAGGTTGGAAATTCATGTTCTTAAAACTTCTCTTTCCACTTTATAATAGAGGTGAAGCTTGTTACTCATTCATTCAAAACTATTGTAAGCTTGGCTGCTGATATCTGTAATAAATTAAAGAGGGTGGGGTCCACCAAGCGATATGATGACTGTACTGCCAAATGGTAAGACGATGAAAAATTTTATTGCTTGATATTTACCTGGTAGGTATTTTGTAGTAGGAATTTTAAGACATGATCGAAGATGAGGTTTGCACATAAAAATACTTTCTTCATGTAGTGTTTAGAAAAATGGCCTATTCTTGAAAGTTAAGAAATTTGGAATCACTAAACTGGCACATATAAAATCATATTGATACAATTAATAGTTACGAAATCCCACTATGTGAACAAAGTGGCACTTTGTGTTTGAATATTTTGTACTTGAAATATACAGGTTAATTTAAAAAAAATCCTTATAGTTCCCTAATTTACTACTGTATTACTTATCAACTGGTGGACTTATTGATTTACTATACCTCTGTACTGTATTTACTAATTGGTTATGAATAAAAGGAAGCAATAGGTTGTTGAATACAATGATATTGTATGAAACACTTTAAAAGGGCAATATAAAACAATTAACAAATACTGTAATAAAATTCTTAAAAAATCACATCATAAAATATCCACTGTAGAGTGGAAATGCTCATTGCTATGGTATGTTAACTGTAGGAGTCAGATAGGGAATATTGAAGTTTCAGCATCTGATACAGATATTCTCCTAAAAAATCTACCTCATCTTATTTAATCAAGTACTGTACCTGCATTTATAAAACACATTCCATAATCCAAGGCCAAACAAGAAATCCATGGATATCTGCATTAATGACTAAATGAAATCATAACATAATTTCTCTTTCACAAATAAAGCTTTGAATAGGCAAGTTACCTCGCTAAAAATAAAATTTGTGTCAACTTTATCACTAAATTTAGAACATTATTGTAACATAAACATTGTTGTGCAGCCACAAGTAACATGTACTGTACTATTGGCTTTTGATATACTGTATAATTATATCTTTTGATTTTTTTTTACTAATACTTTTAAGTTCACTTTCTTTAGATTGTGCATTGCAATGTTTATGTAGTAACTTTTCATTACATATAAACTTGTTTGTCAGAATGAGAGAGTCTGTGCATCTAGGAGCTTATGAGAAAGCATAAATACAATCAATTATAATAACTGACAATCAACATCATTAAGTGTGTGAATGAATGCTACAATAGTGATACCTAAAATGATTTTATGCAAGATGACAAAAGGAACGCCATTAGAAAATAATAACTGGTCTAAAAGTACATAAATAATACTTTAAGTCTTATAAAATTTCACATGGCAATGAGAGATCTGCAGGCTGTAAGAATAGCAGTTAAGTAAACTCCACTAAATTTTAATCCTGTCAATTACTATACACCCCCTTTACCTTTTAAGATGCACATGGCACACTAAGGCCACTTCAAGAAAGAATGCTGTTTACTCGAACTGAAATAATTATAATGATTATGGAAAATGTCAGATTTTTTATTAAAATTTTTTTTGTATTACCATCTTCGTCTACCTTGTGACACAAAATCAATACAGTATTTCCAATTTTATCACAGGGTACATTCAGTCATCTCATTAAGTCTATATCTACTTTTCATTTACTTAATTCATTAAAACAACTTACATTTTAAAAAGGAATAGTTTCTTAGAAGAAAAGGAAAAGAAAAAAGCCCATACACTGTACAAATACTCTACAAAATAAAATCAGTTATGCAGTTAATAGCAGACATATCAGAGTGATAGATTCAATTATCTTTCCTTTAACAAAACACAGTTTATTAAGGGAGGAAAAATACACATGCAAAATTTGCTGAATCAATGTTTCCATACAGCAACATGCTTTATAATTTTTTTTTTAAACATAAAAGTGTTTCATGTAATTGTCATGCATATGTAGGCAACTATTAAACCATCTTGAAAAACAAAAGCATGCACCCATGCATTAACACACAATAAGATAGGAGAAGGGGCAGAAAACTTTTTATATACAGATTCAAAACATAAACTATGTTATAACAAAATATAATGCCTTTCATGCAATCAACTGCAATAAATCCATTATGTTAATACTGAATTAATTATGATGACATCATCTAATAATATAGCCTGTACATAATGCCACTGAAACTTAAAGTGTACAAGTATAACTTAAAAAGATGTTTTAATTAAAGATAACACTGTCTATATCATAGGCTCAGCTATTAATCTCTGTGATGAAAATCTGTGCTTCAAGTTTCCAATCATTAATTAGAAAATATGCCTTAATTATACTTAAAGTTCACTCATCACAGTGAATATTGGTCATGGTGAAAGTCACACTTCATAGAAACATCTCAATATAATCTACATAGAACTTCTGTGGAATATTTACACCTACTGGATTTGTACTCATCAAGTTTAAAATTACATAATTTTATTGTGCTAGTATTATTTTCAATATAACAACCAATAGACATTTGACTACAAATTAACAATATTGGTAAGATATAATAAAACTATCATTCATTTCCCTTTTCAAGGTAAATGGAACATATGAACACCTAAATAAAAGGTACATATGAAAAACAGAACACACGTGGTGCCATCATCAAAGTCAGTGATACCCATAAATTACAACTGCTCTACTTTGCACACACAGTTTCATAAAAAGTATGTCATAGTATAACCAGTCAAACACATATCTTCTTTGTGATACACACTGCAGCCCAGGACATCTGAATTATTATATAAGCCTCTGGGAAGTAAAAATAATCATAAGACTTAACACCTCAATCACAAGGAAAACATAAACAGCTAATACCACAGCTTTACGGAAACTTCGGATCACTTTTTTATATATGTCAAATCTATGCTTTCTAAAATCATCGTATAAAAAAGTTTCACTGGGTTTTCCCAGTTATATAAATTCCACCGCACACACTTGTTCAGGCTCAACTGCACAAGTCCTAAAACATTATTTACTTCTGGCTGGGACTCGCATGAGATCTATTTTCATAAATATTTGAATGATTGTAAGTTTACACTTAATGTCAACACAATGATAAGACACTAAGAACTCTCACATCCAAATACATGGAGACAGTGAAGAAATTCATAAACATGACAATATGGAATCAAGTTGCCACCAAAGCTTGGGAATAATCCTAATAAGAGAAGTAGAAAGCTAAAAAACACCCCCACATACTTGCTGGCAACAACCTGTAGGTGGCTGTAAAGTCACAGAAAGAGCCATTTTAATAATTAAGTGTCATTATCATCTGACTGTTGGCCTTTAGTGCATAGGCTGGCCAGCTCGGACCCGGGAGTAGCGAGGGTTCTACACAAAAAGCCTCCTGTTGACAGTGCAGTGTTCAGTGAGGAACAAGAAAATATGTATATTTTACTCTGGGATTAAAATTTGCAAGTAACAGCTGCAACACTGTTGCATTTATGGTAACTACAACCTTCAGTAATGAATTGCATTTTTAGTACAATGTTGAAAAAAGTATATACTGTACCAATATGGCGGCTCCTCTAATGCTTGTCATTAAGGAGCTGCCTCTCACTGCCAACCTGCATACAAATACAACTGCTTACAAGCTAACTTTTCTTCCTTGTAGATGCCATCTGGCTTCCAGCCCAGCATGCAAGGACTCCTTATGAAAAATACATATTAAAATAATTAAAGAAGTTTCAAAATTGAAATAAGAAATGCAGCAATGAATGAACACATAAAATGTTCTATAAAGATTGCGGTACATGACATAAAACACACAAACACATTTCATTGTACTTTTTCTCCTCCAAAAACAATGGAGAACAGATGAAACTACAAATACTTGATCAACAATCTTTTGATTATAATACAGCACTAAATAATAATAAAAAAATAAAATAAAAACAGACAAAAACAAAATCCTTCCCTTTTATGTTTAAATGTCGAGATGAGTATGGCCAACAGCCTTATAGCTGAGACAATCAAATGTATTAATAAGAATTTAGCTTCACTTAAAAGGTACATTCGTATAAGAGAGCGCTGGCCATTAAGTACAACCCCAGTAAAGCATCAAACCTTTTTATACTGTAGTGCATGATACTCTGTATATATGACCCTAGACAACACTTCAGCATGGTGTAGCCATGCCAGATAAAACTTTAAGATTACTCAAATGCTTTCTAGGATACAATGTACACAGAATACCACACAAAGTGAAACTACTTCCAGGTGAATGAAGTGGAGTAATTGCTTTGCTGCAAAATTTGGTACCAACTTTGTCATCACCTTGTACAGACTTTGGTATCTTAAAACATTAACCTCATCCATGAACTGGGATAAAGCAAGGGTTTGTGGGAAAAACATGGTAAGAGAACTACTATCACTTCCAATATTTGTGTATTTATGCTTTCATAAAGGAGAGACACTCAAGTTGACTAATTCATTTGAAAACACATACTACCAACTTGTGCACCCATATATTACTCAACTCCATTATTTAAATTTTGAGCCAAGTAAATATGTGCTTTTGCCTTGTTCAAATATTGAATCTTCAGAGCTGTCTCAACAAACACCAAATAAGTAGATATATAAATCAATATTTTAAAAACAATATTAACCATTAATAAAGTATAAATATTTCTATAATTAAAAAAAGGAATGTTCTTAAACAGGATTATTAAAGGAAATAAATAAATTGGAGACTAAAGATTACATAACATTTAGAATTTCTCTCAATATACAGTAACTGTATTGTGCCTACCGTATATATGCAAGATTTTTATAAAGGTGACAAAAAAAATCTTAATAATACTATGTTGCTAAAGTTGGAAGTGACTGGCATTGGAAGTGACTGGCTAGAAGTGGGTGGAGCAAATGACAAGTCTGGTTATGGAGAGGCTAGCAAAAGGGGTGAATGACTCAAATTTAAAAAATTTGAATCTACTTTGCATCACTAATACAGTAGACGCCCAATTTGACATGTTTTAATACTGTAGATTGTTTGTACACATAAAAAAGTAAGACTATTATTCTAACATTCGCAAATGTTACCAATACTAAGTCATTTACCAAAACAGTGCAATGCATCAAATCCAAAATGGGGTAAAATTTCTTTTCAATTTAAAAAAAAAAAAGTAAATACATAAATAATGCAAGTACTGTACCAGTACACAATAAGAAAATAAGAAAACAGAAAGAATCAAGGACGAATAAATAAAAAATAAAGTACAGTATAAAGGTGCATTGTGTACAAGAAATGGTATGAAATTAAACTGAGATGGTTTTGTGCTGTTGGGTATGTTTTTTCCCTCTTTCCTATCCTGCAATACCTATTCACCTTTTTTCATTCAATGTTAAAGTTTAAGAAGGAAAACTGTAGTCGATAAAAGTGAAAAGGCATGATAGATGTGTGTGACTTTGGCAGGAGGGTGAGGAATAGCTGGTGATTTCAGACCTGGTATATTCACAACCCAAAATTGACTCCCAGTAATGTCATTCTTTGTCTTTTAACTTCTAGGTAATTTGACTTCATAGAAATTTCACTTTTTACACCAATAGATGGGATCAAAAAGGGGTAATTGCACTGTTCAATCACTTTGCTACTACTGCCAGACCTGGATTTATTACTTTACTATCCTGCCTCAATTCATTACCAGCAACTCGAAGAAGGAAGAAACTTGCAGGGTGTAAAAAGTCATATGCATACTGCAAAGTATTTGAGTAAATATTTACTTTAGGACATGAGTCCCTAGGGGTTGACCAATATGTTTTTCCAGTATATTTTGGTGTGTTTTAAACAAATCTGCCCTTCATTTTTGGCGGAAATTTATCGTTTTTGCCCCCCACCCCAACAATAATAGGGTAGAACCTGGGAAATCAGGGTTTTTGGGTGGAGCAGAAAACTAAACTAACCTAAACCCTAGCCAGGGGCTCTGCCCTTGGATCCCCGGTAGGCCTAGCTTAAACTAACCTAAATATTTCAGTAGTTAAAAACTTTGGGGCGCGCCATGTCCGAAGTACAGTACCTTAGTTAGAAGTGGAAGGACCAGGGATACGTAAGAATTGGATAGAATGATAGTCTTTCTCGTAAAACTCAGCAATAAACTTAAAATAATCGTAGGAGCACAAATGACAACCAATCTCCACCACGGCCATTGTGAAACTGATCAATGAAATTAAAATCATACCCAGGCTGCTTCCTTTGAAAAAAAAAAAAATCAAATGTGATTGGTCGAAAAAAATTCGCGTGACGATATCGATGCCTCATTGGTCAAGACTGGATAACGTCAGTCAACATTGCGCATGCGTGATGTGCAGATAACATCATCTCACAGAGACGAAGACTGAAAACTACTTAAAATCAATTAAATTCAATTGTGTCGCTATTATACATTTCCGCTATGTATATAAGGGGTTCAAAATGCTCAAAATAGCGAGATCTAAATGTTTCAGTAGTTTATAACTTTCAGGGGCGCTATGTCCTAAAGTAAAATAATATCAGTACTTGTTTCGCTAGAGTTGTTAAGAAGAGCATCAAGGCCAGGCATTTGTGAAATGCTTCTGCACCAGTGTACTTCCCTCTAAGAGGGGAGGACTTGGTGAAGTAGCAAGGAAAACAATACTGTGAATATTTAAAACAATCCCCTATAATATTTAAATCAATGTACAAAGAGGCTGCCTGAAAGCAGTCAAAATGGTGAGAAATAAAATTATAATACTTAACCATGTCACATTATCAACATTCGGACAAATCTCAACCTCTTGCTCGCTGATGACTCAAGCTGCATCACCAAAAGCTTACCCACTTGCTGGTTGATACAAAATTAAGTTTGGACATTTTGGTTTAACAAAGCTGCTCTTGGTTCCATAACACTCCAGGATCAACAACAATGAGTTGTTCATGAACATTTGTTGGCTATGTTAGATGTAAGGGGATGCAGCTGTATCCATGATGAGTTAGCAGAATTGGGAATGTTGGGCTATTAGTGACGCAACCTGCAACATCAGCCAGTAAGAGGGTTGTTTTTTCGTTCTGATGGTATTGGGGTAGCAAATGAGAATAATATCAGTGATAATGATGTTACACCAGACAATGTTGGTGTTGGTAACTAGGATTAAATAATTTATTACTACATGTATTATATAATTATGATTACTGTACTGTAATTTTTACTCATTATTTTTCATTAAAAATTTCCTTAATCAGAACTTAAGTGTCATTTTAATGTTTTAGTAGACTTTCTTGTAAGATCGTATACCATGTTATATAATGGAAGTCAATGGGAAATTTAAATTTATTAATTTTTTATTTACAAAAAAAGTTATCAGGATCACAACCCTTTTGCAAATTTGGGTTTGCCTGCATAAAGAAAGCACATAATTTGGGGTGATTTATGAAATTTTCCATTTCTAACACAAAAGTCGTCCTTTACGAGTACAGCATTTCTGACCAGACCTGAAATAGTTTAGACCAATCTCTATACGTAGTACTGTACTGGAAGAATTCATACACAGTACAGGTTCTGTATACCTGTATTATATTTTCATAATAAAGAAAATTATTTTTACCATATTATCTTTAAGTAATATTAATGCCAGATATTGAAACTTTATGGTCTTGTTATACGTATTTGAATTTTTTTTAAAAGTCTAAACACCTTTTTATTTTGGTGAGGTTTACACTCTGGGAGAATGGATGATACAATATAATTATGTAGCCGGAGATAATTTTGAATATGTTGTATGATAAACCCTCGATTACATCACTTTTTGGTCACATGCTATTTTCTGGTCACATTGGTGTGCATCAGGCACCCAGCTGAGAACCACTGGCCTAGAATGTTTGAATCCCACCTAATGTCCTTCCCTGGCACCAACCGGCACTAACTCATCATCCTCTGCTCCCGCCAACTAAGCACCAATTCCTGATATGCTACTGATCTGCAAACATTATATGCTTCACTTGCCTTAACCTTCTTATTATATCGCCCTATATATGTGACCACCATGGGTTAAGCATGAGCGCTACAGTGCTCATATGATTAGCATGCATGTACGTCTTTTACATGCTAAATCCTTCATTTGAATTTTCCTAACTAGCACCTTTTTTTAATGAAATTGGTGGAATTTGTTTCGGGTGGGTGGCATGACTTCATTGGCTAAAAATCATGAGGTGCCTGCTCTCGATTTACACAGTGTGGCCATTTCACGCCTTTTTTGTCTGCCATACGAACTAATTTGTAGTAGAAGATGCAGAGTGGGGAGCCACATGTTTTGACATCTATTATTTGGCTTCTATTAGCCATTATTGTATAATGAAATGATACATAATATTAAGATTGAATGGCGGTCCCCGACTTATGACAGGGATACGTTCCTGGACCTTGATCGTAAGTTGATTTGTTCAAAAGTCAGAACAGTGTTAAAACAATATAAAATAATGTGAAAAATGGGATTCTAATTCCAAATTTTTGCAATGAATGTACAAGTATTGGGATCCCGGTTGTAAGTGCGGGAGATCGTAAGTCGGACGGTCGTAACTCGGGGACTGCCTGTACTGTATATAATTTTTTATATGGCCAGAACAGGGTGTGGAACTTTTCAAACAAATTCTTCATGATAACCTAAGGTGGTAAAGAATACCTCAGGGGTGGTGACCAGGGGATGGTGGAAGGAATCAAGTCCTTTATGGGTTAAAGAGGAAGGGGAGTGGAAGTGAAAATAGTAAGGTGGGTGGTAAGCCAAGTGCAAAAAAGAGACAGAAAAAATCCAGGTCACAAGTCTTTATCACGAAATGAATTTTTAATAACAGAGTATCTAGTCAACGGGTAATTTTTCTCTTTCATATTTATCCCAGTTATTTTAAGTAAGAAAGTTTGGCTTAATAGAGCAAGATATGAAATCAGTTTCTTATTTTCTTTTTGAAGTGTTTTCTTTGGTACATCTTACACAGAGGTTAATTTCAATAGTTAGCATTATCTTGCTATCTTACAACTTTTTTGTTCTTTTTTTTAACATTAACGAGTCAGGTATCAATTGAAAGACCATTTCTTGTAGAATGCAATGAGAGTACATAGACAAGCACTATCAGAAGATAACTGGAGTGACACGGACATTCACCGATAGTGGGTTGCACACATACTGGCCAACTGATGATGAGATCTACCTTACCATAGGCCAAAAGTAGTTTCTTATGTGGATTCACTTTGCATATGGCATTTTCTAGGAACCTAAATACTGTGTAAAAAGTGTTTACTGTTATTTCTGTTTGTCTGTTTATTGCATAAATATGTGTGGTATTGGGGTATAATGAACATTTCCCTCTTACTGGCCAGCCATGAAAAGCAGCAAATTTTTTCTTTTAAGTTACACCAGTTATTTAAATACAGATTTGGTTGTACTGCACGAGGATTGATTACCTTGGAACATAAAATTGGGAGTCTATTGTACTTTATTAAACTGAATTTTAAGATGAAACTAAAATACAAATGCAAGAGGAATCTGTGAACCTAAAAATTGTCAACAGGACGAAAGACTAATGTATTAAAGAAGTATAAAATCAGAATAGGAATCTGATGTTGGTGGTACAGTAGTAATGCAATATGCCTCTCACTGCCATGTACATGGTTCACTCTTAGTCCTGCATCAGATGTCAGAAGAGTGTTATCCAATGTGATCCTACCATACATCACTGGCTTTCTCTCAGTTCTCTAAATTCCTCCTGTACTAACACTGGAAAATGAAGGTTGTAACAAGTTAAAAAAGAATAGACTGACCTCCTGAGTGGTTAGTAAGATGTTACATGTAAGTGGTGGTGATAAGAAATAAAATGAACTCTTACTTCAACTACTGGAGGAGGAGGAGGAGGATAGACTGGAGCACAGTGATATGTTATACATAAAGAAACTGGAAATCCAGAGAATACACTTACCAAAGAAAACTAAATGAAAAGGAGGAATGGATCTCAGTGGTAATCTTCACAAAAGAAGAAAAAATTTACAAGTTTAAGCCAAAGCAATGTTTCAGTCATGATCATACTGTAATTATTCAAGCAGAAATTATACTAAGGAAAACCAAAAAGAAATAAAAACAAAATAGTTAGCCAGATGTAGTAAGTGCTGAGGAAGAGAGTAAACAATATAAGATTTTTCATGTTGAAAATAGGTTTATCATAAAACGGAAGCTACTCAAGAATGGGATACAGGGGGTCATTATACGTCGGGGATGTATTTCAGAGAAAAGCGACTTACAGTAAAATGTTTTATAATGAGGAATTTTTCCCCATAAGAATTAATGTTATAAGGGGTATATGTGTCCCAACATGTACAGAAATAACCCTTGAAAGCTAAGGATGCACACCTAGAGAGAGAGAGCTTTAAGGAAGTCAACTTACAATGGGATCATTATAACATACTGTACTGTACTACATATAGCATTTGATATGGAGATACAATCCTAACAACATAATTTATTACCTTTGAGTGATACATGATGGCTCGATTGGCTATTTGTACACTTAGACAACTGATTTATGAATAAACCAGGCTATATGCATAATATACTACTGTATATTATTTATTAAGTGTTGATAAATACACTACTACAATATTATTTACTAAGTGCTGAAGACAGATGTTGAGGAAAAGAAGAGAAATGAAGAGGACTGGCAACATGGTAAGGGAAGTGAGGGCCAACAGCTGTTCGTGCTATGTAAACAAAGCCACCAGCAATTTAATATGACGCAATAACTCCTATGGGGTTGAGTGTGGAATTTTTTTGTGGGGTAAAATTGATTATTTTACAAAAACGTTTTATTAACCTGGCACCAAATGAACTTAAACAATATGGGAAATATGGTGAAATTCCCACTCCTTATTTTTCTTATTTTATAGTCAAATTTCTTTCCAGTGAACCCTCGCTCAACACGCTTTTGACTATACAGTCAATCCTCACATTACGCGGTCCCGCATTCCGCGTTTCACCGTTAACGCGGTGCCTTGCCAGAACCTAACATGCTCACATTCCGCGGTCGTGAACCCCATTACGCGGAGAGCGGCTGGCAAGCCGCGCCATTTTTGGATCCAAACCTCCCGCCATCCGCCATGTTGTGTAAGAGGCGCGAAAATGGTGCGCACAAGGTCGCCCAGTCATCAAAACATTACCAGTTCTTCACCCGCCACCCACTACAGCCGGCCCAAGTCAGTGATAGTGATAATTATAGTGAGGATATGGACTTATATGAACTTTGGGGGGTTTGACAAAGAGGCCCTGCAAGCCTCTGTGGTGGATAGTGATACAATTGATACAAGTGATACAGGTGAGGGCCAATAATCTGCCCTCTGCCTCGGAACCAACCGCCCATCCCCGTGTGCCCAGCCATCTTTTCTACTAATGTAAGTGTTAAAAAACCTAATATTATTGATATTTCTCTTAATTATTAATTGTGTGTGCATGCCATCATAAAGTTAAGATAATATTTTTACTACAACATAGTTGTGTGTCGTCAAAAAGTGGAGTTTGGGGATCGGCCTGGACTCCATTTCAATTAATCCCATATGTTATGTTGTTCACTTTACGCGTTCCTCACTTTCCGCGGCACCCTCCGGGTTACATTAACCGCGTAATGTGAGACCCAACTGTATACGCTTAAATATAGTTGACCAAATAATTTGCCCAACACGGAAAACTTAAATATATGCAGGTTAACAATGCGCCGCCTCTGTCCTCCTCAACTTCGCTATGCCTCCGCCAATTAGAGATGCCCGTCAAGCAGCAGCCTCTCATCTCTCAGTCTCACTTACGCACTCGTACTGCCAACATTGTGCTAAACCGGTTTTGGAACTTTCTGTGTTTTGGGGTATCTTTGTGTGTTTGCCCTTGCAGTATGGCCCCCAAATGCAGAGATGATGCTAATGATGGTAGCACACCCAAAAGAAGCAGAAAAGTGATGACATTAGCTGAGAAAATAAAGATTTTAGATCAGCTACATAATGGAGCGAGTATAGCAACGCTTGCCCGTGAGAATTCTGTAAATGAATCCACCATACGCACAATTTGTAGCTGTGGACAAAATACGTGCAAGTGTGAAAGCATCTGCATCTCTTAGTGCTAACTCAAGTACCAAGGAGGGATTGGTACTTAGAAAAATATAAACAACTATTAATTGTTTGGATCAGTGGACAAGTGAATGAGAAAGGATCTGTTGTCGATAGCGTAGCAATACGTGAGAAAGCACGTACCTTGTATACTCATGTTGTGAAAACTGAGGGGGCAGGGAGTGATGCTGCTACTGTGACTGATTTCCAAGCAAGCAAAGGGTGGTTTGAAAATATGAAATACCACTTTGCTTTACATAATGTGAAACTTCAGGGAGAGGCTGGATCAGCAGACAAAAAGCCTGCAGAGCACTTCAAGGCCATGTTGCTTTTTTGATAAAGGACAAAGGATATGCCCCGGAGCAAATGTTTAAAGCTGATGAGACTGGCCTCTTTTATAAACGTATGGAGAGAAATTTAAAGATCAAAAGGGCCCTTGACGATATTCGTGTGCCATACAGAGAAATTTTTATAGATTTGCATAGAATAAGCACAGGGAATAACAGACATCTTCTTGAGGCCGTGGTCACCCCAACCATCAACATTGTCTGCCAAACCAGAACTCTATGAACCCCAACCAACAACATTATCTGCCGATCTGGAGCCTGAAGCCGATGATCCATCGGCTTAAGAAATAAAAATCAATCCAGTTTCATCATCATCAAAGTCTTCTTCCTCAATCACCATCATCAGAAGGCTGCATAACATCTACGATTTCATCGTTATCATAGTTACGCTACAATCATCCTACCACGGATCAGTGGTTAGTTCTATTTTAATTTTGTGCATTATGTAAATGTTTAAAAGTATGCATATCACATGATGAGTGTCCATATGCGGCCACGATCCCGCCACCCCATTCTTCCCATAAGAAGTTAAGTTTGCCCAACACGCGTTTTCGAGGAACCTAACCCCATCATTGGGTGAGGGTTCACTATATTCCAAAGTTATATTAGAGAATTTAAATTATATTTCCACGACTTATATGGCTTCTTAAGTAACAAAGGCACGTGTGCAGCTTTCTCACATGAAACAAGCACCCATGTGTTACAGTACAGTACTATAGTGATTTCTAGGCTCAATATTCTTCCATGCAGAATATACCCCTACACTCTTTATTTTCTCTAATTTTATATCTTTATAATACAGCATGCCCTGACAATTCATCGATTTTTAATTCACGGTCCTCGATTATTCACGGATGACACCATGGATGTACCCAAGAATGTCTGCGGGTAGTTTTAAAGTTGCCAGCATTTTTGCGGCAGGGACAGGGAGCATGCAAGTTTTGTAGCATCCTGCAAGGTGTCTCTCTTGTCCCAGGAGGCTGGCCCACATGCTCTCCCTCCACCTCAGTCCGGGATAAACCCTTGTCCGTCTCGCGTGTGTGCTACTCTGCTCTCTTAACAACTGTGCTCCTTCTGCTTGTGATGACTCCCAAACACCCACAACCACCTTCATCCAGTTGCAGGAAGGTGTCCAAACACGTGAAGAGAGAAAAGAAGGGCAAGTACTTTTCCCATATATACACCTGGCAATGGGAGCAAGTAAGGGGAGTGAGTGACTGCTAGTTAGCGCGTAGTTTGCAGTTGTAACTCTCCTCACTCCCTGCCATATTTCACAGGATTTACTGTTATTAATAATGTTTACTGATAGAATAGTGTTTAATAGTGATCAATCATGGCATTGTAGCTAGATTAGCTCATCATTGTAACCTCCAGGCTACTGTACCAAGCTGTGAGGTGTTATGGTTTTTACAACTTGTATTTTCGGGTAGATATAGTATGTAACTTTCTTCATTTACTTTTACCCATTTACATGTACACACCATCTAAATACATATTGTGAAAAAAGATAAAAGAAGTAATTGTCCTAAGGGCAAACACATAACGGGAGGAGAGTGCAGAGTGTAGCTGGTGGGGAGCGTTGCTAGGGAATCAGCATCCCAGCTGATCTTCGCTACTATGGTGGAGCAGGGAGTGTACGTATGCAAATGGTGATTGCATTAAACTTTCAGTTGGCTTTTATTTACTGGTTTGGCAATAGTATTTTTGGGGGTAGCTTATTTATTGGTATTAATTTTATTTATTCCTCACATTTCCTGGTACTGTATTTATATTATTTCATTCTAGAGACAGTAATTTTTACGAGGAAAAAATTGCCATATGGCAACCCAACCAACCCAACTTTAATAACAAAGCATGGAGTTGACTTGAGGGTAGACTCGCATTTTTTCTATATTTCGATACATTTTATTGTCTTGTTTCTGATTATTTGTGAGAGGATTTTTCCCATCATTATTTATTTGTATATGTTTTGTGTGTGTATGTATGTGTGTGTGTGTGTGTGCACATGTGTGTGTGTGTGTGTGACTACACACAAACACACATATACACTACAGGTTAAAGAAATAATTGTCCTAAAGGCAAACACATTTTCAGACCCACACCCACATGAATTCTAAGGGCATGCTGTACTATAAAGTGGACAGTATTTTCTATATTCATAAGGCACACTCACACATTAAAATTAAATTTCTGCATATCCTGTGGTTAATGAAACATAACAATGCATTAACGAGCAATCGCATCAGAGATGATCGACATATTATGGTGAGCTAGTAACTTAACATTTGTAGGGCACTTTCATTACTTATTATGCGTATTTTTACACTACATTAGATGCTTTTAACACTATTCATGCATCATATTTGGGTACATATAGACTTAGTATAAAGGAGTTGATGATGTAGATGACGTGTATGTGAAACAATTGACATATAATGAAAATTTCTTCCTATGTTTGGTAGCAACTAATATATGAAATAATATATACCGGTACAACGTACTGTTCTGTACAGTATAGTGAGGACCCCTTGTACAGGACAAAAGTGGCAATGTCCTAATTGAAGGCAGAAATATTAAAAAAAAAAATTCCTAAGTACTGTAGAGGACAGCAAGTGCAAAAAAAAATGGGCCAAACCAGTGTTGCAGGAGAGTACAAGAAAGCCAGAAAAAGAATCAAGAACTGTAGATTATGCAAGATGAGGTAAAGGTGGCAGTAAAGATATTAAAATCAGTAGGAGTTGATGAAAAAGGCAGTGATAAGCTAAATTGTTTAGGTCCACAAGTTATCAAGCTGCTCAACTCAATCCATCAAACAATCAGAGTACCATCCTCATATTTGAGAGTTGACGACCACAGTCCACTCTAACATTTTCGGGCTGTTTTTACCAATCCTACAAGATCATGTATATCTCTGGGATGCCAGTTTTTAATTTTATTCTTCCATCTCAGTCTTTGCCTTCCTCTGGCCCTCCTACCCTCAACTTTGCCCATTAATATTTCTGTTATTATCCCCTCATCCTTAATTATAGGACAATACTGTATTTTTGTACATGCAAAAAATTTGGTTAACTAAAAAATTTGTTGTAAATTTGCAAAAGCAACTATAATCCTCCTATTTACAAATGGCGAACATTAGAAATTTGCAAAAT
The DNA here is from genome assembly GCF_018991925.1 of Homarus americanus. Lineage (NCBI taxonomy): Eukaryota > Metazoa > Arthropoda > Malacostraca > Decapoda > Nephropidae > Homarus > Homarus americanus. The sequence continues at coordinate 1,003,479 of NW_024739403.1, forward strand.
ACAAAGGCATCGGCCTACAGTGCTAAGCTAAGAAAAACTTGGAAAATATTATCCTCCCGAGAATTAGAAGAACAGAAGATGTCCTGAGACCCAATAAGTTTTTAGAGGAGATTGCAACACCATCAATATGATCCTACCATTGAGAATAACTGCTATAAAATATTGGGAATTCAGTCACTCAACACCCTGTACATAAATGAATGTTAGAAAGGCCTTAATTACAGGACCTGTTGACAATAATGATATAATATAGTTCCCCCAGAAACCATTACCCTGCTCTAATGCATGTATGAAAAAAGTTTAAATGCAGTGTGAACTGATGAAGAAGTCACCAACGGGGTTAAAAAACATGTTATAGTCAAACAAAGGAGTATTTTTCTCCACATTAGTTTAATATCTTCCTGAGGGTTATCAAAGTGCAAGCACTTGAGAATACAGACATAGGTGTTTTGCTGAGCAATTACCACTTGAATAACCTTCACTTTGCTGATGACATCACATTACTTAGGGGATGACAAAAAAATTCCAAGAATTTACATGTAGAGTGCAAGAGGAAAGCTGGATATGTGGTCTAATCATCTTTACACAAACAAATGGAGACCTAATGAAAAGACCACAGATGAAGGGAAGGAAATGAGAATTATCATAGAAAATACCAGACAGCTGGAAAGAAAAATTTATATACCAAAGCAAAAAAGGGAAAATCAATGTTCTATAGAGCATTTCAGAAAGATGATTGGATTAGCAGCAGGTATCACAGGGAAACTGACTCACCTTTTTGTAGCCATTTGTTTGTCTACCAAATTTTAATACAATTTCTTCTGTAGTGCAACTATTGAAACTGGGAGCATTAATATCAGTACACTAGATATAACAAAACATAGAAAACAATGTGTGCATAAAATCCTTGGGCGAAGAAGGTATCATATACACAATGCGAATATCAAATAAACAACAAGTACTCGTGAAAATCAAAATTCTAGAAAAAATTAAACAAAATATTTGAGTACCTGTCATACTGATGATAATTTACACCCTAAAACTGTGATGTGGGGGGTTGATGGTTGATAGAGAGAGGGAAAGCTGTTGAAGAGGCATAATGTGAATGGTGGAGTTGTAAGAGCTGTGAAGACAGTCTAACATTCGAAGATATCATCTGGCAGTCAATGTACGCCCAAGCATTGCAATGGCACTAAAGTGATGTCAGGTGGAGATAGAATTTAATAACCAGCTAAATAATTTTAAAAGAAAAGTAAAATTTAAAGCAGATAACTGAGGAGAATCTGGTGATAGTGCTTGGCCCATTTAATTTTCAATATAAAATAGTATCTGAAAGAATTAAAAGATGGAAAGTAAGTAAATTAAAAATTTTGGTGATTAAAGAAAGAATGAACCTTGCTCTAGGTGAAATGAGAGTACTGTACTGAAAAAAAAATATAAGTGGAGTATGAGAAGGCCAAATTTCTATTGATTTAAAACCTACCTGTAGGCTAACAAGACTACAACTTCTGCAAGGTGGAGTATCACCACCAGACAGTACACATGGATGCAAGTGCCACACACACACACACAAGATTTGTATTTTTTACAAATTTTTTCTCCAATTGTCAGCCAGATCTATTACTATTCATCCTGAGTGAGAGAGCAAGAGACTGACTGTCAGAGTTACCAAGAAAACTTTTTGGCCAGCCATAACAAATGTAGTTTATGACTAATTCTTAGTCATCTTTGATTTTTTCCTAAAAATGATTCTGGAATTTGTTGAGCACAGGGGAAAGGAAACTGTACAAGGGAGATGATGATTAATGAACCATATGATTATTGTAATGAAATGAACTCAAAGAAAGAAATTATCAATGAAATAAAACATAAAGCATATAGCAATAGACAACAGTTACAAATAATACTGTAATCTGATAACATTTGGGATGCTAGGAAATTTTAAAATTAAGAGAGATATCTAAAGTGCCTGGAAAAGACTTTGAATAATATTTGAGGGTTAGAAAAGTACATGCTTCTTATTTACAAAGAGGCAGAAAATGTTTCAATGTGTTACTTTGAGTTGAGTGTCTCTCCTGAAAACAGTTCTATGTTATGTAACACTGATATTCTGGCAGTATATTTTGAATTCCTACTGGTAGTCAAAGATGGATTATACCTCATAACAGAGGTGCTGGTGTCAAGTGACATAAAATTTTGTAGTTAGTTATTGCATGAGAAAATAAGCACCGTCTTAAATACAAGTATATTTCTTTTATTAGATCAGAAAATTACTTTTTAGAATATGAAATACTCACACAAAACCTTAATGGAAGGAGCATTTAGAACACACCACCATTACCTGGAAATAACTGTTGCCACCACAGCACAAAGTCACACTCTCTACATTCTACAAGACAGTGGCTGTAGAGATGAGTAACCTTGAGTAGATCTAGTAGCTACAGACATTATAACACAGGTGGCTGGCAGCTTGAGGTGGTTACCAGCAGTCATGGTTGAGTCTGTATTGGCAATGTTTATAAGAGAGTCAAAATCCCATGAAGATGTAGGCAAAGGTTAGGGTCCTGGAGGTTTGGAGCGGTGGTCTCTCCGGAAGCTTTCTTCAGTTTCTTGATCCACAAGAAGCTGGTCTACTGTACCCTGGTCCACCATCATACTCAGCTCATTTTCATCAAGTCTACTGTTGATTAAGAAAAACGTCAATGATATTCCTGCTATTATACAATTCAACCCATTATGCAGTGATCTGCAGTAAATACTAAATAATATACATTAAAACACATGTAAGTATTTGTATGGATCTGATCCAATCACTAATTCTTAATCTAACCTTATCTATACTAACCCTTCTGCATTTAGCATTAAAATAATACACTATCAGGTGCACCTGCTGATAATGGTACAAAATCTGAGGACTAGCATCCTATAAAGGGGTGTGGGGTAACCCACTAGCTACTGAAGATTGAGAACTACAGTCGGAACAATTGGTGCAAAGCACTACCGGGAATGAGAGATTTCTGGGTAACGAGACGACACTCTCAAAGCCGGAAAAAATCCCCCATCTCCGGAATTTTCCAGGTAATGGAAAAATGTTCTCGGAAGTTCCAGAAATTGCCCATTACATGATCTCTCGAATCCAGAAAAATATTCTTCATCCCCGGAATTTTCCGGGTAACGGCAAAATGCTATCGGAAGTTCAAGAAAATGCGCCTGATTTTATCTCTCAAATCTGTAAAAAAAATCCCCCACCCCTGGACTTTGCCGGAAAATCATTCCCAAAGCCGGAATTTTCCGGAAAAATCAACTTTGGGAAAGATTTTCCGAGAAAATTTAAATTCTGGCCGGAGAGTTACGGGTTTGAGGGATTCCAGCTAACGGAGATATTACTGTACTGTATTAGATAAGCACCTGTCTGACCATACAGACACATCATTATGATCATATTAATGCCATTTTCCATGCTCATGTGGGTTAGACATGATTACCTGTTGGCAGCTCTCCATACTGCACAGTCCTTTTCAGCCTCTCTTGACAGGTTCTTGGCTCTGATAAAATTTATTACAAACTCTCCCCATGTCATTCTTGGCCTACCATTGGCTCTCCTCCACTCCACATTTAGACTCGTACTTCTCTTGATCCAATATATATTTTTAGTTTTTAAATATATTTATTTAACCAAACTTTTAGATAAACTATTCAGGATTGTACTGTTCTAGTAAAGAAATGGAGTTTCTAAATTAAAAACGTTTTTACAGACTCCGGTAGTTGAGGCTCTCGTAAAACTTTCCCCAGCACCCAGAAACATTCTGGGGATGTGGGCTAGTGCCTGTCTGTGCAAGATGCATAGCTTAGACTCTGGGAAACTTTTCCCAGTAACCGGAAAAATTCTGGGATAACGGATTTTTCTGGGTTAAAGAAAGTAGTCTTGTTACTCGGAAATCTCTCATCCCTGGAAGTGCTCTGCACCAACTGTTCCAGCTAATAGCGATATCACTTTTTGTGTGTGTGTGCGTGCAAGCACTAAATACTTACCTCATATTTTCAAGAATATCTGATTCAAAGGAGCCTTGTTCAAATGAACCTTGTTCATAAGGATTTGAAGAGCAAAATACATCTCCAAAGCTGATGTCATCTTGTAGTAACCCTTCACTTTCATTTCCATCTGTAAAGGTAAATAAATTTAAATTAAGCTGATTTTCTTTACAACACAGAGCATTGTTAATTTACACATCTTATATTAAGAATACAAAAAATAAGTTTACTCCCTGACTCTAACTTCTCCCTGTCTGCTTGGAAGCAGTTCTCTAGGATGTAGTTCTAAGAAAATTGAGCTCCCTCACTTTCTGTATAATACTTGGGTATTATGCAGGAAAATGGCTAAGATGAACACTTGCTCCTCCTTCATTCCTGGAGCTTGGGGCCTAGTCTGGTTTCCTCAGACTGATAGTTTCAGGTTATCACAAGAAGTTTGAAGTGGAGAATGGGGCTAATTCCTCATAAATCTGTCCTGACTTAGCAAAATTCAGAGTTTCTTAAGAACTATCAAATAAATATTATAAATGATAACTAAGCAAATAATTCTGAGGTCAGGATTTATTTTTTACTTATTATTGTTTTTGTTTTTGTTTCAAAGGCCTCAGGTGGTCATAAGGTCATCCTTGACTTTAAAAGAATTAATTTATATGTACCTGATGAGAAGTTTAGGATACATTCTACTTAATAAGAAAGATGGAGCCTTAGGAAGTGTATTTGGTTCTCCCCCATTGATTTACAAGTTGCCCATTAGCATATTCCTATTCTGAGGAGCTTTAGCAAGTTTTTTACTTTTTATCTATGTAAGAAATATTTCCAATTTAAGGTCCTTCCATTTGGTTTAAAATTGACTAAGAATTTTCATGAAGATTGCTGGGGGTCATCTAAGAGATTCTTTGTGAGAAAGAGATTTTTTACAATATCTATTTACTTGTAGATGGTCAAACAATTTTGGAATCTTCTCTGGTTGCAGGGCAACTGGTTATTCAAAGGGTTTTGCATTCCGGTATTCTTGTATGGTTAACTCCCTAAGTGGAGTGTATGCCCAATTACCACCAAGAGCACTTATACCACCACCTCCTCCCATTGTCTGACTGGTTGAAGATACACAAGCTACCTCGTGATAAGGCATCAGGATACAGATGGTAGATTGATTCTCAAATCTCATTTTATAACAGATTTCATAACCAGACAGATTGGAAAACAGAACAGTAAGTCAGCAGAAACTAAATAGGGGTTCCCAAGAAATTTCAGACCAGTTAACTCAGGTACTAAGTGGGTCCAAGATAGTAGATGTTGCTCCTTGACAGACCTCCTGCTTAGAATGGCACCTGCTGTTAACAATCTACTTTAAATCATCATCAATGTTTTACAGCTATTTTCCATGCTTGTGTAGATTTGCTGCAATTACCTGATTGCAGTTGTTAAGTAAAACCACAATGGGATCACCCCCCTCCCCCTTTCACAACCACAAACCCAGGGCACTAAGCCCAGAATATACAAGAGAGGCCATAAGATTGGCTCAGTTCTGGTGAAACAGTTGCTATCAGGCACACTGAAATAAAGTTTAATGGCTGGATTTTCCTAATGCCAACCCACAGGATGGGAACAGCCAGCAAGGCAGGGTCACAGTTCCGTGAGGTAATCAAAGACTAACTACCTACCTTTAACCCCTTCACTACAGGGACGCTACTTTTAATTTTTCACTTGGATAACACCAGACGACTTTATTCAGCTCAGAGGTGAGACCGCATACAAAAGGTTAGAGGACACAGTTGCATTAGAGGGGGATTACAATAACTAATTGGTCAGACTATTGGTCCAGTCACCAATATTTACAAATATGGGTTAGGTTATAAATTCAGATTTCAAGATGAAACCTTTACTTTTAACTGATTGACATGATTTATGTCTAACAAATTAGATAAACTTAATTGCCTTCATGTGTAAGGGAAGAAAATAAGGGCAGGAGCAAATGCCAGCTAATATTTGACAACTTTTTTTCCCTTGTCTGAAATCATTTTTCAATAATGGAATATGATCGTTAGCATGATGTACCAAAATCATAGGTCTTGTGGAGAAAAGTAAATAAAAAATATTTCCCAATCCAGGTTTAAAGGTTGGAGGTGTGAATTTTGAATTTTAAATATTACAATTACTGAAAATGATATATTGCTGTATGAGGCACGGTTAAATAAATAAATAAATAAATAAATAAATAAATAAATAATTAATTAAATAAATAAACAAATAAATAAACAAACATACAAACAAATAAATAAGTAAATAAAATGGGTTACATATTATCTTAGCTGAAGACTATCAAGTTCTAAGATTATGTCATCTTCCAAAACATAACTGCAGATTCACTAGGTACAATTACGGTACAACTTTATAATGAAAGAAATATTACTAACCAGGAATTGTTAATACCACTCTTGGGATAAAAGTTGGTGTCTGTGGTGTTTGTGGCGTTGGGGGATGTTGTACTGAAGATGGGTTTTGGTTCGAGGATGGACTAAGTGGACCTTGACCTGGGGATGAAGGGTGGTGAGGTATAGATTGGACTGGAGAAGAAGGATGGTGCTGAGGATGTGTAGGAGATGTATGCTGTTGATGTTGATGGTGCTGTTGTTGTTGTTGTTGTTGTTGTTGTTGTTGTTGTTGTTGTTGTTGTTGTTGTTGTTGGTGATGCTGTTGTTGCTGCTGGTGATGCTGTTGTTGCTGCTGTTGTTGTTGTTGCTGCTGTTGCTGTTGTTGCTGCTGCTGCTGCTGCTGCTGCTGCTGCTGCTGCTGCTGCTGCTGCTGTTGTTGTTGTTGTTGTTGTTGTTGATGATGAGCAGGGGAAGTTGGACTGGGTTGAGGGTATGGAGGTGGTGGACCCGTAGGTTGGGAATGGGGTTGAGAGTGAGCAGGTGAAACATTTTGTGAAAGCGTTTGAGTGTGTGCTTGGCTAGATGAGATGGGATATGCTGGTGGGGGACCACTGGGACTTGATGATGTGGTATTACTATAATAACCACTTCCTCCACTGCTCTCTAAACTAATATCCATCAGTCTTGTCTGGAAAGACAAGACAAGACATTACAAATACACAAATCAAAATCAGAACTGATCAAAGTTAAAAAAAAAGATTAATCACATGCATATGATGAGTACAAATTAGATAAATACATTATGAAACCATTTCTTATTATGTGATTTCAGGCATCCAAAAAAATCTCATGATTGCAAACATAAAATAATAATTATACTGTATTTAGGAATGCAGACAAATACACTTTTTTTATACCCCAAATTGACTTTTTTTTTCAATAAAAATAATTAAGTGTGAAATGTTAGAAATTTTCACTTGATTTCAAAATTTCTCAATTTGAAACAAGATTTACTGCCTGAAACAACATTGAATAATTTTGTTTTGTCTGAAGGAAGCTTTCAATATATTGTATAGCATTTGAATTGGTAATATCCCAGTTAAAGAGCCAAATAAGCAACCAAATTTGACAATCATAACCATGAATAGACAGTTGTCATCTGAAGCAGATATTTTTCCATCTCAAACAACATTTTTCATTATTTTAGTATGAACTGCTATTGGCTTTAATATACTGTACAGTATCTATAAATGTATATACAGTACAGTATAAATCATCTATCTATCAATTCTGTATATATTTACTATATCTATCTACACTTCTACAGGTATTACTGTATCTATTTATCCATCTATCTACCTATCCAACTACAATGATATCCCCGTTAGCCAGAACAATTGGTGCAGAGCACTTCCGGGGATGAGTTAGAGATTTCCGGCTAACCAGACGACTTTCTCAAACCCGGAAAAATTCCTTATCCCCGATATCTTTTCTGGTTACCGTATATACCCGTGTGTAGTTCAAGTTTTTAAGACCAAATTTTTTGGCAAAAAATTGGGGGTCAACCTCTAAACGGGTAATAGTTTCGTTAGGTTGAAAAATATTTACCAGTAACTGCCAGTAAACAATGGAAACGACGCACCACCAGCTGTGAGTGTAGGTACAGTTGCCAGGGCAGATCTCTTGCGTCATCATAGCAAGCCCAAAGTAGCCAAATGCATGGTATGGTAGCACAGGATGATGTAACACATAAAGTATTCATTTTTAAAAGTTTATTTATAGATACCTAAATTTTTTTTCATTAAATTTCAAATATCAATCTTTGTTAATTAAATTTGAAACAAAAAAAACTACAATACCGTATTTCTAAATATTTTCAATAAAATATTACATCACACGTATATATTACCTTAACTGTGACTGAATGAATATATTCTCAGAAATAAATATGGAAATGTAATATTTTTGCTGAAATGACATACGTATTAGTGGAAAGTGAGATAAAATCGTGACGAAAACAATGACTTTCGCTTTCTTTCATTGTTCAAATGATTTTACCGAAATCACTTTTCGAATGGTTTTCAGTTAAAAAACTGTTGTATTACAATAATATTCTATCCCAAATCACTTGAATAAATACTACGATACCACATTTCTGAATATTTTTATTAAAATCCATCAAAATCATTTTCCTTGTCATCGTCTTCAGCATCAAACAGCTACTCCCAGTCCTGTCCTTGAACAGCATCATCATATGGATCAACACCATCATCAGCCATAGGATCATCAATACCTTCATCCTCAATCACGCTCCCATTAGCCTCAAAATCCCACAAGTCGTCGTCTTCTGTTCCACCAAGAGCATTCAAAATCCCACATTTCTTAAAAGATTTCACCACAATTTTTCGTCTGATTGTATCCCAGGCCTCTGCAATCCATTCACATAATGTTGCTAGTGATGGAGCTTGGATGTTGCCTCCCTTTGTGTATGTCTTATCGCCTTCTATCATCCAGTTGTTCCACTTCACTCTCACCGCATCTTTAAATGGTTTGTTTATGGAAATATCCAGTGGTTGGACAAGACTTGTTAATCCCACCAGGAATCACAGCTGTATCAGTGTTTTCCTTCCTAATCCCAACAGTAACACTGTCAACAAGATGTGACCGAAACATATCCCACACGAGAAGACTTTTTTCTTTGCGCAGTCCCCCTGGACGAAAGTTCCAGACTTTTTTAAGCCATATTTGTATGCCACCTTCATCCATCCATCCTTTCTCGTGCACATGGATGATTATACCTTTTGGAAAATTTTGCTTTGGAATTGTTTTCTTTTTAAATATTACCATAGGCGTCAGCTATGTGCCGTCATCCATACATGATAGCACAACTGTGAATCTTGATTTTTCATATCCAGTAGTTGTAACTAAAACTGTTTTTTCACCAACTTTATTCACTGTTTGACTGACTGGCATATCAAAATTCATGGGAGTTTCGTCCATGTTTCCAATACACGAAACTCTATATGAGTTCTTCTTCCGGTGTTTGATTATGAACCTATGAAATTCAATAACCTTGTCATCAAGTTCTTGTGGAAGACGCTTTGATATTTTTGTTCTCCGTCTCAGTACAAAATCATTTCTTTTCATAAATCTTGTGCACCAACCATGACTCGCCTTAAAATCTGTGATGCCTAATTTCCTTGCTAGTTTCAAGGCAAAGATTCGAATTGATCCTCGGGAAACACCATATCCATTTTGTCGGTTTTCACTGACGTACTTTGCCACTTCAACTTCCAACTGTGGCCACTTGTTACACTTTCCTGTTAGCACATATGTTTTTCGGCATACGCTTAAATTGTGCAGAGAGCTTTTCCCAGTCTCTAACATTTTTTGGGGAAACCTTAAAATTCCCTTGCTGCTGCACAGTTGTTAGTCTGTTCTGCATATTCAATCACTCTGAGCTTGAGCATTGCTGTGAACTTTCTTCTTGAATCCATGCTGAAGAAAATATGGGTCAAGCACGTTTACACTATAACAAGACACAATTTGAAATATACACGTAGGCTACTCGTGATGACATAATATGATGTGAGTCAGGTCATCTACACACAGTTGCCAGTTTCAAGATTTTCCGTTTAAAATTTTAAGTTACCGAGTATTTCTTTTCCCAAATCGTTTTACAATACTGTAGGTAAAACAGTTTACTATTGTGCAAACACCACAGAAAAAAAAATTAACAGAAATGGAGACACCAAAAATGTAAAAAAAAATGCTGTGTCTGACTTGCAACACTGTTGGTAGGGTCAGTTGGTTCTAACGGCGTCCTGCCAGTACCCGGTAATCAAATTTATAACAGTGTCTAACCTCAATTACTGTAGTTTATCTGATGTAGGCAAAATGAAGTAGAAAATACCAGTTAAAGTGAGAAATTGGAAGAGAATAAACAAGAAAGATGTCGTTGGGCTATTTTTGGTAGGGCTGAGAGAGAGAGTACCAGCTGTTTGGTCCTTTTTGGCGGGAGAGTCACGCAAATATCCGTACTGGTATATGTTTGGTGTCTTCTGTATTTTTAAAAATGAATACTTGTAAATTAAAAGTACCATAACATTGTATTATATACAAACTTGTCATATTTCTGGAAAATAAGAAGCAGGAAAATAGGAATATACCGGTAAACACAATTTCAACGTACGCTAAAATTAAAGGCTGCTTAAGAAGGGCCGATGCAAAAACAAAGCCTCCGCGACCAGGGCTCTGCCGTATCAGCTTGACGGTACACGTGTTTTTCGAATCGTTTTCAGTTAAAAAACTGTTACATCACAAGTGAATTAGGATAGAATATTATTGTAATACAACAGTTTTTAACTGAAAACCATTTGAAAAGCGATTACGGTAACATCTTTTGAACGAAAGAAAGCGAAAGTCATTGTTTTCGTCACGATTTTATCCCACTTTCCACTGTAATACGTACGTCATTTCAGCAAAAATATTACATTTCCATATTCTCAAAAATAAATAGTAGTTTTGCTGAAACATGATGTATTTCAATGACGAAAACAAAAGACTTTACCTAACCTTCCTATGTTCAAGAGATGTTACTTGTTTTTTTAATAGTTTTCGGTTAAAATACTGTTATATTAGTGATATTCTATTCATACTGTGCTTGATATAATACATTCACGGAAATGCAATATTTTTGCTGAAATGATTTACGTATTACAGTGGAAAGTGGGATAAAATAGTGACGAAAACAATGACTTTCGCTTTCTTTCGTTCAAAAAATGTTACGGTAATCACTTTTCGAATGGTTTCAGTTAAAAAACTGTTGTATTTCAATAATATTCCCTCCTAATTGACTTGAATAAATACTTGAATGGAAATATACAATATTTTTGTTGAAACTACCCGCGTTTCAGTGTAAAGTGTCGTAATAATATTTGGTAAACAATTTGCCTTCGGCACTCGGTGTTTCAGGCACTGCGAGCCTCAGTTTATAGGACGTAGGGTGCTTTTACTGAAGATTTTGTTGTTCCATTACCCTCAAAAACTTGAGTCAACCTATAAACGAGGAATATCATAAATTAATGATTTCTTGGTCAAAAAATCAGGGTCGACCTATAAACGAGGGAGGATTATAGATGAGTATATACTGTACAGTACTGGGAAAAGTTTCCAAGTGTCTAAGCTAGACATCTTGCACACAGACATTAGCCCACTTCGGTTTTGTGTTTATTCAAGACATCTTCAGGCCATGAGATTCACTAATCCCCATCCAAGAAAAGGTGAAATGACATTCCATCAGAAGGTCAGTAATATGAGACCACTAATCCCTCAATCCCTCACCCTACCTCCACCTGACATTGAGTCAGATGGAGACATTTTCAGAAAATGTTCTCGATTTTCAACCTCGGAAAATTTTTTCCTAAAGCCGAAAATTTTTGGAAAATTCCGGCTTTGCGAATGATTTTCAGAGCAAATTTTAATTCCGGCAATCGAAGATTCCCGGTTTACGGAGATATTACTGTAGCTATCTATCCAGCCATCCTTCCATGTCCATCTATAGTTCCACCCATCCATCTATCTATCCATCCCTACAACCATCTATCCATCCATCCATTCATCTATCTAGCCATCTATCTATTTTATCTATCCATGCATCTATTATTTATCTACTGGTATGTCAGATACAAAATATACTGTTTGCTAGAATTTTATTGACATTGAGATATAATAGAGAAAATGGTGAAGTCTACAAACTGTAACCTCCATTTACAATTTTGACAGAGCTTTTTAAAGTCTCTATTCATGACTAAGACTCATTATCACCACATATTTTAAGATAGATGACTTGAATGAAGACTATACTACAAGATACCAATCAATTTATGCTTCCTTAAAGACAATATTAGTTTATACTAAAATAATGAAAAATGTCACTTGAGATGGAGAAATATCATCCTTGGATGACGAGTGTTTATTCATGGTCACTTTAACTGGTGAATTACTAATTCATATGCTATACAATAAGTGGAAAGCTTCCTCAAGTCGAAATAAACTTTTCTATGTTGTTTCAGGCAGGAAATCTTGCTTCAACATGAGAAATGTCAAAATCAAATGAAAAATTTCTAACAGTTCATCGATTTGGCGATTTTTATTAAAAAAAAAGTCAATTCAGAATGAAAAAAAGGTGTAGAAGGTAAAGTACAGCATTGTACCTGCTGTTGCATATTACTGTTTCCACTCGATGCATAGCTACTGTTGGAACCTGGAGAGTTATCAATCTGAAAAAGATATAGTAAATTTCTTATTAATAGGTTTAGAAAAAATATAAAATAAAAAATCAAATAAGAAAGATTACACATGTACACGTACTGCAACTTCCAGAACCGTAAGAGAAAAATATTGTTCTGTAGTTCCAATAATAGTCATCCTTGCTAGTGACTTACATATGCCAGAGTTGGAGTGGATACTTGTGGTAGGAGTACATAAGAAAATTATTTTACAAAAAGCCTTAAATTTTTTAAAGTTATTGCTAAAGATCAAGGTGATAGTTTAATACTTTCCTCAATTTACAAACCATGTATTCATAATACCTGTATTTCTTTTGAACTTTATCAATTCTAGATTTAAAAGGTCATACACACACAGTACAGTATATCAGTACTAACCATATTACACTGCTCAAACTGCTGATTGAGCTGGTTAGTTTGTGCATGTGTCTGATATTCATAGTTGAATGGTTTAGAGATAGAAACTCCGGGAGATGATGCTGGAGATGCCTGAGGAGCACTAGGGGATGGTGGAGCACTACGGGAGTCACTTGGGCTGTTACTGCTGTAGCTTCCTAACCCACCAGTCTGTCACAAAAGTGAGAATATGAATCAAAATCTTGTCACAGACAACAGTGTGAAGGAGAAATGGAATCTCCTTGGATACAAAATGTGATTTCCAAAAATCAATTATACCTTTCAGTCATGCAAATAGCTGTAACTTTTAAAACACCTGTTAACTAAGCTACTTCTTCTGCGATGTCATTAAACCATGATGCAAAGCCTGACCGAACAGACCATGTACAGTTGCCTCGAGTTATTTCACAAGAAAGGGACTGAAAACATTCATAAAGTAAAACATGGTGACATAAAAATACATGTAGTTCAATACAAAATAAGGGGTTAACAACCACAGGTCCAAAATATTCACCAAACAATGCTTAAAAACAGCTGCTGAGCATTTTGATATCTTGGTGAGTGCTGCATGTGGTAAACTCGATGGGAATTGTGGTAATAAATGCAAATGTCCTTGATTTGGAGTGAGCACTGCCTGAGTGATGCTGTGACTGCAGCTTTGGAAGAACATGTGCACAACAGGCATGGGGCTGAAGCAGGCTTCAACTTCCAGAAGCCATGCTTTTTGGACTTGTCTTCAGCTTAGAAACTTTCCAAAGGCTTTCGTTTCAAAGCCAGAGGCATAGCACTGGTTTTGGATTTTTATCTTTACACGAACTATATTATATAATTGTATTTAGATCATATCAAATAAATACATCAAATCAGTGGCAGATCCAAGGCAGTGCAATTTTAACCTGACTTGATAAGTGACATGTGTTGTCGTGTCGGTGCCAAAATTACTGGCCATCACGTCAGTGATCAGTGTCAACACAAGAACATATTATTATGGGTCAATCAGGTCAGAATCTCCACCCCAGCCCCCAGGTAGTGCAGGGAAGGGTAAAATTTGGGTGACGTCTGGTCAAATGTGAGTTGGTTATGTGACCTTGATCTGACCTTACATGAAATGAGATCCACACTTATATCACAAATTATCCTTACTGGTCTAATTTCAACAGGACCTGACCAAAACGTAGTAAGATATCAAAGATATTTATAAAAATCTTATGATGATTCGTTCCAATGCTTCTCTGTAATTTGTGACTATATATATATATATACAGTCATGCGCCGGTTAACGTCCTAGATACGTTCTTGGAAAGGTGATGTTAACCGAAATGGGTGTTGTCCGAAATTACATAAACCTATCGGATTTATTCTAATGGGGGTTCCAGGCACCCAACCTCAAGTTTCCCATTTTACAACCATAATGTTATGGTAAATATCATAAACACACACATAGGCATGGCTAGGTTTATTACAAAGTGATGAAAAGGATAATGTAAAGTGAGTAGTCCACAAAACATGTAGCTATGTCTCTCTTTATTTGAGTGCCCCGTCAAAGAAGTCCGTTTTCTCTCACTTCAGGACGCTTGAGTCGTCCGTTTTCTCTTAATCTTAAAGTGCAGTACACCTGACACTTATTTATTTCTTAGTAATGACATAGAATTTCAAATTGCAACTGGGGTTGCGATTGTTGAGGCAACTTTGATATGTCTGATTACAGTTGGAATATTCAAGATCCATTGTGAGTGATGTTTAAAGCTTCAACTGTCTTTATGGTTGGTAAAACTTGTCAAGTCTGTCAGTCTGAGTGGCATGTGTGAGGCCTTGTGTTTGTACAACCACTAAATACATAAATATATAATGTTATGGTAATTATCAGAAACACACATAGGCATGACTAGGTTTATTACAAAGTGATGAAAAATATAACATAAATACTGTACAGTGGGTAGTCCACAAAACATGTAGCCATGTCTCTTTATTTGAGTGCCCCGTCATAGGAGTCCGTTTTCTCTCACTTCAGGACTCCTGAGTCGACCGTTTTCTCTTAATCTTAGAGTGCAGTACACCAGATACTTCTTTATTTCGTAGTAATGACACAGAATTTGAAATTGCAACCCCAATTGCAACTGGAGTTGCAATTGTTGAGGCAACTAGATATGTCTGATTACAGCAAATGTGTTATTGTCAATTTGTGGGTGAAAGATTTTATCCTCAATAGATGTAGGTTAACATTACACTTGGAGGCAAATGTTTAAAAAAAGCCAAATCAAGGAAGCATATTCCTTTAACACAATATCTGACCAGTATGGGAAGGATCATCGTGTCTCCGTCAGGGGTCGTGAGTGGTGGTCCAGCAAGCGTCACGGATTTTTTTTTTTTGGCGGGGCCACGGACGTATATGCAATCAGGTTGTTGGTCGGACGATAACCAGCACATGACTGTGTGTATATATATGTGTGTATATATATATATATATATATATATATATATATATATATATATATATATATATATATATATAAATATATATATATATATATATATATATATAATATATATATATATATATATATATATATATATATATATATATATATATATAATATATATATATATATATATATATATATATATATATATATATATATATATATATATATATATATATATATATATTCATTTTTAGTTCACATAACACGCGGACTTTGAGCATATAATCAACGACCTCACCAGCCAGGACTCAAACCCTCGACCTAATGCATGGGACCAGGGAACGCTACCGACCATACCACAAGAGCACTAAAAGCAGTTCTAGACTATGTGATATTTCACACAAAGCCTGTTCATCGAGCTGATGGGGCCGTGAACCTCTCATTGGGTTCGAGTCCTGGCTGGTGAGGTCGTTGATTATATGTTCAAAGTCCGCGTGTTACATGGACGAAAAATGAAGTATACATGGTACCTTGTGTTTCATACCAGCTGGATTCGGTAAAATGCTACTGACATCCACATAAGCAGCACGGGCAGTTCCCAATGAGAGGTTCACGGCGCCATCAGCTCGATGAACAGGCTGTGTGAAATATCACATAGTCTAGAACTGCTTTTAGTGCTCTTGTGGTATGGTCGGTGCCCCCCCGCCCTATAAAAAACTTCCGTGACGCCTGCTGGACCACTAATCCACGACCCCCTGACGGAGACACGATGACCCCATACTGGGCCAGACATTATGTGTTAAAGAAATATCCTTTCCTTCCTTAGGCTTTAGTAAGCATTTGCCTCCAGGTGTAATGTTAACCTACATCTATTGAGGATAAAATCTTTCACCTACAAATTTACAATAACATATTTGCTGTAATCAGACATACCTAGTCGCCTAAACAATTGCAACTCCAGTTGCAATTGATTCTGTGTCATTACTAAGGAATAACGAAGTCTCTGGTGCACTCTAAGATTGCGAGAAAACGGAGGACTCAGGCGTCCTGAAGCGAGAGAAAACGGACTCCTATGATGGGGGACACAAGCACTCACACATGCCATTCATACTGACAGACTTGACACTCACTTACTTGACAAGTTTTACCAACCATTAGTTGTGTACGTTATCTAGTGAATTTAGTCAATATTGTACAGTACAAGTACACTGCAATACAGTGGTCCCTCGGTTAATAATGGACCTAAGTGCAAACCTGTACTGTATATGTACTAAATGATTACGGTACTAAAATTGTTATGTCTATTGCATATATAGCTTGTTTATACAGGTATTCAAATAAATCACTATCTTACAAGAATCCCAGCAATGTAAGTTATATTCACCCAGGTCGTTTGGGTGGCAAATTATGAAAAGAGCTTAGTCACTCTTAAGGAATGATAAATAAACACCCAGGCCTTCAGCGCCAACTGTCAAATCATATCGCCTCACCTCCCGCTCCCCTCCCCCACGCTCCCATGCGTGGGGGGTTTTAGGCTTTAAGTTTTTCATATAATAACTCAGACTATAGAATATAATTTGCATTGCTGAAATCCTTGCAAGAGAGAGATTAATTTGAATATAAACGTCATATATTTTGCATGAGATAAAAATTGTAGTACAGGTGGCCTATCAAAAATCCGGCAACCTCGGGACCTGAGGAGTGCCGGATTTTCGAAAATGCCGGAAACCTGATGGTTATATTTGCTGTATAAGTTTAACTGAAAATGACGACCTGTACAGTCCTTTAAACAAAGAAAATTAAACACTTAAGTTAGGATAATATAATTGACATTGCTGGATTCCTTGTAAGACCAGGAATATTTTGAATATAAATGTCATATATTTTGCACAAAAAATAACATATTTACTCAGAGTAAACATTAGCTCTAAAATTTGTATGTCTAATGCAAAATCTATGATAATTATATTCAAAATGATCATCAACTTGTAAGAATTCCAGCAATGTAATTTATATTCTGCCGGGTAATTTGTATGAATTTTATGAGCTAAAACAAATATCTTCAGTTAATAAAAAAAAAATTATTCTTCACGACACTATCTGTCAATCAAAGTACCCCAACTTGTCTCCCCCCTCTTCCAACCCCGCCAGATGGTCGATCGGTCCCAACCCACCCCCCCCACCCCCCCACCTTCCATCCCTACCAGAGAAATGTTGGGTGAAAAAACTAATTTTAACTTTTAGTATTAAATAATACCTCAAACTAAAGTTAGGATAATATAATTGACATTGCTGGATTCCTTGCAAGACCAGGAATATTTTGAATATAAATGTCATATATTTTGCACAAAAGATAACATATTTATTCAGAGTAAACATTATATCTAAAATTTGTATGTCTAATGCAAAATCTATGATGTTTATATTCAAAATGATCATCAAATTGTAAGAATTCCAGCAATGTCAATTATATTCTGGCCGGATAATTTGTATGAATTTTATGAGCTAAAACAAATATCTTCAGTTAATAAAAAAAAAATATATTCTTCACACGTGCCAGATGGTCGGACGGTCCCTCCCTCACCCCCACCAACCCTCCCTACCAGATAAATGTGTGGGAAAACCAGGCTATTTACCTTTTTAGTAATAAATAATACCTCAGACTGAAGTTAGGATAATATAATTGACATTGCTGGATTCCTTGTAAGACCAGGAATATTCTGAATATAAATTTCATATATTTTGCACAAAAGATAACATATTTACTCAGAGTAAACATTATATCTAAAATTTGTATGTCTACTGCAAAATCTATGATGTTTATATTCAAAATGATCATCAAATTGTAAGAATTCCAGCAATGTAAATTATATTCTGGCCGGGTAATTTGTATAAATTTTATGAGCTAAAACATATATCTTCATTAAATAAACAAAGAAATATTTGAAAATGCGCTCCGAAATCCATGCCGGAAAACTGAAGGTTCCGGTTTATTGGTTGCCGGATTTTTGATAGGCCACCTGTACATTAGTGTACATTTTATAATATATAGTTTTTCAATTGTATTTTTGGGTAGGTTTACATAAATTTCTTCATTCATTTTCATCCATTTACATGCACACACCATACTAAAAGAAACGTAAAAGAAATGAATGAAATTAGTGCAAAGCTGGAGTGCACCTGTACTAATTTGATTACGATCCTAAAATTGTTATGTCTAGTGCAAATTATAGCATGTTTATATTTAAAATAATCACAATCTGACAAGAATCCCAGCAATGTTAATTATATTCACCCAGGTCATTTCACTGGCTTTTTATGAGAGAAGCTTAGTCACTTAAGAAGTGATAAATAAACACGCGTTAGACCTTGGGCTGGTGCCAACTGTCCAACGTACCACCTCAACTACCGCTCCCCTACCCCCCCACGCTCCCTCTCCCCCATCTGCCCAGCATTGCTGGAATCCGTGTAAGACAGTGAAAAATTTTATAATAAACGTCATGTATTTTGCACAAGAGATAAAAATTATTCACCTGTATCACATTACAGTAGTGATTTAAGAGTAAGAGTATATATGTACGTATATAGTATTCCACATACACGTAAGTATAAAGACAAAGTTTATGTGATAATCAGACAATGTCCATTTCGGTTAACGTCATGTTTCCAAGAATATATCTATCTATCTATCTATCTATCTATCTATCTATCTATCTATCTATCTATCTATCTATCTATATATATATATATATATATATATATATATATATATATATATATATATATATATATATATATATATATATATATATATATATATATATATATATACACATACACACACACAGTCGGCCCTTAACATTCGCGGGGGTTAGGTAACAGAGATACCCGTGAATGTTAAAAATCCGTGTACTATGTGCTGCCCCCCCCCCTAAAAATCCCTGGCCCCCCATGTCCTTATTTACCGTATATACCTGTGTGTAGTTCGAGTTTTTAAGACCAAATTATTTGGCAAAAATTGGGGGTCGACCTCTAAACGGGTAATAGTTTCGTTAGGTTGAAAAATATTTACCAGTAACTACCAGTAAACAATGGAAACGATGCACCAACACACCACCAGCTGTGAGTGTCGGTACAGTTGCCAGGGCAGATCTCTTGATAGCCCAAAGTAGCCAAATCCATGGTATGGTAGCACAGGACGATGTAAAACAAAGTATTCATTTATTAAAGTTAATTTATAGATACTGGACATAAATTTTTGTTCATTACATTTGAAACATCAATCTTTGTTAATTAAATTTGAAACAAGAGAAAACTACGATACTGGATTTTCATTAAAATATTACATCACAAGTATATTTTACCTTAACTATGACTGAATGAATATATTCTCGGAAATAAATAGGGAAATGTAATATTTTTGCTGGAATGACGTACATATTATAGTGGGAAGTGGGATAAAATCATGACGAAAGACTTTCGCTTTCTTTCGTTGTTCAAAATATTTTACCGTAATCGCTTTTCGAATGGTTTTCAGTTAAAAAACTGTTGTACTCGTACTGTATTACAATAATATTCTATCCTATCATTAGCCTTATAATCCCACAACTGAAAACGATTCGAAAAGCGATTACGGTAATATCTTTTGAACGAAGAAAGCGAAAGTCATTGCTTTCGTCACTCTCCACTGTAATACGTACATCATTTCAGCAAAAATATTACATTTCCATGTTATCAGAAATAAATGGTAGTTTTGTTGAAACGTAATGTACAGTATTTAACATTAAAATGCAAAAATAGGTATTAAAACAATTAATACACCCGTAATGTACTGGCTGGCATCTCCACTCGTCCCTGCTCCCGCCAGTCACCTCCTCCCCGCTCTATCCCTCCGCCTCCTCCCCGCTCTATCCCTCCGCCTCCTCCCCGCTCTATCCCTCCGTCTCCTCCACATCGTCACTACTGTTGTATTACAATAATATTCTATCCTAATTGACTTGAATAAATACTACGATACCATATTTCTGAATATTTTCATTAAAATCCATCCAAATCATTTTCCTTGCCATCGTCTGCAGCAACAAACAGCTTCTCCCAGTCCTCTCCTTGAACAGGGCTAGAGGGTACGTATTTTTCGAATCGTTTTCAATTAAAAAATGTTATATCACACGTATATTTTACCTAAACTGCACCTGAATGAATATATTCTTGGAAATAAATAGTAATTTTGCTGAAACGTGATGTATTTCAATGTAAAATAGGATAAAATACATGACGAAAACAAAAGACTTTACCTAACCTTCCAATGTTCAAGAGATGTTACTCGTTTTCACCTAACCTTCCAATGTTAAAGAGATGTTACTCATTTTTTTAATAGTTTTTGGTTAAAATACTGTTATATTACAATGATATTATATTCATACTGTGCTTGATATACTACATTCACAGAAATGAAATATTTTTGCTGAAATGACGTAAGTATTACAGTGGAATGTGGGACAAAATCGTGACGAAAACAATGACTTTCGCTTTCTTTCGTTCAAAAGATGTTACCGTAATCGCTTTTCGAATGGTTTTCAGTTAAAAACTGTTGCATCACAAGTGAATTAGGATAGAATATTATTGTAATACAACAGTTTTTTAACTGAAAACCATTCGAAAAGCGATTACGGTAACATCTTTTGAGCGAAAGAAAGCGAGTCATTGCTTTCGTCACTTTCCACTGTAATACGTACGTCATTTCAGCAAAATATTACATTTCCATATTCTCAGAAATAAATAGTACTTTTGCTGAAACGTGATGTATTTCAATGTAAATTAGGATAAAATACATGACGAAAACAAGAGACTTTACCTAACCTTCCGATGTTCAAGAGATGTTACTCGTTTTTTTAGTAGTTTTCGGTTAAAATACTCTTATGTTAATGATATTCTATTCATAATGTGCTTGATATAATACATTCACGGAAATGTAATATTTTTGCAACTACAATGCTGATGTCAACACAAGTGTGGTTACAGCGAGACTGACTGAGTGGGGGAGAGCTATGCGTGTGTGTGTGAGGTTGCGGGAGCAGGCGGTGTCCCGTGTTCGGTGCTGCGCGCGAGTTGAATGGCGCGTGATTTGAATGTACTTCAATTACTTCAATGTACAGAATATTCCTCTGGCGGGGCAATCCGCGTATTTGCGAATCCATGAATGCTAAACCCGCGTATGTGAAGGGCCGACTGTATGTGTATGTGTATATATATATATATATATATATATATATATATATATATATATATATATATATATATATATATATATATATATATATATATATATATATATATATATATATATATATATATATATATATATATATATATATATATATATATATATATACAGTTGTACCCCACTTAACGCGGTCAATAGAACCCAGAGGGTCCCGCGTTAAGTGAAATCCGCGTTAAGTGAACAACAGAACATATGGGATTAATTCCAATAGAAACCAGCCCCACCCCCAAACTCCACTTTTTGAAGACACATAACTATGTTGTAGTAAAAATAACATCTTAATTTTATGATGGTACATGCACACAATTAATACTTAAGAGAAATATAGAAATACAGTCGTCAAGTTAATATCCATTCAAATAATGGACTCAACTCCCTCCCCCTCTTCTCACACTACACTGCTGGCTCTTCCCTCTCTGAGAAATTTTTGGGGGAAAACCACTAAATTTTAATAAATAATACCTCAAACTAAAGTTAGGATAATACAATTGACATTGCTAGATTCCTTGTAAGACCAGGAATATTTTGAATATAAATGTCATATATTTTGCACAAAAGATAACATACTTACTCAGATTAAAAATTTTATCTAAAATTTGTATGTCTAATGCAAAATATATGATGTTTATATTCAAAATGATCACCAAATTGTAAGAATTCCAGCAATGTAAATTATATTCTGACCGGGTAATTTGTATGAATTTTATCAGCTAAAACAAATATCTTCAGTTAATAAAAAAAAAAATAATCTTCAGGACACTATCTGTCAATCAAAGTACCCCACCTTGCCTCCCCCCCCTCTTCCAACCGCGCGGTCAGTCCCAACCCTCCCCCCCACCCCCCACCAATCGTCCCTTCAAGAGATGTCGGTTAAAAAAATAAATTTTAACATTTTGTATTAAATAATACCTCAGATTAAAGTTAGGATAATATAATTGACATTGCTGGATTCCTTGTAAGACCAGGAATATTTTGAATATAAATGTCATATATTTTGCACAAAAGATAACATACTTACTCAGATTAAAAATTTTATCTAAAATTTGTATGTCTAATGCAAAATATATGATGTTTATATTCAAAATGGTCATCAAATTATAAGAATTCCAGCAATGTAAATTATATTCTGACCGGGTAATTTGTATGAATTTTATGAGCTAAAACAAATATCTTAAGTTAATAAAAAAAAAAAAATATTCTTCACAGGGTAACAGATGGTCGGTCGGTCCCTCCCTCCCCCCCACCCCCCACCAACCGTCCCAAGGAGATGTGTGGGAAAACCAAAATACTTAACTTTTTTGTAATAAATAATACCTCAAACTAAAGTTAGGATAATATAATTGACATTGCTGGATTCCTTGTAAGACCTGGAATATTTTGAATATAAATGTCATATATTTTGCACAAAAGATAACATAGTTACTCAGAGAAAAAATTTTATCTAAAATTTGTATGTCTAATGCAAAATATATGATGTTTATATTCAAAATGATCATAAATTATAAATTCCGGCAATGTAAGAACATATTCTGGCGGGTAATTTGTATGAATTTATGAGCTAGAACAGGCAGATCTTGGACAGTCTGGATCAGTTAGTGAAAGTTCAGCTCTGGCACAGCATTATACTATGATAAGCAGCGCTAAAGTGAAACGTTAGGCGGGGAATACACCTCACTATATATATGTATGGCAGCCAACGTAGCAATGTATGTATGTATGTATGTATGTATGTATGTATGCATGCATGCATACATGCATGCATGCATGCATCATCATGCATACATACATACACTCCACTCCTTACTTTTGTACGCCCACATACATACATACATACATATACATACATACATACATACATACATACATGCATACATACATACATACATACATACTGTACATACATACATATACATACATACATACATACATACATACATACATACATACATATATATATATATATATATATATATATATATATATATATATATATATATATATATATATATATATATATATATATATATATATATATATATATATATATATATATAGATAAAACAAATTAGTAAGGTAAATTGTTAATATAAGTAACTTTTCAGCCTAGAGGGAGAGTCAAAACTTACCCCAAGAACAATCAGCTTATCTCAAAGCCTTACTACAACTTATAATACCATACATACATACAGTATATTTTATAAATAATGGTGTTAAAGTTTCATGAAGCCTTGAAATGCCTTGGCTTTGGCTTCATGACTTTTTAACATCTGGCTTTGGCTTTGTGACATTCCAATGGCTTCGGCTTTGAAGCCAAGTCCCCATGTCTGGTACACAGTAGCTGTACTGGCAAAGCGGCTGATTTGAAATATTTCCAGCCTGACTTTTCTAAAAAAAAAAAAAAAAAAAAAAAAAAAAAAAAAAAAAAACAGTAAAAAACTGCTTAATATGTTTACTATAGGTGAGAAATAACTGTACAATAGATAGTGAAACAATTACAGTATAGTCTGCATTTACGCGGTCAATTGAACCTGTGGAGTACCGCGTAAGACGAGAAACGCGTAAATGAAATAACAGAACATATGGGATTAATTGAAATAGAGACTGGGCCGACCCCCAAACTCCACTTTTTCCGACACAATACGTACGTTGTAGTAAAAATAACATCTTAATTTTATGATGGTATGCACACACAATTAATAATTAAGAGAAATATCAATAATATTAGGTTTTTTAACACTTACGTTAGTAGAAAAGCTGGGTCGGCACAAGTGGATGGGGGCTGGTTCCGAGGCAGAGGGCAGATTAGTTGCCCTCCGGTGAATCACTTTCACTACTCGCAGAGGCTTGCAGGGCCTCCCAGACAAACCTCTCAAAGTCCATATCCTCACTGTCACTATCACTGACTTGGGCTGGCTGTGGTTGTGGTGGGTTGCGGGCGAGGAAGTCCTCAATGCTACGTTGATGACTAGCATTGATGTTGTCGAGATAGATCTGGATATACAGCTCCATAACTTTCGTCAGATGGTTATTAGAAGCTTCATACCGATGCTTGTCTGAGTCATTGTCAAGGATGAGCTTAAGTTTCTCCCCCAACTCGATGATTTCCTTCACATTATCATGGCTTGGTCCAGGTAATTCAATGTTTTTCTCTGGTGGTGGGGGTCCCGTGGAAGCCATTGTGAGTTGTGAGGGGAATAGCGGGCACAAGAGAGAACTGTATACGCGGACTGAGAACAATGAGACAGGCCCTGCTAGGTCAGCAACTTCTACCCTCTGGTGGCAGGGCACGTCATGTTACATTAGACCAATCACAGCTAGCGGCGGAGGGAGGTAAGGATGTGTGGCCCAATCACAGTCCGATACGTCATATGACGTCAGCAATAACGTAGAGCGGCCTAATGCGCACCACTCACCGCGTCGCTTCCCGCGTATGGTCAAGAATGGACCGCGTGGGTAAAAAATGGCGCGGCGGTCTGGACCTCTCCAGCTGCTCGCTGCGTAAATGACCAAATTTACCGCGTAATTAAAGCATTTTCATTCTGGCAAGGCACCGCGTAAATGACCAAACGCGTAAACAAAAGCCGCGTAAATGCAGACTACAGTATACTGTACATGATTTTAGAGATTTTAGTAATTCAAGTTATAGAAAATTATCACCCTGCAAATCCAAGTGTGAGAGATCCCCACCATGCTATGAGTGCCAGTGTGAGCCTATGCCATAGCCAATCCCAAGGGTGGCCTGTGACATGACGACATGGGCACTGTCAGTTGATATTGCTGAGATTTAGCATCTGATTCAAAGCACAAGTGTGACCGATTTCAAACTACAGTCTGTTTTGTGAAGCAGAGTACATGTAGTAAAAACTTTGGGTTTGGACTTGGCTCATTATAGCGAGATTTAACCAAGTGTACCTTAGGTAAAAGAAATTTGTTGAGGTATGTGGTCTCTTTATTAATGGGATGTAAGTTTTGAAAGTGATTGTCGTTCATAATACCATTTTAAGCAAATGAAGAAACTGTTACCGTATGAATAGTTTCAGTTATCCCCTTTGTCCTCAGTTAAAACTTATGGAAAGAGTGTACGGTAACCTGAGTTATATGAAGTGAGCCAAGTCGAGCCATCAGATATCAATTAATTTTAAAATATAAATTATAAAGTAAAATGTTATAAGACAATGGTTTAGTAGTGCTGTTACTGTGTAAGTGTCTTGGCATGTCCCCTCACCACCTGCCTCCGTCACCTCACCCTTTGTCTCGTTATCTAAGCTTGGAATTACTGTACATTGATTTATTACTGTATTACTTTACTTTTTTAGTATTGTATGTACATTTAAAGAAATATTTATATTTGCACAGTAATTATAAATAGACCACGTGTAGAAAAATCCAGCATTACCCAAGCAGTTGGTCTTACCATCCACGCACCAACCATGTGAGGATGCGGCTAAACATGATGCAATCTTTAATAACGCTGGGAACCCTTGTCCCCAGGCCTTGAGCAGAAAGGTTTGGAGTGATTTGTCCAGATTTTCCAGTAATTGCACATCATTTCAAATTCGATATTTGCTACCAGACCCAGAAATAAAAATTTGGACAGATTTTACAGATTTTATTTTATTTTTCAGGAAATGCTCCTGATTTTTAACCTCGGAATTTGTTCCCAAACCCGGAACTTAGGGAATTTTTCTGAAAAATTCCGAGCAAATTTAAATTCTGGCTATTGGAGAGTTCCAGGTTTGAGGGATTCCAGCTATGGAAATATTACTGTATTTACATCAACTGTAGTGGTCTCTACAATATTATGTACTGGGTGTCTCAAAATATTCACCATATGATAATCAATTATTATTGTTAAGTGAGGTATTCATATTATATCAATGATGATTGGATTATGATAATCCATCAAATGACCACAGAGGTCTCCAGACTCACATCTCTCAATTTCTTCCTCTGGGGTCACCTAAATGTTTCTTGGTTCCTGAAGGAAGAAATTGTGAGATGTACGGACCAGAGGCCTTGGGCGCCACTCGATTGGTCCTCGTTGCCCAATTTTTACCTCAAAGAGAGATAGAGAAAACTATTAATATTGCTATGGTGTGCATTTTATGAGACATCTTGTACTTTGTCCATCAAATGTAGGTGGAAAAGGACATGCTGATAATGGTAGTCAGATTTTGTCAAAGACAAGTCAGAATAGAAAGAAAAAGTTCAATGTCTATTTTCACATCCTTGAGTTGTTTGCTCTACAGAAACACACAAATATCACAACTGGCCTTGAAACTCATGAAAAAGCTTAAAATCACATCATCATCATTATTTTACAGCCATTCTCCACACTTATGTGGGTTTGCCCCAATTACCTGATGACAGCTGTTGGGTAAAACCGGAATGGGATGTCTCCCCTCCCCCTATCACCACTACAAACCCAAGTCACCAGCCCAGAAAATGCAGGAGAAATCAGGGGATGGGCACAGCTCTGGTGACCCCGTTGCCATCAGGCATGTTGAAGCAAAGTTTCACAGCTGGATGCCCTTCCTAATGCTAACCATAATAATGATGGTGCTAAAGATACTGTACTGAGAATAAAATATGTGAAACAGACAAAAAATCTAATCAGAAATGTTCATCCAAAGAAATCATATTGTAAATGAGAAGGCATACATGGACAGTAGCAGGGCTAAATAAATTACTGCCTCAAAAGAAATGAAAAGCCAATTGGGGAAAGAATAAACATGAGCAAAAGTGCAAGGCTAAAAGTTCTGAAAAATCTGCAGCATGAAAGCTACGTGAGATGATATGGAGAAGCATAGCATACACTGGACAAAAAATTGGTTCAGAGGAAATATGAGTTTCAACCAAAATCACATACCCAGAGCCAATAAACAGGCTTCCTCAGCTAATCAGTACAATACAGTATGCACATTTGCAGGAGCAGAATAAAAAATAAATCTCCAACTCCTTTTATATTCAACACGTCATAATGATACGCAATTTTGATTCATATTCCGAGTCAACTTAGACTTACAGTAATTTAAAGTCAATATAAGAAATCCCTTAGTAACCACAAGATGATTAAATAATAATTTTTACCATGTCCTAAAAAGATGTTTATTCATCTGTCCATATATCCAGGAGTTGTGAACACAAGAGAAATGGATTTCAGCAAACATGTTTTACAGATATACAGTATTACAACAAAATGTAACACGAGTTTGAGAACCATTTTTTTTTAATTACTGTCCTGAATTACCCAGCATAGTACCTTGGATTTTGGTGTGCAGTGTTGGAAAATCTGACCAACTTTAATGGCAACTCTGTACTACTATTTGTTATTTCCTTATATCTCTTTGTTAATCATTCTAGGATTAAGCATTTGCGAGGATGAATGGTAACTTGTGTAATTCTATGTAAAAACAAGGAAGATTAGTTGAAATTAAAGGGAGTATAATTTGTTCTGCAAAAAATACAAAGGGTCTTGGTAAAGAGATTTGAAGTTTTAAATATATTTCTCTAGATAACACCCAGAGAATGACTTGGGTTTGCAATATTATTTTGTGTTCATTTGTTTGAAGTGTGAAAAAAGTAAGAGCATCAGCTAATGACACAACTGAGTAAGAAAAAACGAAAACAGGAAGTATTCTGGTATCGTGGATACCAGTAACCACTTTCTCAGGTTCAACGCATTTGAACATACTGAGAGTACAGGTACGGATTAATAAATACAACAAAATAACTTAAAAATAATGTGATTATTATGTGCTACTGGTGTTTTGTCTTTAAATAACCTGACTTTAAAAAGTACAGGGGTTTAACAACATAATTAATTTCATACTTACGTGTAGGGAATGACAAGGTCCAGGTGAGCTTCTTGGACTGAGCTGAGGACTAACAGGATTTCTATAATCCATGAGGTGGTTCTGTAACAATACATCCATCACAAGCATTACATCTCTACTCATGCAACCATGCTGGTCTGTGCTGCCCGCCAGCTGCCATCCTATTATTATCTCTTTTAAACATTTACATTACCTGAGTTTCTAAATTAATAATAAAATACGACAACTCGCTATCAAACTTAAAAATGGGTTAAAACTGAAGCCTTGGCTGGCAGCCCACATTCAGAACATCACAATGATTGTGATTTTTTTGTCTTAGAACAAACAAGAAATAAAAATTCATATATACTCAAAAGAAGCATGTGCTTCTACTTGTTGCTTTCAGCATTGCCTTCCAACAAAGAAATAACCTAATTAATATAAAAATACTGACATCCTTTGAGCTATAAGTTTATCACTGCAAGTATAATCCTCTATGATTTGTAGATACAAAAGACCATCAAAAATCCTAAAAATAAATGGATAGAATTCATTCATGTACATGATTGATCTCTTCAGTAAATTTACAAATCAAAGGATGTACTCATCAACCCGTTTACTTGAAACAGAAGCAGTCCTTGTAACTTTTTGTCAAGTGGCTTTCTGCCAAGAATTCAAATGAAAAATCAAACGAAAAATTTATAAATAATACACAACAATAAGCATCAGCATTTTTTTATAAACTACAATAAAAACAAGAACAATACAACATAACACAATAATACTATGCCAAAATGTCAATATACTACACAAAATCAATTTTAATGGTAAGGGTCCATGATGCATGGTTCATTTTATGTTTCTATGATACACCACAACTAATATCTGTCAAGCCATCCAACTTTGATGTGAATATAATAATGCTTAATGTAACCTTTTCCTTTGGCTTGACAGATGATGGATTGAGCTCCTCTTGTCTAATGGGAGCCAGGTGCACTACAACCATACAGATAAGCACAACAACTGAAGGTCACAGAGTGAACAATGAAATTTTTGCTTACCTTTGAATGTCTCAACCAAATAATATTACAATATAAGAATTACAATTTATGCTGTACAACATTAAAAAAAGCTATTTACTGTAATGTCACAAATAAATTCCCAGCAGACTAGTACATTATAGAGAAACTTTAATGTTATATTTTACAAAACATATTGACACAGCTAACCAAAATTTGGAGTTAATAATGAACTCATGCATTTTTTAATAGCTCTTTATATGGTATACATTTCCATGTAAAAGTAGTAGCAAATATTATACTGCTGCATAACAAAGCAGTTATATGACAAGTTGTCATTGTGTCATCATGATTCTGACATTCAAAATGTGAAGAAGCCTATATTCTACTAAAAGATGTCATAGTCTGGACTCGTGTCTATCAAGCAGGTAACAACACACAGAATTATGAATCCTACCAAGGACTGATTATGGACAGGTATAGTGTAAATAGAATACTCTCACTTACTGGACTAGCTGGGTGGGAACTACTAGGAGACAAAGGCTGTCCAAAAAGATTGAAGCCAGAGTTGGCTAGATGAGTGTCTACCGTTGTGCTGCTGTTGTCGACAGTCATTCCCTGCAACCAAAAACGTAATCAAGATCACATATTTTAGTAGAAACCAACTTATACATATAATACCCAATAAAATTTTCAGACATCAAGGAAAACTTTACTTTTCAAAAGGAATATTTCCTGTCTTAGGAGGAACAATCTAAACCTGATCAAAATTAAACATATATTGTACAGCAAAAGTTTTTTCCAACATATTTTCCATTTTTCTCTTTTCAATAAAAGGGCTCAAAAACACTAAAATATATTATATAAAACATCATGCGACATATTTTTCAAGATAACCATTAACAGTACAATAAATAATTATATAAA
This sequence comes from Homarus americanus, assembly GCF_018991925.1. Classification (NCBI taxonomy): domain Eukaryota; kingdom Metazoa; phylum Arthropoda; class Malacostraca; order Decapoda; family Nephropidae; genus Homarus; species Homarus americanus. Next base: position 1,034,039 of record NW_024739403.1, read on the forward strand.
AAACACCAAAAATACAGTACATATTACCCTGACCACTGGGGTTAGTTATACAGACTTTTTCCTGTGAAAAAGCCATAATTTTGAGCAACATATTACTGTACACACTTTGTACTCAAATGTACTACACTAAAGGACTAAAATTTTTATCTCTTGTGCAAAATATATGATGTCTATATTCAAATTATTCGCTGTCTTACAGTACAAGGATTCCAGCAATGCAATTTATATTCTGCTAAGTTTAGTCTGTGATATTTTATAAGATCAAATTTTAAGCCTAAAACTACCTTCACCCTGTTTTAGGAATGCTTCTTAGGGAGGCTTCTTAGCCAAGAACCCCCAAATTTTTTGTCCGAATCTTCTGAAATCCAGATTTACCGGGTCCGGATCTTCGAGGGTTTACTGTACAGGTATAAGTAATATCTCCATTAGCCGGAATCCCTCAAACCCGGAACTCTCCAATAGCCGGAATTGAAATTTTCTCGGAAAATTCTGAGAAAATTTTCCCAGTACAGTAACCAGAAAATTCTGGAAAATTTCGGGGGTGGGGGATTTTTAATCCAGGATTGATATGAAAATCAGGGTCATTTTCTGGAAATTCTCAGAAAAATCCAGGGAAGGAGGATATTTTTCTGGGTTCGAGAGATAATGTAATGTGCAATTTCTGTTACTTCCGAGAATATTTTCCCATTACCAGGAAAATTCTGGAGATGAGGGACTTTTCCGGCTTTGAGAGATGAAATAATGCATTATTCTGGAACTTCAGAGAATATTTTTCCGGGACCCACAAAATTCCGGGGAAGGATTTTTTTTCCGGCTTTGAGTGTCGTCTAATGGAAATATCACTGTGTGTGTATGTGTGTGTGTGTGTGTGTGTGTGTGTGTGTATTGTAAGGTCACCCTTATTCATTCTCAGAGTTGTAAAGTAACTAAATAAATTTACTTGAGTACTGTACACAAGTAACATTTGTGGGTATTTTTTAAAAATTAATAAAAAAATTTTAGTACTTTTACTTATACTTAAGTATGATTTTCTAATACGTTTACTCCAATGGAATTGAAAAAAAAAAATTATGCATTACATAAAACTAATATTATATTTTGTAATTTATTAATTATTAACCATAGTAAAAGGGTTGTGTGGGTGGAGCCATGAAGGGTACGGTGTGGGTGTGGGGAGACACCACACAGTCACATACCAAGGGGTCTCGTGAGGTGAGGTGACCTCTGGTCAGGTCAGGTGGCAGTGGCCATGACAGCATACTTTCCCTTTGATCTTCTTGTGCCCATTAACACCTTGACCACCCACCTCACCTAGCCTACCCTCTTATCCTCCCCCCTCCCCCATCGATTACCCTCTCTTCTCCCCCATCTTTCCTTCAGGGGCTTGGTCTTCCCGTTAAAAGTCAGTTGCTCTTTGCATATACCTGAATCTAAAATGAATTTCAAAGAGGCTGTGATTCCAAAATTGCTTTACATAATTCCATCTTAGATATAAAGCCTGCATGTGTGAGACTGAGCGTATTTAAATTCTGGTTAAAGAGCTAAGTGCTCCCCCCCCCCCAGCACCCGCCAAATGTTACGTTGTGTAAAATTCAGCCACTCATCAATTGGAATCAAAATGTGACACCACCACAGCCACACCCTAATTAGAGAGACAATTCACAGAGAGTCTTAGTCAGACTCAGTGACTATGGAGGCAACAATCATCCCAAAACCCCTCAACTGAAGCAGCTAAATAGTTACGTGGCATGCCCAGGGGATGGAATGGAGCTACTGATGTCTTTCCCGATATTATGTGACTTATCTCTCAAGGTTAACACCCTACTACCTGCACCTGCTGCTTGTGAACGTATGTTTAGTCATGCTGGGCTAATTTTTCATTACTGTATTTAATTTATTTATTACACACCAGGGGGTGACAAGCCTAGTCACAAGACCATGGGGTCAGACAATGATACATTGATACTCATGTCCCACAGGACATGCTAGCGGCTATGATTTGTGATATGGACACAATATTGATATGATTTAAGGACAATGGGAGTTAGCACCCACCAAAGCATGGGTAGCGTACAAGAATTAAATCTAAATTATTACGAATAAGTAGGTGGTGACATATAGTGGTTAATGACTCGTCCTGTGGTAGGATGTCCTTGACAGTGGGACAGTCAAGGCAACAGTGTTGAAGGGTGCTAGCGTTGAGATAGGTACAGAGAAGTCTGTACCCAAACCTAATGTGAGCAGAGACCACATTATGTGTGCAGACCATAAGTCCACACAGGCGATACTTGTGTGGACAGGGAAAAACGTGACCAAAGCAAAGGATTGTAGGGAGAAGAGAGGCTGAATGTATTTTCTTTCGGTAGGTCATGCGCTGGGCATATATTTAGGACTGAAAGATCCTGATTGGACAGCCATAATTTTAAGAATCAGTTATTGATTAATCTCAATAGAAAGATTTGCAAATAAACATGTGTAATGCTATGTCTTTTATTTTTATATTTAGTTAACTAGATTTTTATAATTTACTGTGGAATTATTTTCATATTTGAGACAATTAAAAGTTTTGTTGTTACTTTTTACTTTCAGTACTTGAATTCTTTATGGATGAGATACTTTTTTACTTCTATTTGAGTACATTGAACTTTGGATACTTTTACTTCTACTTCAGTAACATTTTGCTAATGTAACAATACTTTAACTTAAGTAACAAAGTCCAGTACTTTTTACAACTCTGGTGAATAATATACTGTTTAATTTAAATATAACTTCATGATAAAACAGCATCAAATACACCACAAGAAAATCATTATCAATATACTACAGTACAATTTACGTGTGGTAGCTGTAGGGCAGCATATATAGGTAAAACAAAAAGACATTTGATAACTCGCATCCATGAGCACTTGGGCCATTCCATCCAAACAGGCCAGTTAATCACATGACCACTCATTTTCGCATTCTGATTTCTCAGTTCTTGGCAGGAGCAACTGTGAGACGGACCTCCTCATTATGGGAGCCTTGTATCAATATAAAGTAAAGCCATCCATTTGTCATTTGGCTTCCTGTGAATTGTTGTGTTTTTCACACTAAGGCTCATCTAAATTAAGGTAATACCCTCAGTATATTTAACCTTTTTTGCAGATTTTTTTTTTGTACGCAGGTCTCTCGTCATTTTTATTGGTTTTAAATTATAATGCTCTTTTTTAAATTTTGTGGAAGGTAAATATGAGAATAATGTTCTGTTTGTATTGTATATTACCAGTAATTTTTTTAAACTTTTTGTTTGTTTTATAGGATCTGATGATGGAAAACAAAACGAGAGAGAGAGAGAGAGAGAGAGAGAGAGAGAGAGAGAGAGAGAGAGAGAGAGAGAGAGAGAGAGAGAGAGAGAGAGAGAGAGAGAGAGAGAGAGAGAGAGAGAGAGAGAGAGAGAGAGAGAGAGAGAGAGAGAGAGAGAGAGAGAGAGAGAGAGAGAGAGAGAGAGAGAGAGAGAGAGAGAGAGAGAGAGAGAGAGAGAGAGAGAGAGAGAGAGAGAGAGAGAGAGAGAGAGAGAGAGAGAGAGAGAGAGAGAGAGAGAGAGAGAGAGAGAGAGAGAGAGAGAGAGAGAGAGAGAGAGAGAGAGAGAGAGAGAGAGAGAGAGAGAGAGAGAGAGAGAGAGAGAGAGAGAGAGAGAGAGAGAGAGAGAGAGAGAGAGAGAGAGAGAGAGAGAGAGAGAGAGAGAGAGAGAGAGAGAGAGAGAGAGAGAGAGAGAGAGAGAGAGAGAGAGAGAGAGAGAGAGAGAGAGAGAGAGAGAGAGAGAGAGAGAGAGAGAGAGAGAGAGAGAGAGAGAGAGAGAGAGAGAGAGAGAGAGAGAGAGAGAGAGAGAGAGAGAGAGAGAGAGAGAGAGAGAGAGAGAGAGAGAGAGAGAGAGAGAGAGAGAGAGAGAGAGAGAGAGAGAGAGAGAGAGAGAGAGAGAGAGAGAGAGAGAGAGAGAGAGAGAGAGAGAGAGAGAGAGAGAGAGAGAGAGAGAGAGAGAGAGAGAGAGAGAGAGAGAGAGAGAGAGAGAGAGAGAGAGAGAGAGAGAGAGAGAGAGAGAGAGAGAGAGAGAGAGAGAGAGAGAGAGAGAGAGAGAGAGAGAGAGAGAGAGAGAGAGAGAGAGAGAGAGAGAGAGAGAGAGAGAGAGAGAGAGAGAGAGAGAGAGAGAGAGAGAGAGAGAGAGAGAGAGAGAGAGAGAGAGAGAGAGAGAGAGAGAGAGAGAGAGAGAGAGAGAGAGAGAGAGAGAGAGAGAGAGAGAGAGAGAGAGAGAGAGAGAGAGAGAGAGAGAGAGAGAGAGAGAGAGAGAGAGAGAGAGAGAGAGAGAGAGAGAGAGAGAGAGAGAGAGAGAGAGAGAGAGAGAGAGAGAGAGAGAGAGAGAGAGAGAGAGAGAGAGAGAGAGAGAGAGAGAGAGCATTTTTTTTTTCTATATACCCCATGGTATCATTGGTATATTTTAAATTAAGATTTTACAGTATTTTTACTGTTTTCTGCTTTTGAACAATTCCCCAGAATTCCAACATCACAATCCATTAATTATGGTTAGTTATTACTTTTTTAAATAAAATGTCTTTTTTTTCCAGCATCTGACAGTACATTTTTAGGTTAAAATATTTTAATGATTTTTTACATTGTGCTTTTCCATTGTATATGGGTTCAATAACCTTCCCATTGATGGCAACACAAGGGTTAAAATGAAAATGTATTAGTTTTTGACACTTATATATGAATCAAGATATTTATAGTCTTTTTTTTTAATCTCAAACCTTTTGCTGCTTTGTGCAGGGTGCCTGGAAATGAGGTTAAACATACACCTTTCCTTTATTCACTGTCATTACTTCATTCATTCTTCCAGCTACAAAAGAAGTGTTATAATATGGTGCTCTCCTTCCACATCAAGGTCCCAAATCTGGTCAACCCCTCTATTCACACATGACATCACCCATCAGCAACACATCCTACCCCATAAATCTGCTTCTGTGATGTCCAAACCCCTCCCTTTAAGTCCATCCTTCATCCCATTCTCCAATCCCCTTCTTGGTCCTCTCCATTCCCTCCTAACTTCCATTTCTGAAATATATTGTACACTCATTCTATTAATCTTTTCCCTTTATATTCTCTTATATGTGTTTATCACTTGATGTGACCCTTCTGCTCTCTAACCAACTCTTTTTTTTTTTAACTCCACACCTCCTCCAGACTGAAAAATTTGATAATAACTATTTTCACAAACCTATGGTGCTAGATATAAACCTTACATCTAAACCAAAGGCAGAACTTGTCATAACTGTTTTTGGTTGTACAGGTATTGGCATTACCCAAAAAATTTATACATAAAAAAATAATTTTTTATTAGAACATTCAAAAGTTTGGCGACTGAACTTTACTACTTGGATGGCTGCTGGGTTTGCTATAAATTTGAACTTTTATCATACTGTATTCATTTCATAAGGAATTATAACTTTTCTTGAATCTTTCGTAGCATTATCAAGAAATGGTGTCAAAATTGTAAGCATAGCAGTAAAGGCTGCAAATAAGCAAGAGCACAAAAGCACCTGCAAGGAATGTAAATACAGTAATAGTGCAATGCTAATTGCAGCAAAATCTAAACAGTGCAAATATGATTAAAGGTAAAAATATTAATTATAGTATCAAACCAATAAACTAAAGAGCTATTATACTAGTACTAATAGTAATTAATATATAAATTCAACAAAGCAGCTAAATATGTGCATTTTCCACATGGATATATTAAACTAATTAGAGAATACTGTACTGACAATACTGTATTATACATTGCTAAAAATATAATACTACACTTTATCATTTCTGCTGTTATGATTTGTTTCTCTTATGATAAATTGCAATGGTATTGAGAATAAAACTGTTGAAGAGGGACATACTAAAATGACATGACTGTACTAACCTTACATGTATGGAGGTAGCGTGCATTAATTACAGTAGGGACAGACAAATGATTCTGAAACAAAACATAAGCCAAAGAAAAAAACAAACAAATCACACACTAAATCAAATTGTGATGTATATATAAACATGCAGAATGACATTTTAACAATTTAACCATGCATAAATGTGATTATTTAGATTTTGTCCTCAATTCTCAGAATCCTTTATTTTCTCAATATCTGGAAGATCTTTACATGAAGTAATGTGTACAGTACTTGCTAAAAGAAGCTAGTAATGCTGGTTGGTTAGGGCAACTCTACAGGTAAAGGCTACTACCAGTACTTCTGTATCAATATTAAGCTTCTTGCAGCATTTCTATAATAAAAACAGTAATATTCATACAAAAGCACGGTCAATATGACTAATACTTCATAACAAAAAAATTACAAAGTACAGTACAGTTCTCTGTGTTTTTGTGGGTATATAGGAAACCCTTTCAAAAAGGGACTTAGCCAATAAGATCCAGTTATGGGAACATTAGTCTGCTACTGACCAGATGTACTGCCCATAAAATATCTTAAAACAAACACAAAAGTCATGGTATTGATTAATTGTGATACAGTAATACAAACAAAGTGCCCAGTATCAAGGAAAAAGTAGAATTTCTCAAAATTTATATGGAAACTCCATGGCCGAGCATTTTGGATTCCTAATACAGTACAGTACTGTACTGTACTGTACTCAAAGCATACCATATAAGATGTGCATTTTGATGGTTGGGAATATTGTGTGAAAATCTTACTCTATTATTTCATGTCCTGTATATGCAGGGAAAAGGGGAAACCCTCCCATTAAAAGATCTCTTAATTAAGGACAGGACTTGTGCGAATTTCTCTGCAGATACATGTACTACGAGCATACTCCTATTATAAAAAATGAGATACATTCCTATAAAAAAGTTTTAAAGTTCCACAAAATATGTTTTTAATGTACACAATGATTATAAACCAATAGTAAGCATTTTAAGTGAAATATAGTACATACAGTACAGTAGGGTACAGTAGAGTACAGTACAGTACATACAGTACAGTTCAGAACAATACAGCACAGTACAGTACATACAGTACAGTACAGTAATAATTTTATACCCCAACTTATGAGAAACTGAATGAGATATGAAACAAACTGAACAGTATGAAACACTAATCCAACATCTATAATAAATATATTATGGTAATAATATATTGGAGATACATTTTCCATGAAAAAATAAATTCCCGTGCTCGACCCCTGATGAGTTAAAGCATCATCATAAATTCTTGCTGATTTGTTTATGTGATGCAAATGCTGCCATCAGCCATGCATTACCAGCAATATCCACACCTCCAAAGTCCACATTTTCACTTGTAGTTGTACACCTTAATTTTTCACAAGTAGCACATGAAATTTAAAAATGCAGAGTAATCTTCTTTTATTAAATTTTCCACATAGTACAGTATTACATGAGAATAAGTGAGGAGATACTGTATTGAAAAATTAGGAAACTGGGTGAGTGACTGTGCTGGTGGAGATAAATCTACTTGTCCTCAGTGAGTTTGAGGAGTAAGTTTTATACTGTAAAGTATGGTGATTGTAGGAGAAATCTGACACAACGAAAGCTTATTTGCAGACTTAATAACAGTTAGTGTGATAGGTGAGCATATTGATAGTAAAGAATAACTGCATTATTTCATTATAATGAATTTTCCTTATTATTTAGGAAAAAATTACAAAAATATCAATTTGTTTTTCATAACTTTAGATTTTTGTTTGTAAATCAAATTATATTCCTTTTTTTTTGCAGCTTCATATTTTCATAAACCAAATCTTCATAAATCAGGAAATACCCTGTACTTGTATATTTACACACAAACAAACATATTAAAGAATTTATGCATGAAATGAATGTATTTATAAATGTAGGCAACCTGTGGTGTAATGGTCAGCAGGGGTGCCTCGCAAGAGAGTTGTTCCAGGTTCGATTCCTAGGCAGGGTGAAACTATTGAGCAATTTTTTTTACATCATTTGTATTTGTGTATCCAGTAGCGAATGAGAACTAGGACGTTAATCAATTTGCAGGTCATGTTCCGGGGTAATAGCTAGTCAGTGCAGTTGGTGAGTTTTTTGGTCTTGGATTATTCCCAGAAACCGGTTCATACAAATCATTAACTTTGGGTGTGGTTGTTGTGTTGGCGACAGTTTCCACACTTTATACAAATTCACGCATAGGTAGCCCTAGGGATGACCAGCCTCAGATATGAAGGGCAACCATTATTGTGTATGCATGTAGTATGTATGTACAGGGAGTCCCCGACTTACGAATGCCCGCTACGAACGGGATTAAAATTTAATTTACAGTACAGTATTTTATTTACCTCATGACTTTTTTTACTTTCATTTACTATATTTTGTCATTCTATTTCTTCTTTTTTATTATATTAAGTGATTTTAGATGTATATAAGGACTTAAGCTATGATATACTGGGATTTTAAATATGGTTCTGTAAGTATGGTATGTACATGGCAAGTGTTCCAACTTACGTACAAATCCGACTTAAGAACGTCCTCAAAAACGGAACCCATTCATAACCCGGGGACCCCTGTATGTACCCGATTTACGCCGTCAATTGAACTCGCGGAGGTCCGCGTAAAACGAGAAACGCGTAAATGGAATAACAGAACATATGGGATTAATTGAAATAGACTGGGCTGACTCCCAAACTCCACTTTATACAACACAATACCGACACAATACCTATGTTGTAGAAAAAATAACATCTTAATTTTATGATGGTATGCACACACAATTAATATTTAAGAGAAATACAAATAATGGACTCAACTCCCCCCACCCCCCCCTCTTCCGACGCTCGCTGGCTCCTCCCTCTCTGAGAAATGTTTGGATGAAAACACTAGATTTTAAGGTGTAGTAATAAATAATACCTCAGACTAAAGTTAGGATAATATAATTGACATTGCTGGATTCCTTGCAAGACCAGGAATATTTTGAATATACACGTCATATATTTTGCACCAAAGATAACATATTTGCTCTGTGTAAACCAAATTATTACATTAGATCTAAAATTTGTATGTCTAATGCAAAATCCATGATGTTTATAATCAAAATGATCATCATATTGTAAGAATTCCAGCAATGTAAATCATATTCTGGTCCAGTAATTTGTATGAATTTTATGAGCTAAAACAAATATCTTCAGTTAATAAAAAAAAAAAATATTCTTCACGACACTATCTGTCAATCAAAGTACCCCAACTTGCCTCCAGATGGTCGGTCGGTCCCAACCCTCGCCCCCACCCCCCACCTTCCCTCCCTGCCAGAGAAATGTTGGGTGAAAAAACTAATTTTAACTTTTAGTAACACATAATACCTCAGACTAAAGTTAGGATAATATAATTGACATTGCTGGACTCCTTGTAAGACCAGGAACATTTTGAATATAAATGTCATATATTTTGCACAAAAGATAACATATTTACTCAGAGTAAACATTAGATCTAAAATTTGTATGTCTAATGCAAAATCTATGATGTTTATATTCAAAATGATCATCAAATTGTAAGAATTACAGCAATGTAAATTATATTCTGGCCGGGTAATTTGTATGAATTTTATGAGCTAAAACAAATATCTTCAGTTAATAAAAAAAAAAATATTCTTCACACCGTGCCAGATGGTCGGTCGGTCCCTCCCTCCCCCCCATCCCCATCAACCCTCCCTACCAGATAAATGTGTGGGAAAACCAGAATATTTACCTTTTTCGTAATAAATAATACCTCAGACTAAAGTTAGGATAATATAATTGACATTGCTGGATTCCTTGTAAGACCAGGAATATTTTGAATATAAATGTCATATAGTTTGCACAAAAGATAACATATTTACTCAGAGTAAACATTAGATCTAAAATTTGTATGTCTAATGCAAAATCTATGATGTTTATATTCAAAATGATCATCAAATTGTAAGAATTCCAGCAATGTAAATTATATTCTGGCCGGGTAATTTGTATGAATTTTATGAACTAAATAAAAAAAAAAAAAAAAATTATACTTCACGCGTATATGGGTAGATGAACTGCGGAAAGTGAAAGTTCGGTTCTGGCGAGGCACCGCGTATATATGAGAAATCTGAGAAATCGCGTAAAGTGAAACCGCGTAAAGCGGGGTAATACTGTACTGTATTCTTCCCAGCCATAAGTTTGTTAAAGGAAAACCTAATATTCAATGTGTACACATGTTTCATTCACAGTGTTGCGTGTCAGCCATGAGTTCGTGTGTGTGTGTGTGTGTGTGTTGATGATGATGCAGTGGTGGTGATACGAGCTGTGTGGTGCAGGTCACAGACGAAGCGTCACCGCTCCTGCAATCCAGGTGACTTCTCTAACATCACACCACATTCACTTGCTTTCTCATTGAATATTTTTATTAACACATAATACAACTGTATAAACTGTACATACCTGGACTGTATAGTATTTAGTGGGCTTAAGTACAGTTTTTTGCTTTATTTATGATTTTTTTTAGCCTTCAGTCCCTAATTTAAGGTACAGTATTAAAGAATGTTGTTCACAGGCTTCTCAGGTACCTATCCCTCACGAATGTTAAGGCTCTGGTGTACTGTATATGTATGTACCAGGAATGTATGTATATAAAGGAACCAGGTTGAACCCCTCAACTCTAGATTTCTATTAAATGGAAACTCCCATAATCTGCACACCCTTCAGGACATACAGTGTGCATAAAAAATGCTTGCTCAAGTTTATTTTTATTTGTCCTCCATTTACAAACAAGACTTAGGAGTGATGATGCTGTCACATAAGTGCAGTGCTTGCAGCAGAAAATTAAGCATTAAAATAAGGAGTTCTGAAAATTTTTCATTACAAAATACTTTTCTGACAAACTGTAAATGTAATATATGCACTAAAGTAAAGAAAAATATATAATTGTAATGTAATAAAGAAACTAAAAATACCTTATAGCTTGAAAAGAATTGATAAAAAAAAATTTCTGATACATAAAGTGCTAAATGCTTTGCTGTAGTTATTGTAACTAGTACAAAAAAGATAAAATATTACTGATTACTCTACAGCATTGTGGATCTTTAAGAAATTTGTACATTTGAGCTTACTATACTTATGTATTTTATATCCTAGGAGCTGGAAAATTCTTTGACCCAGTTTGCTCAGGTCCCAAGGTTGTCAGATTAAAGAAGCTTAGCTGTGTGTGTGTGTGTGTATGTGTACTGCGCTGTTTGTGACATCACAGGACACGGCTGGAATAGAGAGTCAGCCACTCCACACACTCTCACTTTCCACAAAAATAACCATGCTCTTCATATGTCTTAGTTTATAGTTTTATATTATATTGTAGAGTTTCATATTATATCTTTATTTCTAACCCACATTAGAGTATTGTAATGATTTTTACACAACTTTTATAGCAATACTGTTGACTTTAAGTAGTTGTGGAACATACAATATCCTAATTTTCCCCATAAGACTACCCGGAAAAGAAAAAAGAAAATTGTATATTATAGGCCGACTAATACCGTCCCAAACCATCGAAGCTGCTGGACTATCGGGTCCCAGATTAGCGGCGTCCCACTTGTACTGTAACAACTGATTTTCTTTAAACAGTCCAGATAAGCAGTGTTATCTTCAACCCCTCCCCCCATCCCCAAGGATTCGTTTGTTTTTTCTGACTTTCACATTTTTGGGATCGGGGTCTGCCTCATTTACTACGATTTACTGAGGTTCTACTGTATTATTTCATGAAATGCTTGGTGCACCATTTGTCTGAGAATGGAGATTTGTAACACAAATATAGAAAAATGGCTAGGAGTCTTAAATTTAATATTCAGGGTTTCCATAAACAAATCAACCAACATAAATGAATATACTGGGTATACTTAAGACTTTTATCATTTCATATATCAATAATTCATAATCACGCTTATGCATGTACCACATTGCATTTCAAAGGCTTACAATTTTGTGATATCCATAATGCAAACTTGCTAGATCTTTTTTTTATGAATGCTTATTGACTTTACTGCCATACTTTTTCATTTCTAATTTCTTTTTTTCTTGATAATCAAATATTACCATGATTTAAGCAATGGTTAAGAAGATGCAGTCCACCCTATCTTCAATGGAATTCCTTTTTTTATGAGTTTACAGTGTATGTGGGCTTGTGTTATAAGTATGTAAATCTCAACATAAGAGCACTGATAAACAAGGCAAAATACACCAACACTGTTACTAATAACAGACAGACAGTTTCCCACAATAAGAGGCTCCAATCTGAGAATTTATGAAGAACGAAGGATTCAAATATGAAACCTCCATTTTATGAAATGGGTGAAAAAATTAGTTACCTGTGGGATTCATCCTGTTAAATCACCCTGGCAGAGCCTGCCTGTGCCAGAGAACCTTGAAAGACTTAACTGCAGGATACACTGTCATATAAGACAACTTTTTTCTTAAACATAACCTTCTCACCTTGTTCAAATTAGGATTAAATCCAACCCAATTTGGTCGGGTGGCTCTCTGAGGACCAGTGATGTTTGAAGTCACCACAAGACTCAGGTATATAATCCTTAAGCCATAAAAGGAAATCCATACAATAACCCTATCTGTTTCTCTTGATTAACAACCCCACCAAGGGATGAGACGCAAACCAAGTCACTTATTCCTTCCTCTTAGTAAAAAATGGGATTTCAAATGAATGACCAGCAAGATTCTAAATTAGCTAAGGATGTGAAGAAATCTTGTAGCAAGTAGTTTTAACAGTGGTATAACAAAAGAAAGTACCCTACTCACCACTATAAAAAAAAGGAGTCACCTTCCTAGAACTGAACAGTCAAACTCTTCCAAAAGGTATCTTAAAATAAATGCTTTACCTAATGACTGTGACCCAAACACCAAAATGAATTTGGCAAATATTCTACTTGGACAATCCACAAAGGAGGCAAACCTTTTATATCATGTACTGTATTCTGGTTGCATAGTGTGGTTGAGTGGATATTATTTCATTAATTACCAAGACAAATTTATAATATTTTTAAAAATGCTTTAGAGAAATTATTAACATTTTCTTTTACAGAAATGGCCCATGTTTCCCCTCCTCATGCTTTACTTTTAATTAAAAATAAATCTAATATTTATGGCGATACAGCTTCTTGACATTTTAAAATTTATTCTTATGACCATTGGTAATGGGAAAATATTTGCTTTTCATCAACATATCACTTTACACAGAATAATTTCAAAGGTTTCATGAATTAATTGCACTGTTGGTTATTGCACATGCTGCTTACCACACCAGATAAAAGGTCTGCATGCATCAGTCCAGCTGTGTCAATGCCACTAAAGTGGTTGAAGTGATTATGATAAGGTTAGTTATATATAAATCATCTAAATAGAAGTTGTAGCCAATTGAACTGGAGACACTCACCCACTATACAGTGCAGCTTGTGGGCCATATTTTCACACTAATGTGTAAATGAATACTTGGGATTGAAAAAAAGTGTGTGTGTGTGTGTGTGTGTGTGTGTGTGTGTGTGTGTGTGTGTGTGTGTGGTGTGTGGGTGGTGTGTGGGTAGGTGTGTGTGGTGTGTGTGTGTGTGGGTAGGTGTGTGTGTGTGTGTGTGTGTGTGTGTGTGTGTGTGTGTGTGTGTGTGTGTGTGTGTGTGTGTGTGTGTGTGTGTGTGTGTGTGTGTGTGTGTGTGTGTGTGTGTGTGTGTGTGTGTGTGTGTGTGTGTGTGTGTGTGTGTGTGTGTGTGTGTGTGTGTGTGTGTGTGTGTGTGTGTGTGTGTGTGTGTGTGTGTGTGTGTGTGTGTGTGTGTGTGTGTGTGTGTGTGTGTGTGTGTGTGTGTGTGTGTGTGTGTGTGTGTGTGTGTGTGTGTGTGTGTGTGTGGGTGTGTGTGTGTGTGTGTGGGTGTGTGTGTGTGTGTGTGGGTGTGTGTGTGTGTGTGTGTGTGTGTGTGTGTGTGTGTGTGTGTGTAGGTGTGTGTGTGGTGTGTGGGTGTGTGTGTGTGTGGGTGTGTGTGTGTGTGTGTAGGTGTGTGTGTGTGTGTGTGTGTGTGTGTGTGTGTGGGTGTGTGTGTGTGTGTGGGTGTGTGTGTGTGTAGTGTGTGTGTGTGTGTAGGTGTGGTGTGTGTGTGTGTGTGTGTAGGTGTGTAGGGTGTGTGTGTGTGTGTGTGTAGTGTGTGTGTGTGTGTTAATTGTGGGGATGGAGGTTAGTGCACTGTGTTTAAGTGGGATGATGAACAGGGTTGGTAGATGGTTGTATAAGAGGTATGCATGAATAGGGTGAGAGGTGTACACAAGTGGGGGTGAGTGGTGTGTTTGAGTGGGGTAAGAGGTGTGTTTGAGTGGGGTAAGAGGTGTGTTTGAGTGGGGTGAGAGGTGTGTTTGAGTGGGGTAAGAGGTGTGCACAAGTGGGGTGAGTGGTGTGTTTGAGTGGGGTAAGAGGTGTGTTTGAGTGGGGTAAGAGGTGTGCAAAAGTGGGGTGAGTGGTGTGTTTGAGTGGGGTGAGAGGTGTGTTTGAGTGGGGTGAGAGGAGTCTATGAGTAGGGTGAAAGGTATGTGGGAATGGTTTGACAGGCCTTCTGGTTTAGGAAAGTTCAGTAAAGGGAAATCCTACTGTATTAAGTCTTTTGTACTAATCTTATTATATTTAATTCTTTAGACTTGTTGAACAAGTACGTTAAAAAAAGGAGTAAATTTTATGGTGCAACTATAGCAATAAAGAGCACCATGACAAGATGAAAACAAGGTAAGCTACAACAACAAATAATTAAACAAATCCATTTTCTGCTCCAAGAGGAAGGAACGATAATGAAGATCTTTACCAAACATTGTACAGTACTATCTTCTAACTCCATACTTAACAACAACTTTCATAAGAACATAAGAACATAAGAATGGAGGAAACTGCAGTGGGCCTATTGGCCCATACTGGGTAGTCCCATATAAACACTGAAGGAGGGATTCAGCACAGGGTTTCACCATTACAAGACTAAAACATACAACAAAATTAATGATTACTTTCACATTAAAAAACTATTAGAAAAAAGTTTCCAAGGGCAGTACATATAAACAGAAAATAAAATACAGAAATATTATGAAGTAAAATAGCAGACCACCATATGTGGGGAGAAAAATGAGAGATGGCCTGAACAACATATTCCTCCTATAATAAAGGTTACATGGGAGAGGAAAGGCAAGCAATCTACTAATTACGAAAAGCATTACATAAAACAGAATTCAATGGTGACTCCCACATTTTTTTTTTGTGAAAGTGTATATGAAGCAGACAATGACATTATTCTACTATTATTTACTGAATAACATGTTCTCCAGTTCAAAAATATACTAGTGCTGAAGAGCAGAGAGGTCACACTTCATTTACAGTATACTCCGATGGACAAAAGAAAAATAATCACAAATCTGAAGAGCAAAGAAATGCCAGAGTCTGCTAATAAAGCACTGCAGAGGGCTGGTGGAGCAATTAAGCACCATTTAATGTAACAACTTACTTTGTTTTGGGAGTGGTGTGACCCACGGTTTATATGTAGAGGCTGGTAGGGTTTCTGTTTCTGTTTGCGTAAAAGGGATGGGGAAGGTCCCGGAGATGTACCTCTGGGAGAGGCTTGCCCACTACTATAAGGATCAGGCAGTCCCCCTGAGGGGAAGCCTGACCCAAGACGAGGAGAACCCGCTGTCAAGATCGGTAAATTCTGTTCAAAAGATAATAAAGTAGATGCAAAAATATTTGATTACAGTAAATAAATCTGGTTGTAAAATATTATTCACATAGTACTGTACTGTATAGTAATTAAAAGTTCAAAATAAAAACAAGGTTACAGTACTGTACATTCTCTTTTACACTGACAATAAATACCAAAGCAACATGATTATATAACATAATCACAGTACAGTTATATCCCCAATAGCCAGAACAATTAGTGCAGAATGTTTCTATGTTCAAGAGATTTCCTGGTATTGAGACAAATCCTCATCCCCAGAAAAAATTTATCATTGGTGACTGTTTCTGAGTCTAAACTATGTGTCTAACGTGGAGCATTGTTGCTTAGGAGGCATAACTGAGTTGGAGACCCAGAGAGCTGTACAGTATTCATATATGCAAACACTACTCTTCATATACAGTATAGTACACAAAATGTACAACTGTAACACTATACTGTACAGTCCGTTCTGTACTCACCAGCAGATGCTGTCATCTAGAGCTTGTGATGCAGGCAGGCCAAATGGTGATATGATGATACAGGAAGGTCTGCCTTTGTCCTGTACCATCTGCTGTAGGTGTACCTCTACTCTTCCTCCATGAAAGGGGGATTGTACACGTGCTGTATACTGTACATACACCCACTACACACTAGCCTACGGTAGCCAAACACTGTTTATTCTCCTATGTACGGTACATGTGGTACTTCACATTTACTGAATATACAGGATACATAAGTGTACATATATCACATTTCACATCTTAACACTGCTTTAACAGTATTCTTGGCCAGTTGTATCCTGGTACAATAATGTATAGTACAAGTACTGCAAAACACAGAGTGTATGTTCAAAATGAACAGCAGCAAGTGAGCAAACAAGCTTGTATATGGCAGCATACAATGAACAAAGAGTATGTCATGATACTAGAGTTTGAGGAGACAGGTTACAAGATACATCAGCCAATTATAGGCATCCCAAGCAATCACATGACAGTAATAGCCAATCACAGCGCACAAGAACTCTGAGCCTACAACCTAAGTTCACCATGCAGCTAGCCCACCTACGTGCTCGGTGTATGATGCAATCTCTCAGAAATTCATTTGAATGCCAAGAACAGAGAAAGGATTTTAAGATTTCTTGGAATTTTATTTTATTTTCCAGGTATTGGAAAGTTCCACAGATCAAAGATTTCGGCTAATGGAGATATCACTGTACATAGAAAAAGAAAAAAAAACTCACTCCCAAGTCTGTATCAGGTAGAGGAGGATTCATCGGCTGAAGATACTGAACCTGTGTCAAGTCGGGTAGAGAACCGGTATTTGGTAGTGTCCCTACACCCCCTCCTCCTCCCCCTCCCCCTGGCCCAGCTCCTCCAGCATTATTTATTGTTGTGGGGATGGGAATATTTGCACTCCGTTGTATGTGATTTATCCTAAAAAAAGAAGGGGAGGGGGTAAGATTAATTAAAATTATCATTACCAAATTATATAAGGTTTTAAATCAACAAATGTCATTACATGGATACCTACATATGGAAACAAATCTTCAGGAAAAAAAATCTAAAATGAAATAAAACTTCACCAATCTTAATTTCAAATACCCAAACCTCTCATTTAACCAAGAGGTCTGCAAATTTAGAACAATTAAAAAAGTACATGTTCAAAAAGTTGCTAGGCAAGAAAAGCCAATGAATAAATACAATGGGCCTCTATGGCTCTAAGCCTTTTGACAGTCTCTCTCTCTCTCTCTCTAAGTGAAGTGTACTTGATGACTGTATTGATGAAGTAATTAAAATCATTCTCTCCCATCCACAAATAAAATGACAGATCTTCATTCAGATAACTTACGCAGTAATGTCTGATGGGTGTGTTAACTCACAATCTGACTTTGGTCTAGACTGTGGGTCATGTCCAAGTCTCACTGATTCATAAAAACTGACTCCTAATGTAGGATCCGTCCGAACAACTTCCGCTGGTGCAGATACTGTGAAGAAAATTAATTAACTATTAACATTACATAATTCATTTTTTACAATGTAATACCAAATATAATGCATAGTAAGACAACTCACAAACGTAAATACTAATTTTACACAGGAAGTGTATTGATAATTATCCATGTCTCTTAACTTCAGATATCTCCAAGCACCAGCTGTTTTAACCTTTTGGAAGCCACAATAAATGTCAAGGGAATTCCACAAAAGGTTTCCATTCTCCATTCATTTCATTGTGCAGGTGTTACTCATATGACAATTTATCATATATACAATGCTCACATCCTCTTCTTTCTCTTAACATATTTAACCCCTTATGTATGGGGTCCCCTGTGTGCTGAATAAAATCATCTGGCATTAGACAGCTGTGAATTTTATATAAATTTGCCATTGTATAAGATGTGGAGTTTCCCTCAAAAATGCTAATAGAATCTTTTCCACCAGAGGTACAAGGTTAAGAAAATAATTGTAATGGTTGTTTGGGTGTGTGAAAAAAAAAAAACACGCACGCACACACACAGTATAGTCTGCATTTACGCGGCACCTTGCCAGAATGAAAATTTTAAGTTACGCGGTTCATTCCATAATTTACGCAGGAAGCGGCGCCTGGAAGGTGCGCATTAGGTCGCTCTTGCGTTATCGCTGACGTCATA
The DNA here is from genome assembly GCF_018991925.1 of Homarus americanus. Lineage (NCBI taxonomy): Eukaryota > Metazoa > Arthropoda > Malacostraca > Decapoda > Nephropidae > Homarus > Homarus americanus. The sequence goes on from NW_024739403.1 coordinate 1,052,423, forward strand.
TGACGTATCGCACTGTGATTGGGCCACGCATCCTTACCACCCACGCATTCCCTCCGCCGCTAGCTGTGATTGGTCTAATGTAATATGACGTGCCCTGCCACCAGAGGGAAGAAGTCGTTGACCTAGCCGGGCCAGTCTCATTGTTCTCAGTTCTCTGCGTATACTGTTCTCTCTTGTGCCCGCTATTCCCCTCACAATGGCTTCCACTGGACCCCCACCACCCCCGAGAAACTTTGAACTACCTGGACAAAGCCATGGTTATGTGAAGGAAGTCATCGAGTTGGGGGAGAAAATCAAGCTCATCCTTGACAAAGACACACTCAAGCATCGGTATGAAGTGTCTAATAACCTTCTGTCGAAAATTATGGAGCCGTATGTCCAGATGTATCACGACAACATCAATGCTAGTCGTCAACGTAGTATTACGGACTTCTTCGCCCGCAACCCACCACAGCCAACCCAAGTCAGTGATAGTGACAGTGAGGATATGGACTTTGAGGGGTTTGTCAGGGAGGCCCTGCAAACCTCTGTGAATAGTGATAATGATTCACCAGAGGGCCACTAATCTGCCCTCTGCCTCGGAACCAGCCGCCATCCACGTATGCCGACCCATCTCTTCTACTAACGTAAGTGTTAAACACCTTTATATTTGTACAGTAATGTAGTTTTTTATTTAGATATTATGTGTGTGTCAATACCATCATAAAATTATGATGTTATTTTTACTACATGGTATGTATTGTTTCGGAAAAAGTGGAGTTTGGGAGTCGGCCCAGTCTCTATTTCAATTAATCCCATATGTTCTGTTATTTCGTTTAAGCGTTTCTCGTTTTACGCAGACCTCCACGGGTTCAATTGACCGCGTAAATGCAGACTATAATGTGTATATATATATATATATATATATATATATATATATATATATATATATATATATATATATATATATATATAGGTCAATTGAACCCAAAAACATTTAATTTTATGATGAGAAATACAAATAATGGACTCAACTCCCCCCCCCCCCCATCTTCCGACGCTCGCTGGCTCCTCCCTCTCTGAGAAATGTTTGGGTGAAAACACTAGATTTTAAGGTATAGTAATAAATAATACCTCAGACTAAAGTTAGGATATTATAATTGACATTGCTGGATTCCTTGCAAGACCAGGAATATTTTGAATATACACGTCATATATTTTGCACCAAAGATAACATATTTGCTCTGTGTAAACAAAATTCTTACATTAGATCTAAAATTTGTATGTCTAATGCAAAATCCATGATGTTTATATTCAAAATGATCATCATATCGTAAGAATTCCAGCAATGTAAATTATATTCTGGCCGGGTAATTTGTATGAATTTTATGAGCTAAATAAAAAAATTATACTTCACCCGCGTATATGAGTAGATGCACTGCGTAAAGGGGGAATTCCGGTTCTGTCAGGGTACCGCGTAAATGTAGAAACGAGAACAGCGTAAAGCAGCAATCGATAAACCGGAACCTTCAGTTTTCAGGCATGGATTTCGGAGCGCATTTTCAAATTTCCTGCCTTGGCGCACCATTGTTTTCTGGACGCGCCCAGTGACGAGTTAAGACTTTCGTAGGCCTTAGGCACCTCCAAGATATGGGGCCCCATTTGACAGCATATTCACTAATAACACAAGCTAGTACCTAATTATAAAATGTGATGTCGAAAGAATAAGATTCAGTGATGTTTGCCATGAATTGAGTAAAAGAAAATGGGTTAGATCAGCTGTTCTTGTACAGTACAGAAATAGTTTTGTTTACAAGAAGCACAGCTAGCTGGTGGACACTAATAGGATTAAGTAATAAATAAATGGAAAAAAAGTACCTCAGTATCAATTTAATAATAACCTGTAGAAAAAGGGAAAGAAAAGTTCTCGTTTTATTTTTCGTAGGCCCCCAATATCTCGTAGGCTCACGCGCCGTTTTTGTTTTGATAGCGCTGTACTCCAGAATCAGCTGTTGGGTCTTGCTTGCACCTGCTAACAAGCATTCATGCTCATTCCTTCTGATTTTATCATTTAATTGCTGCTGTATAGCCCCATCATGGATTCAGCAAAGAAAAGCGGTGGCGTAAAACGTAAACATCGTGCGTCGTCGATCGCAGAGAAAGTGGAAGTGCTTAAAAAACTTGATAGCGGCGTGTCTGTGCGAACCATTTGTGAAACATACAGCATCGGCTCTTCAACAGTGTATGATATTAAAAAACAGAAAGAAAAACTGTTAAAGTTCTTTTCTGATAGTGGATCAAAAAGGAAAATGTTTGTAAGGAAGTCAATGTCGGAGGGAAAAAGTCCGGAACTAGACCAAGTTCTCATAACCTGGTTTAAACTTCGTGTAAGTGAAGGTGTGGAAATTTCTGGTGATTTATTAAAGGAACAAGCCAAAGTGTTTCATGAAGAGCTGGGATTGCAACACAAGTGTGACTATACAGAAGGTTGGCTGCAACGTTTCAAGTCGCGACATGGCTTACAGTTCGTGCAGTATGTGGTGAAAAACGTTCAGCAGACAAGGATGCAGATAGTGCCTATGTGGATGAATTTGCAAAGTTAGTTAGTGATGAACATTTAAGTCCTGAACAAGTGTACAATGCTGACGAGACTGCCTTATTTTGGAGATGTACGCCAAAAAGAACTCTGACAACTGAGGATGCAGAATCGCCATCGGGGTTTAAAGCTTCGAAGGATCGCGTCACGGTAATGTGCTGCTCTAATGATGCGGGTACCCACAGATGTAAGTTGCTTGTTATCGGAAAAAATTTACATCCGAGGGTCTTTAAGGGTATGACACGGTTTCCTGTCCATTACCGTGCCAACAAGAAGGGGTGGGTTACCACTGATATTACATTGGATTGGTTTCATAAATGTTTTGTTCCTGAGGCCAGGGCTCACTGTAACTCAGTTGGACTAGACCCTAAATGCAAGATACTTCTTATTTTAGACAATTGTTCGGCACATCCAAAAGCCGATCTTCTAGTGAAAGATAATGTTTTTGTTTCCTACCTCCGACCCAACTGCACATCACTAATTCAACCACAGGACAATGGTATCATACCTTCTATGAAGTGTAAGTATCGATCCCTGTTAATGAGGTGCCTAGTGAGTTCAGTTAATTCAGACACCCCAGTACAGAAATTCATAAAAGAGTTCAACATTAAGGATGCAGTGTACTGTGTTGCCAATGCTTGGACGTCTATTAAAGCATCAACACTGAAAAATGGATGGCATAAATTGTGGCCAAGTTTAATGTTTACTTCTCATTCTAACGAAGACACAGAAAATGATTTTGCAGGGTTTAGGGTTTCCAAAGAAAAGCAACTTATACATGAACTTCTTGCTTATGTTAAAGATGTAACTAATCCTGATGCCAAGGAGCTTTCATCAAGGATAAATGAAGATGTTTTAACAGAATGGTTGGATGTTGATGATAATGTGCCTACAGTTCATCATTACACTGATTCTGAAATTGTAGATATGGTTAAAAGTCCGGAGAGAAATGCCTGTACAGGTAGTGATGAAGATGAAAGCAGTGAAGAAAATGAGGAAGATGTGAGAGACAGAATCTCTATTGACAGGTTAATTACGTTGACAACTGAACTGCTGGCTGGACTAGAGCAACGAAGTTTTGTAAGTGAACAAGAAATCATGACTGTTTTCTTGCTCCAAGATAAACTTATTAGAGAAAGACCCAAGTATAAGAAGCAACAGACATTGCCCGATATATTCAAGAAAATAGCTGGGAAGCAGGAAGAAGCAAAAGCGGTGTCCACACTTGATAATCCACTGCCATCAACTTCAAGACAAGTTGAAGTTGTTCCTGTTGCTGAGGATGTTGTCACTGTCAGTGATACAGATGATAATCCTGACAGCCCATCTACCGTTTAGCCTGATAAACATTAAAATTTCATTTGATTTTCATTTAGTGTTTAATTTTCTATTTTTTTAATGGACTGTACAGGTAGTAATTTTCTGTTAAATATACTGTATACAGCATATATAATAAAATTTCATTTGCTGTTCATATAGTGTTTAATTTTCTTTGTTTAAAGGACTGTACAGGTAGTCATTTTCTGTTAAACTTATACAGCAAATATAACCACCAGTTTTCCGGCATTTTCGAAAATCCGTCACTCCTCAGGTCCCGAGGTTGCCGGATTTTTGATAGTCCACCTGTACACACGCACACACGCACGCACACACGCATGCACACACAAGATTTATCTTATCCACGTTTTCACTTAAGAATATTTTGACTCTGCCCTATCGTAATGAATTTGTCCCGTTAGTTCGGTCCCTCAAGCTTCTAAATATTAATGTTGTTTTCAAGTATGACTCAACCATTACCAATATGTTAATAAGGAATAGCCCAAGTTTGAATGTAAATGGAAGTGTTTATTGTATTCCATGTAGCAAATGTAATTGTAATTTTGTAGGTCAGACAGGAAAAACACTGCAGTTCAGAATCAAACAACATAAGTATAATATCAGAACTGTATCTGAAAGCAGTGCCTTGTTTGTTCATGTTAGGAATAATAATCACCCCATTGCTTGGGAAAAAAGCTAAGAAGTATTCAAATCATCTTGTGTCACAGAAAGACTTCTTGTTGAAGCTAGTTTGATTAAGGAATTAAAATCAATAAGCCTTAGTGATGGTCAGTTCAAAACTGATATTATGTTACAAAAATTTATTTGTCAGTGGCCCAAGGTTAAAAATGCTTTGAAAACTTTTGATCTAGATGTATGATAGTTATTTTGTGGGTCCCTTTTTTCTGACCTGACTTGGCTAGTCACGTCACCACCCTTCTCTTATGCTCCTCTACGTGTGTGTTGGTGAGGGGATTAGTGGATGTCATCATTTTGACCTGACCTCATGTTTTTAGGTCACCCTGTATATTTAAGCCTCTCTCTGTCCATGTAATCCAGTTGCCTCTGAAGGTTCTGAATCAAAGATTTGTGTTGGCATCTGCTGTTTCCGATTTCCCCAGGATTTTATATATATATATATATATATATATATATATATATATATATATATATATATATACACACACACACATATATATATATACACAAAGTAATACCTCGGCTTACGCGAGTTTCGTCTACGGGTTTTGTCATTTACGCGGTACCTTGCCAGAACCGGGATGCCCGATTTACGCGGTGAATTTACTCATTTACGGGGGTGAAGTACAATTTGTTTATTTACTGAAGATATTTGTTTTAGCTCATAAAATTCATACAAATTACCCGGCCAGAATATAATTTACATTGCTGGAATTCTTATAAGATTATGATTATTTTAAATATAAACATCATGGAATTTGCATTAGACATACAAATTTTAGATCTAATGCATGAATTTTGATTACAAAGAGTCAACATTTTATCTTTTGTGCAAAATATATGACGTTTATATTCAAAATATTCCTGGTCTTGCAAGGAATCCAGCAATGTCAATTATATTATCCTAACTTTAGTCTGAGGTATTATTTATTACTATACCTAAAAATCTAGTGTTTTCACCCAACATTTCTCAGAGAGGGAGGAGCCAGCGAGCGTGGGAAGAGGGGGGGAGGAGTTGAGTCCATTATTTGAATGGACATTAACCTGGCGACTGTATTTCTCTTAAATATTAATTGTGTGTGCATACCTTCATAAAATTAAGATGTTATTTTACTACAACGTAAGTATTGTATCAGTATTGTGTTGGAAAAAGTGGAGTTTGGGAGTCGGCCCAGTCTTTATTTCAATTAATCCCATATGTTCTGTTATTCCATTTACGCGCTACTCCGCGGGTTCGATTGACCGCGTAAATAAGGGTATTACTGTATGTATATGTATATGTATATGTCTATCTATCTATCTATCTATCTATCTATCTATCTATCTATCTATATATATATATATATATATATATATATATATATATATATATATATATATATATATATATATATATA
>NW_024739403.1:1063410-1079833 GCF_018991925.1 Homarus americanus
TCTCTATAATAACATAAACTTTAGCTTTGAAATGTACTGGTATGTACCCCTTAAATACCATCACAGCAGAAATATGAGAATTAATAGTGTGTGTTGTGTATGGGCTGGAGTTTTGGGTCTCTGTCTCATGGGAAAACACCACCCATGCCTGGCTGGCTCAAGGATACCAACCTTTCAGATTCAATACTAAAATTGTCCCAATTCAACTCTGTTTAGTACAGTAACTAAAAGTTACTGAACAAATTAAAAAAAAAAAATATACAGTATTATTAAGAAATTACATTATCCTCATTTAGATTTTATCTTAAGATGATGATAGTTTAACGAATTGTACTCAACTATTAAATTGCCAACCTCCAATTGCCATTGGATGGGTGAAATTTTTTACAGTAGTTATTTAATATTATTTCTACAACGTATGACCAACAACTATCCCCAAGAATGGAACCCTATTTATAACATTAATTCCATGGTAAAATACAGTGTATAATGTATACACTGTACAATATACTGATTTACGCTGTTTCACCTAATATCATGTTTTCGAGGAATACATCTACAATGTAAATAAAGGTGCTTACTATAGTAAGTACAGTACTGTACCTGAATTCACAAAAGTCACCCTTATGATCAAATTCTGTAAATATAACTTAACTATTGTATATTATATTCTTTGTTCAATCTGCTAAAACAAATCTTGTAAGAAAGATCAAGTCACCAAAGCATGTCAGCAAACAAATCAGTGTGACAGAAGGAGAACAAGGATATACATACAGGTATGTACATGTATAATGGAGTATGCCATAGGATCCACCCTGAGAGGGTGCATTACCGAGAGTAATGAGCTTTAGAGTAAGTCCCTGTGAGTATGGAGGGGTAGATCAGACTTACAGGAAATAGGAAGAGTTACTAAGGGGATGGCTTATTTACTCCAACAAAACAACCCAGCTCCACAAAACTGGCTTTCACATCCCTTGGATGATTAAAATTTATTAAATATCAAACATAACGGAGTACTACACAAAATAAACACTAAATGGGCATATTAAGTGCAGATATGATAACTCACGAGGCGGGATACATAGTGCATGTGTGTGTGTGAACTTCTTTTAAGGAATCTTCCTGAAATTCCACATTAGACAACTCCTTTCAAGGATATTGGAATACGTACCCTGTACTTTGCCTCAGGCCAGATACCACATCTGGTACACATTTATCATGTTATAGATAAACTAATTTACACACTGGGGATATAGCGGACCATAAAGCCGGTGAGTTGGTGGACCCTGTAACTAACTTCCAAGCTAATAAGGCACTTAAGCAAAATAAACACTCTTGCATTGCAATATAAAACTTGTTATATATATATATATATATATATATATATATATATATATATATATATATATATATATATATATATATATATATATATATATATATATATATATATATATATATATATATATATATATACTGTATATATATAATCAAAGCTTTATGTATGGGACTTAAATCATAAGAAACACTTAGCTGCCCATAATGTCCTTTCACTGTTGAGATGTAACTGGATCTGAAGTGGAGGTCCTCGAGATATCATCTTGTACAGTACCAATGTCATATAAAAGCAGATCAAAAAGTAAATGCTATGCTCAGTAGCAAAATTCTTAAGCCTTCTCCCAAAGTGCCTTCACACAAAATGTCTTCTTTTGGAATCAAGTACAGCATGTGGCTGAAGAACAGTAAAATTTCCATACTGTATTTAACCAAGTTTCAAATCCCAGTCACACAAGTTGGGTCCTGGGACCTGGAAACTTAACCCTCTAGATTATTGGATATATAAAGTTGCTCAATAATGGCATATACTGTACACTGCAAATACAATTAGGCCACTACATATTTTGTCCTCATATGATAACCTTTAGTCTTAAACCAGCTTCCTATAATAAAACTAATATTTTGGTCTAATTTCACCAATCCAATATGGCATAGAAGGTACCTAACCAAAATGAACAACACATGGCTATTGATGAAAACTTGTTTTAAGAAATCAATTGCTTTTTTCCTCAGAGTCTTAATGCTAAAATAAAGAGTTTTGTGAAACTTTGGGTTATAATAAACCATTGTATATTACGTCATTGAAATAGAGCTTATTAGATTAAGTACCATTATTCAACCAATTACAGAAAATGAGAATAAATGACTTTATATCATGAATGTTGAGGAAGGAGGCAGAACCTGTCATTACCAAAAGACAGACACACTTCCCTTGGTGTAATTTTCAAATGTACTGGTAAATATAAAAAACAGTCATTTCTCCAGTTGTTCAACATGTATTCTAACTTACCTGGAATACCATGAGGAAGTAGGATGCAAGAGGATGAAGGGCATAAATAAAAAAAATTCCTGGATACCTCTTTGCAATTTTTTTAAAGAGGACTGAAAAATATGAAGGTCCCTGTCCCAAACTAAGCCCCCTTTCATTTAATTCAGACTTTTTTCATCCCTTTTCTGAATTCAAACCTTTATCTACTTCCTTTATGAACAAAATATAATACTGTGCTGTAATAATAATAATTAAAAAAACAGAAGAACTTAAAATATTTAATGGTTAGTAAGTAATGCTCACACAAAGTTGTTATTGCAGATATGAGGGTGAAATCAAGCACTAGGCTACGAAAATGTATTTCTTCTTAAAAAACCCAAACCAATGCACATACTGTACTTGGAAATTTTCTAACCAAGTACCCCGTACCATACAGTTAAGTCCCAAGTTACGGTGGTCCGACGTATCACATATAAAACTCTTATACAATTAGGACCTGATCAGAGTTAAAGTGATGCTGGTTCTGCATTCATGATTCATTTTTAATACAGTAGAAAAAAAAATCACTCTGAAATGGAAAGAACACTTCTGCTGTTTACTTGTAAGTAGGGTACAGGGCATTGGAATTTTTTTGAGGCCTTGTTTGTGAAAATTCTATTAATATGAGAGGAAAGCAGCAACCAAGTGATAGCAGTGGTACCGGTGTGAAATTTAGAAGAAAGTATATTATGCAGTTTAAGTGACAAATTAAAAGTGTTACAGCACTTTGACAAAGGTGAAAGGTGAGTAAATATTTCATGGGTGTTGGGAATGCTGGAATCCATGGTAAAATAATTTGAATTAATGCTGATAAGATTAAGGAAAGAGCTCAAAGTGTGAGTTATGGCGAGTGTTATTGCTATATTTTCATGACTACAGTACATACTACCTAAATTTATTAGAACAGTATTATATATTTATTGTATTAGTGAATCTATTTTGTACATTAATATTTCCTTTTGGGGGAAAATGGTAATGTTCTTTGTCACCAGCAAAGCATCTTCAACTTATAGCATTAAGTGAATGAACATTATAGATCCAAGAAACGATGATTCAACTTATGAAGGTAAATTGGCGGACACTTCCCGTTGTAATTTGGGACTTTCCTGTACAGTATTTAGAATTATGTATGACTCCAGTGGTAACTTTCGTTTTCTTTTGAAATTTTGTGTTCTTTTTACAATCCATGCAAACAGGGAAAGAATATAAATTCTGCAAAGTTAAAACAATAAAGATAAGCAACATTTCTTTAAACTGTTCAGCCTTTTATTATAAAAGCCTAGACAAAGAAATTCCTTTATTAGTAAAAGAAAAGCTAAGAAGCCAAATGTTGAATAATTCATTGGCAAAATTTAAATAAAAAATTCTTCAGGGTGAATATTTTCAGTTTATGGTGGAAATCTTCTGTACAGTACACTATATACCATGTTTTTCCAGCCAAGCTATAATTAAATTATAAAATTTCCTCTTGTAGTTCAATTCCAAAAATACTAGTATCTACAAATAAGACAAGACTAAAACAAGATGTTTAAAAGGTATACTGTATATCACTTAACTAATGACAATGGCTAATAAATACTTCTATATGATAAAAACAATGCAGATTGTTGAATCTATTGCATACAATTTATTCGACAAAAGTACAGGAGAATACTGTACTGTAGAGTGCACTGCATTGAAATTTTAACCGAATACAATTCAACCAGTTCGTATCTTAATCTATTCTTGGCAGTACAAGAATCAATTTCTCAAAGGAAAAACACCCAATTGATCCATGTCACCTGCTGGATGCATAACCACATAAAGATAAAGAAGTAGCTATAACTCCTTAAAAGGAAGAATGATGATGAGTGTTGAACTCATCAGATAGATTTACACAAGGCAGATTGAGACCAGCTCAATTTATTCTCATGATACTGCAAACACAACTTGGATACAAAAATGAATGGACATATCCAAGCAGGTACACCCATCAAAAAATGTATCACAACCCTTGCCATACTTTACATTCTGAAACATAGGATGAAGTGTTCTGATAGAGCTACCCTGTGTATGATGATGTGTTGGTATGTCTACTCTCCTTACTAGATACTTCTTCATATTACAGATACGAGTAATTTAGTGGGCTTCCTTGTAAGTTTTGTTTCTGCATCTGTCTTTCATTTTGTTTGGATGACTGTTGGAGAAAGAACTAACTATAATATTTACTTCTATACCCCTTCAGTTTCAAGTTACTTTACCCGTCAGTGGCACCTCTGGTGATTTTTAGTTGTATTGTTTCAGTCACACCATGGTATTCACTGTGAAAGAATGCATGTTTCTCATCAAGCATTACATCAAAAAATGTCAATCCAGATTTCAAAGTTGTTTTAGTATTTTCCTGTTTATTGCATATCCTAAAATACAGTACCTAACTATTTAGGGTTCAATAATAAAATAATGACCCTGTATAATGTAAAAGGTGTGATACTACTTCACTTTGCAACATAAGCTTTAATGGCACCATAATCCCATCATTACACAGCATTAAAATTTTAGGCATCAACCTTAATTCAGGTAATGACAAATGAACTTTAGCTAAAGGTGCTTAAATAAAACTTGGACTCACGTTTATGGTCTGTCCTTATTTTTCTAATGAACAGTTGATAACCATTTATGTATACCATGTATACACCCAGGTGATGTGATGTTCGAATACTTTACCTCTTAAATTCAGTGTAGAAAGAGCCTTCACAAAAATAATAAATAATTTTACCAAAAATTTTCTAGTGCTGTATATTTGCAAGGTTATCGCATCACTTTTCCAATTCTATATATACTTTAACAGTTACTGTTCTAAAATGATAAACTTTATAAGGCCATTACCTTGTACTCTTTATCAGCCAATAATGCCATTAGGGAGGGCCCTAACCTTTTCTGTTGATATTCCATTTTGCAGAAACTCTGCCTACCTAAACTCACATAATGGAACTCCCTGTCACAGTGTTTTTCCTGTGTCATACATCTTCCACAAATACAAAACATCTTGCTTCAAATATCTTGATAGTGCGGCAAGGGGAAAATTAGTGAAAAGATTCATCTAAGATATTTTTCTGTACTCTCCCTACATCTCTTATTTGTTAAAATATATACAGCATGCCTTCAGGATAGACCTTCGCTTTCACACTTGCTTCTTTCTCATTATCATATGTGCAATACTTCATCCTGCATTTACCCTTAGTGATTCAGGTTCTACTAAAAAAAAGTCATGTATGTCCCAATTGAGAGTTATGTCTCAATGAGAGAGGGAAAGAAACGATTAAATTAACTTTAAGTGTGAGTTGTGCAGCAAAGATGGCATCTGAGTTTTGATTTCTACATCTCTTGGAAGTGTCATTTATATATGTTATGCATAATGTGGAAAGTTGCCTAATGTTGACAGTAGGCAAGCCAATCATCTAATGTTAACATTAGGCAGGCCAAATTACCAATCATTGACGGTTAGGTTAGGTTAGGTTTTTATAGATGTTGATAGAACCTCGAATGCCTGTGCTTCATGCTATGATATTTTTATATACCAAAATATACCGGGTAGCTTATCTAAACCTAACCTAATAAGTAATTTGGCCTATCTAATGTTAACATTAGATGATTGGCTTGTCTACTGTCAACATTATGTGCACTGGCTTGCCTAATGTCTACATAGGCAACTTTCCACATTATGCGTGACATAAATAAAGTATAACCTTACCAAACTGATCATTCTGTGCTGTGTACAGTATTTACTATGAATGAATTCACACACTGGGCATCAAAGTGGTGATGTCGAGACATTCTGGACAAGTAGCGGTGAATGCAAACAGGAATTTGTCTGCAGAAATGCATTGGTGTGGAGATCCACTTCATAGAAAAAAGTCCTATACTCCTTTGTTTCCTTGGCAAAAACTGCATAGTAACAAATCATGTACTGTACTAACAAAGATTTATTGAAGCTGAAGAGACAGACAAATAAGTGAGCAGTAGGATTACTATGTCCACAATTCTCACTTTCAGTTTAAAACATCAGGAAAATATTTCCACTGCCATTATCAAATTGTTAGCTTCACTCAGCCTACAGGTAAAAAATTTTGCCAAAGAAATTATTCTAGTTTCAGAAAAATGCTGTAAGAAGGTATAAGCAAGCGCACCTTTCCGACTGTTGACTGTCTTGCCTTGAACCACATTTTGGTGGATAGAAGAATCAGATATGGAGCGAGAAAGCTCTGTAGGAGGAGACAGTAGAGTGGGATGATAGTGAAGCCGTGTTGGGGAGGACGCTAAGTGCTGGGAATGTGGATGATGACGCATCTGTGGGGATAACCGCTGATGTGACATGCTACCACTCAGATAAACTTCTTGTTGTAAATTGTTCATTTCCTGCATCGCACCCTGAAAATGAACAAATCTTAATAGTAACTTAAAATTCATTAGATACGTGCTTTCTTGTCGAAAGTTATAAAAAATTTTGCTGTACCTAATATGTATGTGAATTAATGCACTTTATATGGTGAAGGCATATTTACTGTTCTTGAACATAATTTGCATTCACTGTAATCAGAAATGAACTAAAAGAGGAATGGCAAGTACTTTGAACATAAAATAAAGAAATTGAAAAACTTAACATGTACAGTATGAGTTTGAAGAATATATGATATAATTTACTATAGTACTTAAAAAAAGAAAAAAAATTGCATGCAAATACTGAATTATATTAAATAAATGTTACTAACTAAATATACAGTACAACTTAACAAGGCGTGTGAAGAAAAACACAAAACAACAACACAATAAATGAGAGCTTAATGAAAAATATGAATAGCTTATAATATACCAACTAATTCATAAATAATATTCCCATTCCAATATATACACTCCTGGATAGCTCACTACTTACTTCAACTACTGTAATTCAGTTACAACAGAACAGGATTACATTCCTTCAATCCTTCCATCTCATTATTATTACCAGTAATACCACCATATGTGTAACTGCACTATATCTATCTACAGTTGGAAGAATTATGGAGTCTCTTTCACACAGCTCTAAACTTGCATATTTCTACACATACATCTCCTACGATAAATACTGTACAATACTTCTAACCTGTATTTTCTTTTATTACCGTACCTTTCCACAGTTCTTTGTCTCTATCTACCTAAGTTTCCCCCTTCCTCACTCCTATACAGTGTACACTGTATACACATTTTTTATCATTCATCGTTTCCTTATGACAACCACATGTTAAAGTTTTTTCTTCATCCATTCATATCTACCGTTCAAATCTTTTCTATATTTCTCATCTTGGGATATTTTGTTATTATGATATAAAATATACAGACGTTATTATCGAAAATGGGTATCTATTGTAACTTACCGTTATTGTCGAAAACGTTATTGTGGAAGTCGTTATTGGCGAGAGCCTACTGTATTATCAATATGTTTACTAAATCTCAGAATGATCAATAATTTTAATGTAAAAATGCAAAAATATTCAAGAGCACAACTTTCTCGATATTATTCCACTGGAAACAAAGGTAAACATAGAACCAATAATTGGCGGACGAGTCGGTCAGCTGATGCGCTCACCAAAACGTCTCGTAAGGCTGTCATTAATAATATTTGTACTCGTTAATAGAACTGAAAGTCCTTAGAGGAGGTAACTTGTCAACTGAAATCTCGTAAATTGAACCGCTCGTTAATGGAGGGTCCACTGTATTATTTTGTTAGCTGCAGCAGCATTGTGACAATGGCAATTGCTTCTATGAATAAATATCACATGATTTTCAGCAATCCCTATTTAATGTTTCTCTGTTTAGTTATGACTTCCACCTAATTTCTCTACATAGAAGCCTCTTTTGATAGAAACAATGTAGTATGTAATTAATTATACTGAAAATCCTCTGGGCCAAAACTCAAGATGCAGTGACCTTTCACTTTCCTCTCATCTTCATTATCTGCCTCAATAAAATAACATTTTAATATTACTTTCCTTCTTTCAGTCCATGAAAAATATATATATGAATGTACTATATATATTCTGGCTTTCCATGCACTTCATGTTCTGTCGCTACTTTAAAACACCAATTAAATCTTTTGCAAGCATAATCAGGTTTTGATAGCAATACACTACACTTACTACCTATCTTTGTCTCCATTATGACAATCTACAATTGCAATATTCAAATAAGGCCCAAAAAACATCTAGTGGTTATTTCCTAATCCATTCTAAACACACATTCCCCTTATTTATTATATCAGTTATACTATGATATATACTACTGCAGGTACTTGCAGAACATATTTGACTCAAAACAAGGGAGCTGGCTGTTCATCCAATTTTTTTTTTCAGGACCTTTTTGTTACACACATAACAGTGAAACATATACAATTCCTACTGATACTATGTGTGCACTTGAAGAGGTACTAAATGTTAAAATTTTTTAATGAATTCAACATTTCTAATACTGTATATAAAAGTTATTGTCGGACTTTCTCCCAGACTAAATGAGTTGCAATAAGCAATTAGAAAACTATGCCAACTAATTAAGTGTTACCTGTTAACAATATCCAGCACTGTGGCAAAGTTTGATCAAACTTATAGACGTAATATCATGACAATCCTCCAACTGCTTATATATATATATATATATATATATATATATATATATATATATATATATATATATATATATATATATATATATATATATATATATATATATATATATATATATATATATATATATATATATATATATATATATATATATATATATATATATATATATATATATATATATATATATATATATATATATATATATATATATATATATATATATATACACATACATACAGTGAACCCTCACTTAACGCGGTCAATTGAACCCTCGGCGGCCCGCATAAAGTGAACAACATAACATATGGGATTAATTGAAATAGAGACCGGGCCGATCCCCAAACTCCACTTTTTCAGACACAATACCTACATTTGTAGTAAAAATAACTTCTTAATTTTATGATGGTATGCACACACAATTAATAATTAAGAGAAATATCAATAATATTAGGTTTTTAACACTTACATTAGTAGAAAAGATGGCTGGGCACACGGGGATGGGGGTTGGTTCCGAGGCAGAGGGCAGATTATTGGCCCTCACCTGTATCACTTGTATTTGTATCACTATCCACCACAGAGGCTTGCAGGGCCTCTTTGTCAAACCCCTCAAAGTCCATATAAGTCCATATCCTCACTATCATTATCACTATCACTGACTTGGGCCGGCTGTGGTGGGTGAAGAACTCGGTAATGTTTTGATGACTGGGCGACCTTGTGCTCACCCTGCTCGGCCGCTCTCCGCGTAAAAGGGTACACACACCGCGGAAAGTGAGCATTCGGTTTTGCAGGGGTACCGCGTAAATGTGGAAGCCGTAAAGTGGAAAGTTGAATATATATATATATATATATATATATATATATATATATATATATATATATATATATATATATATATATATATATATATATATATATATATATATATATATATATATATATATATATATATATATATATATATATATATATATATATATATACACATTTATTTATTTATTTATTTATTTTTTTCACTACCTATACAATCTTGAGAACTGTATGTCTTCAACAGTGGAATAAAATCATATTGAAAAAATTAATCAATAAATGTAATTAAATTAAAAGAATAAAGCAAGTACATATGTAATAGTGAAAGAAACTAAATTTTACAAATGGCACTTGTCAGTAGCTAACTTCTCGAACTCTCCAAGATGGATCCAGCTGTTGGAAATGTTAGTGTTGAGTAGTGGTGCCACTACAAGCCCTTCTGAAGAACAAAAAACACTGCAAATATACACAATATAATTGAACACACAGAGGCGGATCTAAAAATGACTTTAAAAAGTTGAAATGCTTTAAGTGAGTGAAATCTTTTTAAAAGTAATCTATATAAAGTACTGAACATAGGTTCTAAAGGAAACTACCAGTAATCAGAAATTTTGCAAGTTGTCCTTAACAAGATCCGCCACTGCCACAGCATAGAGTAACAACACTGGAAGAAAGTAATAGCCAAATGGCAGTTGTGCTGTGACTCTATGAGGGTGCAAGAGAAAAGGTGGTGAATGCCCTAAAATTTACATAAAAAGTCTACAAAACTTTGGCAACTTTACCTGGAGTGAACCCTGCGGGCAGAATCCTGGCCCTCTACCCTGCTGTAAAGGCAAGGAGTATTTTGTCATGAGAAACTCTAACATTTGTACACAATGATTAGGTTTGGTTCAATCAAGCAAATATTATTACAAAGAGTTTAATTGATATTTATGTTTTGAGAGCCAAATTCAATTCCAACTGAATAACCAATGCCTTCTCAATTATCAAACAGCATTTGGAACTTGTATGAACCAACCTTTAGTGCAGTATAAAACCATAGATCCAAGATGAGCTTAGGAGCATCACAAGCCAACATAGCATAGTTTACCCATTAGGTGGTCCAAAAAAAAATTCATGCATCATAATCTTCACTAATAATCTATCAAGCAAATAAAAAATTTTGCTTAGACATACAAATATTTTCAGGCTGACTTCATGGCAAGCTTAAAAATCCTATCTACTAATTATTGACACCATTCTAAGGAATTATGATGGAGCTAATAAAAGGACACCTCAGTTTACAGGAAATTAATCAGAACTTTTATTTTGATGTTTTGAATTCTTCTTATGCCATATGTGTTTTGGAGTGTTACATTTAAGTATGGATTCCTCTCATTAACCTTTTCATACAATAACTTTAAGACCACCTGACAAGTGAAAAATGTAACATAAAAGTTGTGCATGCTTCACAATCACATAAACATTTTTCCTAGGGTCCAGCACAAGTGCTGTAAACATGCTTTGCCTTACCCTTACGACAAGTTTGAAAGAAAAGACATATCTAGCTCTTTTATACAGCTATGTAAAGCCAGATTGGTCCTGAAATCCCTTTTTCTGGCAGAGCCCGAAGTTGTGTAGCTTCTCATAATACCAACTGGGATAGTCAATGTCCTCAAATAATACCAAATTACTCAGTTAGGATTGACATCTTAACCCAAATGGGTAAACCAATCACCCCTCCTTTCCCATCACAATCATCATCCCAAAATGGGGATATCAGGTGCAACACCTGTTCTCAAGAGAATGTCCTCATCAAGCTATAGAAATGGGTTAGGTTCCTGAAAAACCATTCATTAAGTGAATTTTTGTATTTCTTATAACAGAAGATATGGGAAAAATAGGGTTCAGTTCTCCAATGACAAGAATACCCCAATATCATACCCCAAAAACATGAAATCGGTTCATGAACAACAAAATAGTACACAACTACTGTAATTTACTAACTACTGAACACATTAAAAAAAATAAAAAAAATATCTAGATAAAAATATGCAGCTAAAACCATTAAGGATGAGCTAAAGGAAAGTTTAACACAATCGCCATTTGCATAGATGCTGACTGCATGGCCTCAAGCCTCGCCTTAGCAACGCAGCCCAGCTGGGATGCTGCCTCTCCCGACCCTTAGTAACAGGGCTCCCACACCTGCTCCTCCCTCCAGCTGTTGTACACAAAATTTTTTTATTCCCTTTTGACCTTATGATAGTTATAGTACTGTATTTCTTTAATTTTATTTTTTTGCATATTCTGTATGTAGGATTGTGTGCTCATAACTGAATAAAATCAATATGTTTACCCACCTGAAATTAAAGGGTGAAAAAATAACCATAACATAGCCCACATTCATTGAAGTGAATTTTTGAATCTCAATGTTTGTATACCGAGGGATACCTGTATATTTCAAGTCAGAAGCTATACGTAGTTCCTCCATCTTTGTCAAGATCTACCATCCTTAAATTACAAACTAGCCATATAAGCCAGAAAACCCAGGGAGAAGCAAGGGATCAAATAGGCTTTTAAACTGGAAGAGGGATGGACTAAGTAAACTATGGGGACCTGTGAGTTCATGATTAATCATTGTAAAAGAAAGTACATTACAGTACTTCATGTGAAAAAAGTAAAATTTATATATACAGTACACCTAAAAATTGTAAATGATAGATATGTAATACAGTACACCCTCAATATTTGTGGTTTCTGAATTCATGAATTTCACGTACTGTACGTACAATATTTGCAATGTACATCAACTCCTAATTCACGATCCCAGGGTTCAAATCCATACATATTGGGGCCAAAACGGTCTTCTTAAAACATGAAAAATATAAAACATTAAGGTAAATTTTCACTATCAATTTAACCTTTGTGCCATGTTTAGTACTGTATGATGATTTACATACAGTATTTAAAAGTAAAAAATAAATAAAAAAATAAAAAAATATTAGAGAACCACCACTTAAAATAATGTACTGTAGTTTAATTTACTACAGTACGTACTTGAAATTTGGCTGATATATCACTAGACATATAGTGTAGATAACTTCATAGTAAATAATAAACAAGACTTAGGACATGGACACCATATGCATTGGCAAGACGACTCCAGCTTCCTTGAAATCCAGTCCTAAATAATTTTACGTACATTTGTGTACAGTAGAATCTCGATAAATCGGACTAATTGGGGCAGATCCAATTCCGAAAAATGTTAGTCCAAAAAAAGCAAATACTGTACTGTATATTGGGTGTGATTTATTTTTATTTTCATAGGAATGTTACCTATGCAGACCTTTAGCTAAAATGCTGGGGGCAGTTGGAGATAAAACTGCTTATCTGCACTTCAACAACTAAGGTCTTTAAGTGTATAACAAGGGTATTAAAAGAATGTTGCATCAACAAAAAAATAAAATCAAAATTGAAATAGAACTTTCAGGGTTGAAAATCAGACATATACTGTAAGTCTGGCTGTCAACAATTCTGTTTTCACTGAGATGATTGTTATTTACTGTAAAGTGTTATAGGCAAGTGACCACAGAATTTGTCGTATGAAAAAAGAGAAAACTGTATACTGTAGAGTACAATAAAGATAAAAATAAGAACAAATAAGTGGAGGAGTATATTGAGGTCCGATTTATCGAGGTTTTACTGTATTAAGATACAGGTATCTGACACATCCACAGTATACCTGTTCAATGAGAATAAAATATTTTACCATTTATCCCTCTATACATACATCTTTATTGCCACTGTAACATTGTAAAGTCAATACATAAAATAAAATAAGTATTATACAGTTTTGAAAACAATAAATACTGTAGTAATGCAAATATAAAGTGTAAAGTTAATACTGTAATCAAATGGTTTATTTTGGTAAAGACCTGTATAATATAAAAAATATCCTGTGATATAACTTTTCATTTTTATAGATTTTACGGGTTACCTTAGAGCAATGTTAACATAAACGGCTTAATGTACACCATTCAAGAAAATGGATTAGTGCTGTGCCAGCTTTTATGGAATGTTACTTATTACAGTAATGTAAAAAATATAAGAAAATTAATAATCTGGTACGTAGTGACTACAGTAAGAAAAAGGTAAATTAATGTCACCTGGATCTGAGTCAGTGTGAGTAGTGTAGTATAGTACTGTATTGAGTTTACCGACATATACAGCCACTCTATGTTACACACATGTATTAAAGTTGTGGTGCTCACAAAATTATTTGTCATAAATATACATTTATTGCATTCATAAAGAGTTCTTCTGATAGTGATTTTCAGCTTAATGTGTCTGGCTAATCTTGTAAGAGAGAGACATGTGTGGAAATGTGGAAAAATGTCAAAATACAGTACGTGTACCGGGTAGTTAGTTTTGTATATCATAATGAATGCCGATTTACATTTTTAAAAACATTGATGCAATCTTTTATAAACATAAATTTCACTCACTCATCATTGGCCAACAGAATATCTCAAATCATCATCAGAGATAACTAAAAAACATATTTCTTTCTATAAATTATCGTTATTTACAAGTAGGTAAGCCTTTGATACCTTGGAATGATTAGAGCCCCATATATTCCGAGATAACAAGGTTTTGCAAGTACCCTGTACACTGTTTATTGTAGTCATTGTTCTTTTAAACATTTACAATTCCCTCCCTCTATGTTCAGACATACCAGGAACCTAACCCCTTTTTCCATTCAATTAAGGTTTCTAATATCATGGTTTCTGCATTTGAAAGGTTTTCAAGAACCCAAACCCCATGAATATCAAAGGTCTACTGTATACAGGAGGTCCCTAGATTACTAACAGGTTCTGTTCAGGAAGACATTCTTATGTTGGAAATGTACAAAAGTCGGAACACATGTTATGTGCATGCCGCACTTACAGAACAATGTTTAAAATCCCACTATATCAAAGCTTAAGTCCTTATATGCATCTAAAATCACTTACTTTAAAAGAAAAGAAGAAATAAATGACAAAATACAGTAAATGAAAGCAAGAAGTAAGGTAAATAAAATCCTATAAACTTCAAGTTTAACACCATTCGTATTGGCAGGCGTTCGTAAATCGGATGTCTGTATGTCGGGGACCCTCTATGGTGAATTATGAAATTATTCGTCCAATACTTCAATACAGTATAATCTTATAACTTCTATCATGTAGATATACTGTAGTAAACAGTAAGGACATACAAATCATAATTGTGAACCTTCTAGCATAAATATGAAAGTGAGGATATGATCCCGAAAATCCACAACACAAAAGTGCAAATGAAGAGGTAAAAGAAATAGGATATACACGTAGATGATATATAAATCAAAGGATGCCCATTGCTACTATATAACATCATCCCTAAACCCAACTGAATAAATTTATGCACAGTAGGATCTTGGCCTGGTAATTCAGTTACTAACCATCAACCTTCCTCTACATGAACACTTGAAAATTTAGCTTAAGAATACATGCAGGTTTTTATCATCAATTAAGTGAAAGATGAGTTATTGGCAGTGAGATAAAAGGCTGAATGGAGAGGGTGAGGGATGCTTCACCAATTACAAGATAAAAAAAAAAACCCAGAGGATTGAAGTATGAAATCCTATTTCATGCCAAAAGGGAAGAGATCACCTATTAAAGCATTCTCTGATGACCCTGTCTTTTCCAGGGGGCCACCTGCATTCTTAATGTAGGAAACAATGCCTCATTAGATTAGTGTAAACACTGCATAAACAGCCACTCCCTTAGTCAGACCCAAGGTAATGAAGCAATCTCCAATCTCAACTCAGTGGATGGTTTGAAAGCCAGTAAGTCAACAGAACAGGTACAGTCCCCTTCAATAGTACGCTTAAAAGGGGTCATCAAATAAACATTCCACAAATCATTATCTTTGAGGTATTTGTTTTAATAGTGTTTGAATTTGATTCCATAGTATGTTTACTATTACTAGTTTCATTCTATCAAATGTAAACAAACACAGGGCTGCCATATTGTACAAAACCTGACAAGCCCCTGAAAACGGAGGAAACCCTCTACAAGTTTATTGACTTAAATCTCTTAAGTCATAAACTTGGGACTCAAACATCAAACCTTCCATTTCCCTGCCAATAAGGAAACCCCAGAGAGAGGGAGGAAGGATTCCTGGTCACTAGCCTCTTCCCCCACAAGTCGTAAAATAGTATTTCACACTTCAGTTCTATGTTTTATGGCCAGTGAGCCACTCAGGGATGGAGATCACCCTAAAGAAACTAACCTGAAGCACCTCGCCTTGAAAAGGGACGCAGGAGTTCATGTAAAAAATATAATGAAACTGAAGCACCCCAGCGAGAAAATTAAGTAAAATCCTGATGAATTAAGAGGTTTTTTTTAACCTAAAATTGGTTGCATCATACGTAAGTGACATTTATTTTGTCTACAGCATCATAGCTGGATGTATCCCGGGCAACACTAAAGCCCCTCTTCCAACTCCATCTTGTATGCTTAATGATAATCATCCTATTGCTAATACAGGAATCTCAAAATTCTGCCATTTTGGGTACAAAATACTTTTTTTGATCCCCTGAAGAATTAGGAACACA
>NW_024739403.1:1079933-1151917 GCF_018991925.1 Homarus americanus
TATATATATATATATATATATATATATATATATATATATATATATATATATATATATATATATATATATATATATATATACACACACACACATACAGTCTCTCCTCGACTTACGACGGGATTCCGTCCCGACAACCAGGTCGTAAGTTGAAAAGGCGAAAATAATACATAGAAATTCTAAAATGGGTGTCTGTTTTTCTTCTCAACACCACGAGAACTCTCACTTTTACACTTGCCAGCCATTTTAAAGGGAATTACAAAAAAAAATTTTGTCAGTGCACAGCGCGATCACTAATGTCAGGACTCGAAAATACGTAATTTGAAAAATATTTTATATGACCATAGCGGTCGTTTGTCCGGGTTGTCGTAAGTCGAGGAGTACCTGTATATATACGAAGTAAAATTTTTTTTAACATTTGAATAGTCTACATTACCCATTTAAAAATCATGCATGATTAGAACTATATTACTGACTACCAATGTTCATGCAAGTGTAAAGTTGTCTACAATTACAAAAGATGCTTGTAGCTAAGGTGTTTTGTTTGTACAGTAGTATATTTTTTTCCTGTTTTAATCATGAACCATTAAACTAAGTTAAGCATATCTGCTGCAGGGCATAGTAAGAGGTTAGGTACATGTGCACAGTATTTCCAGCTTATTAAAAAGGGAAACTTAACATAAATGTGTATTCATTATTTCATGTTTCTCAGCATTATATTGTGTGTATTTGCACTCTTGTTGACAGAGCAGTGACCTCTCCTCTCTTGAAAGGGCTTAAAGGAAGTTTAATCAAAACTGAGAAATTAAAGCACATAATCTTTTAGTTCTTATTTCCCTAACCTCTCTTCTGACAGGATGATCAAACCTAATTGGAAATTTTTTTGTTTTTCTGAAATATTTGTAAAATGCTGTAATTCTGCCATAACTACTGATTACTACTCAAGTAATGAATAATATGAGATACCTGATTTTAAATGTTCCCCGCAAACCCGAAAATATTTTGTAGGCTGCCATCTACCCTCTTGATGGCTGCAATCCATTTAACTCTCCTCTCTTTCTCAGCAGGAAACCTATAAAATGATATCTCAAATGTCCTAGATGGCATTCTTCTATTGGTAAAGCCAACAGCATAACATGTATCTGGTAATTTTCAAACAATACTGTACTTGTGCTACTAGCACTGTAGCCGCAAAATGGTTGAGAGAAGCTTTGATTCGTTTGTCAACCACAATGTAAACAAAACTCAAGTGCATGTGTGAATTCATATGGATCTACCTAACAGTCTTCAGATACTATAAACTAAAAATATATGGTATTACCTCCCCACACTTTACAACATCAAGACTGGTGAGAATTGAGGGATTTGAGATTGAAAACCTTTCATAACAGAACTAGCAAAAAATGACCCCTGGCTATGTGCACCTAGGGTTTGTTGCTCAAAAAAAAATATTAGAAGTGTTGGTTTTGCCTAAAAATTTGTTGTTTGACAAGTTATAACAAAGAGCAACTCATTTTTTCTGTTATGAAGATCAGACTTCATTTGAGAATGAAATATCCCTCCCACTCCAGCCTACTACTGAAGAAATAGTAGGAAGGCAAGTGGGATCCAATGTCATTTCTTACTAACTGCTAAAAAATGGGTTTCCAGGATTAAAACTCATTCGTAATGTAAAGGCAGTTCAAAGCAGCCCAGGAGTCAGAAGATAGCAATGAAATGGGAGAAGGCAAAAACAGAAATTCCAACTGCTGTGCAGCATGAATACTAATGGTACAGTAGTCTGTTTCCTATATAAAATAAAGAAAAAGGTAATCACAATATAAACTCCCCATTGCCTAAATACAATCTGGAGTTGTCCATTGTCCCACGTCAAGGAAATAAATTCCTTGTACTCGGTATGGTGTCTCATGAAATGGAGACCCACAAATATCTCCAGCAACATGGCCTTGTGGAACAAATACCAGAAAAGTCAAACAAAATGCAACCACAAATGACTAACACCCCAAAACAAGATGGGTATAAAACTAGATATTCACCCACTCTCAGATCAATGTTGGATAACGAAGGTGAACAGAATGTGGATAAAGCCGATACTGAATGGGAAACCACATCTTGCAAGTACGTACTGTATAAAAGGTAACCACATGTGTAGTTATACCTCAAAACTGCCTCAACTTTAAGGTCACTTGTAGCATCTAAATGCGAGAAGGAAACAGATGAATCTGATCCCAGCTATTTCAGTCAAAAGAAAAGGATACACTCTTACTGAACCCCCTTACAAAATCAGTGATCCACAGATCGGAAGCCTGCAATTACCTTACATCACAAAAAATTCACCATACGATGAACTCCCAAGAAAGAAGACAATCTGAATCTAACATCTATTCAGAAGGCATTACTTGATTACCTAATAATGCTTCTGCCCTGACATTGAGTATCACCAGCAATGTGTGTTGCCATAAAAGAGCAGAACTTTGATTAAAGAATGAAAACTGCCCTTGACATGTCCTAAAATAAAAGACACCTTGTAGAACGTTGCATTTTTATACGAGCCACTCCAGATGAGCACCAATAAAAAAAAACAAGCTGCTCTGCCTCAAATCTCTTTTTCCATTGCCCTTTTATGTCAAGGGTGCCCCAGCAGAACTTCACTTAAATATGTAAACTCACAAATATTGAAGAGCAGACTCTTTTATTCCCAGTCCTCTAAGGAATTGATATCCCATCCTCGATTATACATAACTATTCAAAGTAACAAGTCATTTTTTACTGGTATCCAAAAAAAATGAATAAGACAGCTCTTGAAGTGCCATTTTCAGCGTTTTAGTAAAATGAAAAAGCCTGTCCTTCAATATCATCTGTAATAGCTGATTCATCAACAGAACTATTGACAGATGGAGAAGCCTCCATACATACAGTGCTGGTTACATAGGCAGCAATCTTTTATACCTCCTACCTTTATAATGACACTTATGCTTCAATCCATCTTTTACAGGGAAAAAGATCCAACATGGACAGATGGTCATAAGTCAACCCCCTGCTGTCAGTTTGGGATGAGTTCTACTGCTGCCCCCCAAAAAAAAAAACATTTTGGACAAAGCCAGCAGTGGCATGGATACAAGCTTAGTTGGAAAAATAGGATTTGAGGATCAAATACTCATTTTTGTATTACTTCCGAACCAGAGATATTACATCAGGTAACTAGGACCCAAAATATTTAAATCTTTATGCAGGTGGATTAGTGCAGGAACTTGCCATGGTAGCATCACCACATATTATTAAACCAAGTGTTCATGTCTAAACACATTTTCTGGGGACATTAAAATATGATCGACAAACTTGCTTAAAAAACATCACAAATTATGTACAGTACATCTGTTATTACTTTTAAATAACAAATTCACCTTGCCAAAGCAGCTCTACTGGGCATGGTATGGCAGGTAGTAGGCAGCTATCAAACAGGGAGGAACTACCACCTGGGAAGATATTGAAAGCATAATGTGTTGTCTAATGGTAGACCCTGCAGCCATATGGCATCACGAAAATTGTGACCAAGTCCCAGGTTGCTGATCTGACTTTCTGCCTCATTTACACACAATTGCAGGGTCTCAATTGTTTCTCTTACTTTGACAACACAACATACATATATTGTTTCTCACTATTGATCTTTATTATTATTATAATTTAATTTTATTTTTAATTTTGTATTTTTTTTATAAAATTTATTATGATTTTTTTTTTAATATTATTATTATATCCCCCCCCCCCAGGTCCCGATGTGAGGTCTATAATGTCACACTTCCATTGTTGTAAATAGGAGATAAAACCTTCTTTAGTTTGGTTACAGTCAATATCATCACTGTTTTGCAGCTATTTTCTTTTGCGTCAGTCAGCCACTATAACTTAATGGCAGTTCTCCATGCTGAATGGTCTCTTGCAGCCTCTCTCATCTGGTTCTTATCTAAAGTTATTTTTTATAAACCCTCCCCATGTCATTCTTAACCTACCCATAGATCTCATCAACTCCACATTCAAATTCTTGCATCTCTTAACCCAATTGGTCGTTTCCGTGTTTCCCCACATGCCTAAACCATCTCAGCTTACTTCTGTACCCTCAATACCCAGCCGCCAATGGGTTTCCTCTCTCACAACACCCTGTTACACATCCATCTCACCATTCCCATTTCAACTTATTCAAGCCTAAGCCTATTATCATTTTTAGCCGCCAGCATTGATCATGTCACCCAAGTAGTAGAACTCATCAGCATAGTCCAGGACTATACTGGTCGTGTATCCCAATGTTTAGCTTTACCAGCCTTGCTAAGGCAACATGACTACCTGCACATAATGAACATTTAAAATCAGCAAAATCCTGCAGTCAGTCATTTGCACAACTGTATCTCTTGTGTACCCACCTTAACACAAACAGTAAATATGACCATTTTCCCCTTCCCACCACAGTCCCTTCACCTAACCCACAACCATTACTTTTGTTTTTGCCACAATCACTCTCACAGCTACCCTTTGACTCCATTCCTTCATTATATTTAATTTTCTCCACTACCTCTTTAATACTCACTGCTATCAACACTAAGTCGTCACCATACAATAACTCCCAGAACAGACCTGTCCCAAGATCTCCTCATGAGTGTCACTAACACCATGATAAATACAAGGGAGCTAAGGCAGACCCTCAATGGACCCCCCAACTTTCTCAGCAATAGGTCTCTCACAAAGGTTCTCAAGGCCTCATACAATGCTATAAACACACATACAAGACACTCCTCAACCACTAACTTTCTCTCTGTTCAATACACTAACTCAACATGGTACCCTGTCAAATGTCTTCTCAAAGTCTACAAAGTACAGCTTTCTCTCCTTCCCTAAATATTTATCTTGTAGTTGCCTGACCATAAAAACTGTTTCTGTAGTCCTCATGCTTGGCATGAACTCCAACTACATTTCATTAATGTCCACTCTTTCCCTTATCAATGTCTCAATCACTTTCCCCAAATTTCATAACCTGATCTAACAGATACAGGTATTTTGCACATTAAAGTGCATAACTTTTACTTTGTATTCACAATACAGTGAACCCTAGAACACAAACAAGTTAAGGCAAAGGAATAAAAAAAATAATACAGGCAATAAAAAAAATTGACTGTTGGACCAAATTATCTTTTCTTATTTTTTAGAATCAGAATGTATAAGTCTGCAGGAAGGTGGAGAGACCCAGCACTAAAAACCCATAATATGAATTCCATCACAAAAAGAATCAGTCATACAAGGACAAGAAAGCTATATCTAAAAAGTAATGACAGGTACACAATCCACCGTGTTTGGAAGAGAAAATGTTAGGTTCACGATGGAAGCAGCTTGAACTTATGGGTTGTGACTGGATTTTCTTTATGTCCAATAAAACAGTAATAAATTCATGTTCCCTAATTTGATTGTGTAATTATACAATTATGAATCCATTACAATAAGGAAAAATAGAGGTTAAGTTCTAAGAACAACTGAGATCATCCATTCTCCCTATTTACAACCCCAATATTCCCTACTACAGTTCTTATAAGGCAGCAACTGTGCACTGAAGTGCTTTTTTTTTTTACATACAAAAGCTAACTATGCACAAGGCTAAAAGATTAATAATTTATTGAGCTTTTAAAATCTTTCCATGATGATGGCTTTAATTGATGATTCATAAAACAATCAATAGTTTAGTTTAGCAGCATTAATTATAAATGTAACAAAGCCAAACACCAAAATATTCCGTACTTAATCTATGGGTGATATATCACATTTTGTATTCCTATTGTTTTAAATCAAGCCCATAATTAGGAAAGGCCCTCTTTACAGTATTTCATGATGCCATCTGTTTCTGGTAGGAGAGTGCTAAACTGTATATATAAAAAATTGCCTACCCACATAAGCAGACCAAATAACATGTAAATTATATATTATTCCTAGAGTAGGCTCTCACCAATAACGTTTAATAGGTGCCTGAAAAACACCGTTATTAGCGAAAACTTTATTTGTGTGACATTAAAATACGTTTATTGGTGCCGCTGGCACAAGAATTTCACCCACATTTTCCCCTTGCAGCCCTCCTAACACTTTTTGTTAGCTGAAATAAAAAGAATTGTTATTCAATCATCAAAATAAAGAGTTTGAGTAATATAACACTTAGTTTTTGAGGTGCTTGGTGTGATGATTGTTTCGTATCTGAGGGCCGCTAACACTTGCACTGTCTTTCATTCTACAAGCTAACCATTTCACAAGAAAATGCTCTGTTATCACTAACAACCTATTTCTATCACTTTTATCATTCATAGCTCGCCTCGCATTTCCATCACTTCCGAAATATTTTTAGCCAGCACAATACTCTTCTTGGTCTCCTCTAAGTTTCTCTTAATATTTCGCACTGTAGACTCAGGACAGTTCCCAGTCATTCAGGTGGCAAATCACTCCCTCCACCACCTCCCCTAGCCCCCACAGGCAAAAATGCAGAAGCCATTATTGATCACCGACCCTAACAACCACTGGTTATAGTGGCGAAAATCTCACACGTGGGCGCAGCGCTGTATTCCACTGAGCGTGTGTGACAGTGAGAGTGAGGCGGAGTGGACAACTACGTCATCAACATGGCGGCAAACAAATGCTATCATTGATGCGCTCGGACACTTCCCGCAAAATTTCCATTATTCAATAGAATCCAGATTATCGAAAATGGGTATCTATTGTAACTTACCGTTATTGTCGAAAAAGTTATTGTGGAAGTCATTATTGGCGAGAGCCTACTGTATTTTGTATATTATTCGTAGAGGAGACTTAGAATATTTTGGTAAGAGATTTTACTTAATGCATTAATAAGTAGGCTGTTAAACTATTTCAATACCCTGTGTTCTTCACAGGCAGTTTCCAAAAAGGAAGCTCCAATTTGCCTAACTGAACTGAAGGATGTTATAGTACAGTATAGTACTTGACTTTGCTTAAATTTGCTAAAAAGAATCACCATATTCCTAACAAACATCTAAATAAAACTTATGATACAAATAAATTTATGAAAACTCTCAGGAATTTTGTCATTTGCAATAAACTATTACCAGAGGAAATTATGTAGGATGCCTCCAAAACTAGTACAGGTTGTACCTCTCTAGTCCGGCATTCTGTGGTCTGGAAACTCCCGTGGTCCGGAACGATTTTAGTTTGTCCAATAGGTAGATAGGCAGCTTTTCTTTCTTTTTTTTTACTTATCTGAATTATTATTATTATTACAGGAGTATTAAATTTTTGCCCCTCAGGCCCTAATGTGGGTCAGTGACCTATTCCCGGGTGGGCTAATCCCCTTAAAAAAAAAAAAGCCGCGGGAAATTAAGGTTTGTTTACATCCGGCAGTTTGACTGCTCTCTCTCTCTCTCTCTCTCTCTCTGCTTGTCTATACAGAGTACAACATTTAACCCTTCAATATATATGAGCAGTAAATAAGTGTTGCTTTCATATTCTTATGTAGAGTAATGACGATATATTTTCACGTGCGCACTTACATACGAGCAGTCTCACTTTTCTTTTTAACATTAATGGTTAGCTACTTATATTGTTCCATTTATTAACATTAAATAACATTACAGGTACTTCAAGCAACCATATTCATTTTTTACATTAATTTTACTACAGCTAAACTCAGGGTCTTATTTTCTTCAGTTATATATGTAAAACCAATCAGTCACTGGTTTCATAAGCTTTAACATAAACAATGCCGGCAGCCGTCTCGTCTCCTCTAATATTCCACGTATTATTAATAAATTGTATTGTTAATTTTGCACACACGTACATTAATTCAATAAAAAAAAATTCAGAAACATTAATTAAAATATATATGAACAGTAAATAAGTGTTGCTTTCATATTCTTATGTAAAGTAATGACGATATGTTTTCATGTGTGCGCATGCGCACTTACATATGCGATCTCTCTTTTTTCTTTACCATTATCATTAGCTACTTCTATTGTTCCATTTAATAACATTAAATAACATTACTTAAAACAACCATATTAATTTTACTACAGCTACAACCAAGGTCTTATTTTCTTCAGTTTTATATGTAGAACCAGTCAGTCACTGGTTTTGTAATCAACGAATACAATGCTGTGTCATTTCCTCGTGTGTTTTAATATTCTACGTATTATTAATGAATTGTATTGCTCATTTTGCACACATAAACATTAATTCAATAAAAAAGACATTCAGTTATAAACAATAATGAATCTTTTGTACATAAGAGAAATGACGCTGTTTACACGATTATGCACGTCGTCTGCACGTTGGCAGGCCGTTCAAACCCGTCGAAATTCAAGTTTTCGCCGTCAAAATTTTTATTTATTTATTTTTTTGTGTGTTCCAATAAAATACGTTAAGAATTAAAAACTCGCGAAATTTGAGAAGCTACTATACGAAATTTAACCCTTCAATATGTCTTCAAAGAGACCATGATGCAGAGAAAGTGGAGCTACTGCTTCCAGGCATAAGCACAAGTCACTATCTATCCATGAAAAGGGTGAATTTCCATGGTCCGGCACCGGTCAGGTCCCGAGGTTGCCGGACTAGAGGGGTACAACCTGTACCAGTAATAGAATCACCAAATTGGCAACATTCGTTTTTCCTGCCAAGCAGCTACAAGCTTTACATAAATTTGATATCACACCTTATCCTCTGCAGATACATAGCATGTGCATGGGACCCATTTTCACATTAACTCATTTCTCCTTACTGAGTTCAAAATGATTCATCATGCCTTTACCAATATCAATTCAGCTTCTCCTACTAAGAAAATGAGAAATGTGCCACTTATTAAGGCAATAAAAGTATTATTCAACTCAAAGTGTGGATTAAGTGGCAAAAGTTTGGGCTTAGTTTACACATGTTTCTTGATAAGTGTTATACCTTAAAATATAAAGTAAAACCCTGCCATATTTATTATACTGTGCTTCATGGAGCATCAGGCATAGTGGCAGAGTGAATACTTTATATCCTGAGGGTTGGTGGTTTGCACTCAGGGCATCCTAAGTCCATCAGGATGTGAATGAGTACCTTACTTTACCACTGGAAAAGTAAAGGCAGTTGATTGCAGGGCTGGCCATGCTGCCTCCTTCTGTACCAAAGGCCTAATATACAATGTACTATATCCACACTGCCTCTAATACGTTATCAGGACTATAGGACCCACATTCACTTGGTGACGGGGGGTTAAAATGTATCATAAATGAATTCTGCATACAAAGGAGTGCATTGATAGGAAGAGGCCCTTTGTTTTCTACACCAAAATCTATTATTGATCAACTTGATGTGAATCATACCCTAACAAATCACACATGAACAAAGGTTTCTTGTACCTATCAGCTTGCCAGATGAACTCACTGACTTTAGTAGCAGAGGCCTCTCTGAATGACCTTCAAAGTTTTGTTTCTCCAAATAAAATAACCTGATATTTTCAAAAGAAAGGGGCCAAAAATCACCAGTCAATAACTTCACAGATAAGATTACGCACATTCATGATGGCGAATAAAAACAAAATAAAAATCTGTTTCACTTCCTGACAGGGAAAGAGAGCCTTTCATTCATAAGCTTACAATAAAATTACAAGGCCACAAAGTCAGTCCCAAAACTGACACACCATCAGGATTCTACTGAGAAAAAAAGAGAAGAGAGAGGAAGAAAAGAAGGAGAAAGAGACAGAAACAGAAGAGAGAGACAAATTGCACAGTAAATAAACACAAAGGTGGATCAGCCACAAGACACCCCTAACTCAATTGAAGGAATGCATTTGCGGAGAAGGGACTGTGTGGCATAAGCCTCCATAGACAACATATGAAAATACAGTTATATTAAACCAATTAATCCCTGTAAATTTCATTAGGAATACTGGAGAGTGCAGGTAACACATGGTGACAGACTTCAGCAAGTAATAGAGTAAGGAATGGTGTTAGCAAAGTTTATTAACGATGAATTTGAGTCAAACTAAGTTGTTCAAGGTTCATCCTGGTTTATCTGTTTACTTGCGGCCTTCAATGCAACCTACAATCAAAGTCATAGTTTGCTAGACAACTCTGGTTTGGCTGGGCGAGTGGCTGTTTCTGCAGCATTTGTATTAATCCAATATACTGTAGTATAACAAGTCCCTACTTCAAAAACACAAAATGCCCCTTAAGCAAAATCTGCCAGGATGTGTTTTAATGAGTGAGCTTGTAGCCAATAAAATAAAGCTGAAGAACATTTCAGCACTAAATGAGTGTTTTATGAGTGCAGTCAAAGAAAAAAGTCGTGCTACACCCCCAAGCATTATGTTCCGAAACCCATGACACAGAATTTGGGTAAAGGGACAGCGAAGCTTCAAGGTTCAAGTCTGAACGAGGAACTTTACCAAAATTATTTGTCATGCGGATCACAATATAAGACACGGTAAGTGTAACCCGACTTTTTTCTTTGGCTGTACGCACAATATAATAAAAAAAGATTTGGGAAACTTTCAACAGCTCAGGTACTGTATAAGAGATTCAAATACTTTTATGATAAACTATACAAGTGGTCGCGGGCACATTCGTGCCCAGTGAGAGTTTGAACGCTCGTGCTTGGCTAGCATACATTGAATGAGGGTGCGCCAAGTCCATAGACTTGCATGGTTAATTAATGTACGCCAAGTCGGTAGACTTGCATCGTTTTCCATCGTAAATAAAATGATTAATTAATGTCTTCCTAAAGAAACCATCGACGTGGGACCAGGTTTGTTCCACTCTACAAATTTTTTGCGATTTTTCCACCAAGTTTGATGAAAAATGATTGTGCCGTTTCGGCTGACCAGAACAGACAGACAGACAGCTAGTCCTATAGTGTGTGTGTGTGTGAGTGTGTGTGTGTGTGTGTGTGTGTGTGTATATACAGTAGTACACCGATTTACGCGGTCAATTGAACCCACAAGGTACCGTGGAAAGTGAAAACCGCGTAAATTGAACAAGAGAACATATGGGATTAATTCCAATAAAGACTGGCCCGACCCCCAAACTCCACTTTTTTCGACACAATACCTATGTTGTAGTAAAAATAACATCTAAATTTTATGATGGTATGCTCACACAATTAATATTTAAGAGAAATACAGTCGCCAGGTTAATGTCCATTCAAATAATGGACTCAAATCCCCCCCCCTCTTCCCAGTTCACTGGCCCCTACCTCTCTGAGAAATGATTGGGTGAAACACTAGATTTTAACGTTTAGTAATAAATAATACCCCAGACTAAAGTTAGGATAATATAATTGACATTTCTGGATTCCTTGCAGGTCAGGGAATATTTTGAATGTAAACTTCATATATCTTGCACAAAGGATAAAATACTGACTTTGTGTAAACCAAATTATTACATTAGATCTAAAATTTGTATGTCTAATGCAAAATCCATGATGTTTACATTCAAAATGATCATCATATTGTAAGAATTCCAGCAATGTAAATTATATTCTGGCCGGGTAATTTGTATGAATTTTATGAGCTAAATAAAAAAAAAAAAAAAATTATACTTCACGCGTATATGGGTAGATGCACCGCGGAAAGTGAAAGTCCGGTTCTGGCAAGGTGCCGCGTAAATGAGAAATCGCGGAAAGTGAAACCGTGTAAAGCGGGGTAATACTGTATGTATGTATGTATGTATATATATATATATATATCATTAGCCCAATAAACACGCGGACTTCTACATACAATCAACACCTCAATCCGCCAGGATTCGAACCCACGGCCCACGAGCCCATGACTGTGACCGGGGAACGCTAACCGCTGGACCACCAGGATACTAAAAGCAGTCCTAGACTCTCTTATATTTCACACAAAGCCTGTTCAACAAGCTTATGGCGCCGTGAACCTCTAATGGGGACCACCCGTATCACGTAGGTGGTCAGAGTAACGTTTTACCAAATCCGGCTTCGAAACACGAGGATCCATATATATTTCATTAGCCCAATAAACACGCGGACTTCTACATACAATCAACACCTCAATCCGCAAGTAAATCACTGTAGGTGTGCGTGATGTAGGTATATGCTGATAACCACAATGAAAGAAGAAAACACGAAGTTCCCAAGCACTTTCGTGTAATTCACCCCTAAAGATGTGAATTACATGAAAGCGCTTGGGAACTTCGTGTTTTCTTCTTTCCTTGTGGTTATCAGCATATACCTAGATCACGCGCACCTACAGTGATTTACTTGTATATATATATATATATATATATATATATATATATATATATATATATATATATATATATATATATATATATATATATATATATATATATATATATATATATATATATATATTTCATGTAAATCCACAATGAAAACGTGGATAAGATAAATCTTGATAAAATCACACGGGAAAATGCTAGTTTGATTAAGGAATTAAAATCAATAAACCTTAGTGATGGTCAGTTCAAAACTGATAATATGTTACATAAATTTATTTGTCAGTGGCCCAAGGTTAAAAATGCTTTGAAAACATTTGATCTAGATGTATGATAGTTGTTTTGTGGGTCCCCTTTTTTCTGACCTGACCTGGCTAGTCACGTCACCACCCTTCTCTTAAGCTCCTCTACGTGTGTGTTGGTGTGGGGATTAGTGGATGTCATCATTATGACCTGACCTCATGTTTTTAGGTCACCCTGTATATTTAAGCCTCTCTCTGTCCATGTAATCCAGTTGCCTCTGAAGATGTCTTGAATAAAGACGAAAGCTAAGGTTCTCCGTTGTTTCCATTTTCCCGTGTGATTTTATCAAGATATATATATATATATATATATATATATATATATATATATATATATATATATATATATATATATATATATATATATATATATATATATATATATATATATATATATATATATATATATATATATATATATATATATATATATATATATATATATATATATATACAGTGACCCTCGGTTAACGAACTCAATCCGTTCCAGAAGGTCGTTCGTTAACCGAAACGTTCGTTAACCGAAACCATTGTTTCAATGGGTTTTTGGGTAATTGGTTCCAGCTCACCAAAAATTTCCTAAATTCAACAAAAATGGTAGAAAAGTTCACTTACTTTGAGGTGTGTATGTAGAAGGCTCCTGGGATGATGATGATGATGATGGGAATTACAATGGGGGTGGAGGAGAAGGAAGAAGAGAAGGCATTGGGGTGGAAGAGAAGTCACCCCATGGCACCATTTCACCCATAAAATTTTAGTTCTCTTGGTGTATTTCAAGATTATTTTCTTTAAATCAACACTGTACTGCATTATATATTGTCAATATGTAAAATATATTTCAAAATGACCAATAATTTGCTTGGAAACACAGAAAAAAGCATTTAGTTGAAGAGAGTCTCAAGCAAGATGTTACCTCCAGTGAAAACAGAGACACTAACGCCTGTTTGCTGTGTTAAGAGGCTGGATGCTGCGCTTTAAACTAGTCACTTTACCTTCAATTATGTTCAATAATTGTTAAAATGACTAAAAAATTGAATATTAAACTTTTAAAATTATTGAATAGTATAAACTTCTTGATATTTACTAAAATAGTTAGGAATTTAAGCCCTAGAACCGATTAATGTATTGGCGGACTGATACTAAAGCTGGTTGCCCGGCCAGTGCAAGCAAAAACATGTTGAGGTCGGTTCGTAAGAAATTCGTTAACCGAATTTTTGTTCGTTAACCGAATTGAAGATCCTTATGGAAGGCAGTTCGTTAACCGAAATTTCGTTAACCGAGGCGTTCGTTAAACGAGGGGTCACTGTATATATATATATATATATATATATATATATATATATATATATATATATATATATATATATATATATATATATATATATATATATATATATATATATATATATATATACATACAGTCAACCCTCACTTTACGCGGTCCCACATTCCGCGTTTCCACGTTTACGCGGTGCCCTGCCAGAACCCAGGATGCTCACATTCCGCGGTGGATGTACCCCTTTACACGGTGAAGTATAATTTTTTTTAATTTAGCTCATAAAATTCATACAAATTATCCGGCCAGAATATAATTTACATTGCTGGAATTCTTACAATTTGATGATCATTTTGAATATAAACATCATAGATTTTGCATTAGACATACAAATTTTAGATATAATGTTTACTCTTGAGTAAATATGTTATCTTTTGTGCAAAATATATGATATTTATATTCAAAATATTCCTGGTCTTACAAGGAATCCAGCAATGTCAATTATATTATCCTAACTTTAATCTGAGGTATTATTTAATACAAAATGTTAAAATCTAAATTTTTCACCCCACATCTCTTGAAGGGAGGATTGGTGGGGGGTGGGGGGGAGGGTTGGGACTGACCGTGCGGTTGGAAGAGGGGGGGCGAGGCAAGGTGGGGTACTTTGATTGACAGATAGTGTCGTGAAGAACATTTTTTTTTTTTTATTAACTGAAGATATTTGTTTTAGCTCATAAAATTCATACAAATTACCCGGCCAGAATATAATTTACATTGCTGGAATTCTTACAATTTGGTGATCATTTTGAATATAAACATCATATATTTTGCATTAGACATAAAATTTTTAGATAAAATGTTTAATCTGAGTAAGTATGTTATCTTTTGTGAAAAATATATGACATTTATATTCAAAATATTCCTGGTCTTACAAGGAATCCAGCAATGTCAATTATATTATCCTAACTTTAGTTTGAGGTATTATTTATTACTATACCTGGTTTTCCCCCCAAAATTTCTCAGAGAAGGAAGAGCCGGCAGTGTAGTGTGAGAGGGAGTCGAGTCCATTATTTGAATGGACATTAACTTGGCGACTGTATTTCTCTATTTCTCTTAAGTATTAATTGTGTGCATGTACAATCATAAAATTAAGATGTTATTTTTACTACAACATAGTTATGTGTCGTCAAAAAGTGGAGTTTGGGGATCGGCCTGGACTCCATTTCAATTAATCCCATATGTTATGTTATTCACTTTACGCGTTTCTCGCTTTCCGCGGTACCCTCAGGGTTACATTAACCGCGTAAAGTGAGGGTTAACTGTATATATATATATATATATATATATATATATATATATATATATATATATATATATATATATATATATATATATATATATATATATATATATATATATATATATATATATATATATATATATATATATATATATATATATATATATATATATATATATATATATATATATATATATATATATACTGTATATATATATATATATATATATATATATATATATATATATATATATATATATATATATATATATATATATATATATATATATATATACCGTATATATACCGTATATATATACCGTGTATATATACCGTGTATATATACCGTGTATATATACCGTGTATATATACCGTGTATATATACCGTATATATACCGTATATATACCGTGTATATATATATATATATATATATATATATATATATATATATATATATATATATATATATATATATATATATATATATATATATATATATATTTCTCAGTTTTAAAAGCAAGCATACTGTATGAATACACACAAAATTCAGATAATACAAATAATTTTTTCTTCAGCTCTTCATTACTGAGGTTCTGAATATTAGTTCTTGCAATAAATAAAATTGGTTTAGCATAAAATACTTAGACCCCTAACTTGAAGGCTCATAATTAAAAAGATGAAAATTTTACTTAAGTGATACCTGTACTGTATAACTTTTAAGTTTACGTCACACTAACTAAGACATCCAATGCAAAAGATTCATGCTTGATATATATTAATAGGGTTTATGTAAAATATAATTACAAAATATAACACTGATACACTATATATATATATATATATATATATATATATATATATATATATATATATATATATATATATATATATATATATATATATATATATATATATATATATATATATATATATATATATATATATATATATATATATATATATATATATATATATATATATATATATATATATATATATATATATATATATATATATATATATATATATATATATATATATATATATATATATATATATATATATATATATATATAATATATATATATATATATATATATATATAGATTCATACACATCACAAAACATAAAATTACTCATATTATGCACATAACAAGCCAATGCTAGAACCCTCCTTAAAAATTTACAGACACACACCGGCAAATTAATCGAGAAGTCAGGCAATGAACCTCCTTGGGGTGGTCGGGAGCTATGTTGCTGCTGTTGCTGCTGCTGCTGATGTTGTTGTTGAAGATGATGGTGCTGTGGCTGTGGTGGCAACAGCTGTGGTTTGGGCTGACTTGTGGACTTTGGCTGTTAAGAAACAATTAAAGATAAAAGATTTAATACTTATTAATTCATGTACAGTACAGTATTATCAAATCACACTCAATAATTACTCAGAGAAATTTTAAATATCCTAGAAACCAAATTATCTGAATATTCGGTATTCCAAATTTTTATTCCCACCCCACTTTTTCACTATCTGAAAGTGATCTTCACTTATCCTTTAGATAATCAGATTGAAAATCCAAATGCTAAATTCAAATCATCCCCCCCCTCATGCCTTGTGGTGAGCCCTGACAGCCCTTCTGTAATAGTTGAGACGGTTAGCACCAAAAGGACTTTATGGAATTGCACCAAATTTTCAGATGTTGTTTGGATGATACTGTACTTAGTCAAAAAATCGAAATGACAATGAACAGTACAGTAAGGTCGGGATATATAGCGACTTTATATCACGATTTTTTTTAAATCACGGCTACCAAATTTATTGAAATTTTCCTATACAGTATATAGCAATAATTTTTTTTTATTTCGCGAGGGAAATCGGGCAGGAAATGTTTCAAATGTACCGCCATGGCAAACAAATGCGTTATTTGCTCACCAGAGGCGCCGCCGTGGCTGCTCACTCACACATTTACGTTCGCCCGCTCAGTCTTTCTGAGTGAGTGACTAAAAAGCAGCCGACTCTGTTGCAGATTACGACTTCTAAGACGAGTGTAAATGGGTTGCTAGTGACATGAAAAGTGAAGTGAAGATAATGGAAAGTTTAATGGAAATGATTTGATACTGGAACTAATACTTTTGGTGTTCGTTTATGATTGTTAAGTGAGGGTGGCAGTGTGTCGTCTGTTGTTCTCGGGATGGCGTGTCAGCTGCCGAGTCTGGTGCAGATTCAAATTTCTAAAGCGAGTGCAAATGGGTTGCCAGTGACGTAAAAAGTGAAGTGAAGATAATGGAAAGTTTAATGGAAAAGATATACATAATACTGTAGCTAATATTTTTGGTGTTCGTTTATGTAGGTGTGGGATTGTCAAGTGAGGGTGACAGTGTGGTGTCTGCTGCCGAGTTTGGTGTTCCTGAGTCTGGTGTTTATTGAAATTGAAAAAGCTTGTTGTTCCCAAGTCTAGTGTTCATTGGTGCTTTAGTTAGTAAGAAAATGAACTCGTTAAGTCAAGCTTAGTAACTTTTTTGGGGCCTTCAGAACCTAACCCTATTTTCCCCATTGATTATGTACATGTAATTATATATCGCGACTTAGTACTGTATATAGCGAACATTGTTGGACCCTATCTCGCGATATATCCCGACCCTACTGTACCTATTAGAACATTACCTAACCTCACCTAACTTCCTATCCTGTGCACTGTCAATTCGATTTTCTTTCTTACAATCATCCAATCAGCATCTCTAGAAAAAAATGAACAAATTTAATCCAACATAAATCATAATAAACATGCCCAATGAGATACTCTTTCGTTTCTTGACATGCAAACAAAGACCGCTGACCCTTCCGCACAGCAGACGATGGGAACTAAAACATGGTCGCAATGAGAGATCTGACGGCGCCATAATTACGATAAACAGTACTGTACAGTACATTTCTTTGCCCACAAAGTACGTAGAGACAAGAAATTACTACCAAATTATCAGTGTTCGCAGTGTTTTTTTTCTGTTATTTCCCTTTTCTCATGCCCAGCCCATTAACAAGTACTGAAACTTATTATTGAAGGATAGGCTAAAAAGAAAATGAAAAGAAAAATACCTGGTACTCCACTGCTATCATTTCAATTTTATTAATCAGTATCGTCGAAACATATGAAAATTTGGTGAAATTCCATTAAGTCCTTCTGGTGCTAACCATCTCCTCCACCATTACCCAGCCCTCCAATAAAGTAATGTATGGTACCAACTACACAGTAGGTTTTACTTAGTTTTGCAGTTACCACACAGTAGTTAGGAACTTAGTACAGTACAAGATTAAGATTCGGAAATGGACAACATTGGAATTCTATATGGATTTGTATATAGGAAGATAGGGCCAAAAATATAACAATAATAAATAAATAAATAAATAAACAAATAATTTAATCCATAATAATTTTTTTGGAAATCTATATTTTTCAATTTTAAATTTGTTTCTTTGTTTTTCCTTTTGTCTTGTTGTGTTGTGTTAAGTTAGGTTTACACACTGGGGGTCCAAGGGGGCTTGGATAGGAGGTTAGGTCATGTCCTTCTGGCAAGGTTAGGTTAGACATGTAGTATACTGTACAAGTACTGATATTTGAAAGTTGTTAGGTTCTTGATGATCTTTTTGTTTGGAAAAATTTATATCCCCTACCATTTTTGGGCTGTTCTTGATAAACTAAAGAACTTTTATTAAACTGATAAGTTTGCTAACTAGGCTCCTTAACCAGTGCACCTATTCTTAAATATTACACTAATTAGAGCTTTATGTAACACGAGTTAGGTTTTGACAGTTCTTTGCGCGTTTTACCCCACAATTTACCTCTACATTAGAGCCCTGCTCACTTTGTGATATCGAAATTGCATTTTTCAGTGAAATCGAAAAATAAAAACAATTGACAAAAATAATATATAGTTAAGTATTCCTTTTTTGCTCTATCTCCCTACATACAAATCCATACAGAGTTCCATGGCTGTCCTTTTGCCATTCTTTCCCAATTACAGTACAGTATACAAGTATACTGTGCTGTACTGTCGGTTTCTTTCTTGTTTGCGAACCAATTTCAATTTCATTAGGTTTTCTTGTTGGAAACCAAATCCTATTTTTCTTATTTAATCTGTTATTTTTTATTCAAATTACTTTCAAGGAATCTAACCCATTTGGATAACGAGAGATATTTGTATACAGATATTTAATAAAATTCATCAATTTCAACAGTGTGGCCTGAGATCGGTCACTGGTGTGGGTGTGGGACTGCCACTAAAAATTACAACATATTGACAATAAACTGTAAAATCCATATTGAACAATGTTATAAGCAATAAATTTACTGTATACAGTATTTAATTTCTATTTAATTTTGACACAGAACATTATAAGTTTAAGCAGACAATTGCAAGCTGCACAACGTTCACCAGTCACACATTTCTTCGTTGTTGTTTTTTTATGAGTTTCATCGTTACTAAACTCACATTTGGTACAGTATTTAGAAAAAAATTTACAGTTAATTATACCAGACGAATATATGCCATGTGAGTATATACCAGTACGTATATATTCCAAGATAGTGGCTACATAGCATATTAAATACAGTATACAGTAGTACAGTACTGTATGTGTGGTATAGCATGATTTTTTTTACATTCAGAAACATTTTGAATAAAAATATACTGCATAAAAACAGAAGACACCACTACAAACCTATTTTTGGATGATTTTGAGTAGCACAAAACATCTAAGAATTATTAAACAGAGATGGGATATGGTGTTTTGGGTTTTAATTTTGTACACTATTTTCAGGGTAATATTCTGTAATGACCATTCATAGAACTTTAAATTGACTCTTATATTATAAGATGCAGAACAAAAATTAAACCGTTTCGATTGGATATTCATTTTTTTTTTAATTTTTGATTATATCTACTTAAAGAAATGAAATTTTGATCACAAAAAGTGGGCAAGGCTTTGAAGTGGAGGGAAATTTTGGGGTAAAAACAGGCACAAAAATGACAAAACCAGTTGTTAACACCTAACATAACCCAATAACACAAAAGAAATCAAAACTGAAATTGAAGTAAAACAAGAAAAAATTTTAAAATATTAATTTCCGATGAAAAAGCAAGTAAGCACACTCGCACAGGTATCCCATCACATAGTCACTCCCACTGATTGATGAGTAAGAAGTAAATGCATGTGTACCAGTATCATGTGACAAGGACATCCCTGGCGATGCAACAGTGTCACCAGGGACGTAATTACCACAAACAATCAATCAATCCCACTGACAGGCTGAGTAGGAAGTAAACATTGTACAGTATATCCACCCCAAACCTGTACTCTATTAATTGAAATTGAAAAGTGGAAACAACTTGAAAACTATACATTTCCCACAGAAATGCTATAGAGTAATGCAATGTTTTTTCTTTCTTTTTCTTTCTTTTTTCTCTCTCCCTATATAAGAATGAAAATAAAGTTGTGTGAATGGTAACTTGGGAATATTGACCTATTTTATTCAAAGTGTTTCTAAATATACTGTACATAATGCCATTCTATATTTCAGTGTATTTGAGTGATTTCAAACTGTTTGGGTGCATATGGGCAGCTTTGCACTGTTTTTTGGAAAATCATGCCACATGGAATGAACCACCAAGCATCAATACAATCAAACCTATAGTAGTGCATAATAAATATACTACATACAGTATATACTTATACTCAATAGCATAATTTTTTCTGATTTACTTTTAGAAATACTAAGACTTTATAAATTATTAAAAACAGAGAATACACCACTACAAACCTATACTGTATTTGAGTGTTTTAAATGACACAAATCACTGATATATTTTTTTCCTATTTACAATAAAAAACACAGAAAATAAAAAATGCAATAAAGCCACAATAAATAGCACTGTAAACCTAAATTCTGGTGTATTTAAATACAGTTTAGAGTACTGTATTTAGGGGATTTGTGCCGCTTGATTAGAATTGCTTCTTACCTAAGTTAACTTGCTGTCTCAGGTAATTTCGAAGTAGTATTACCATGAACTGCAATAGCTATTGTTTCTTCTCTATACATTAAAAAAATGTTTAAAGAGAGAATACTATGGAAAACAAGCCCAATATTACAGCAACCTTACATTATACATTTCCCCGGTGCCGGACAACTCGTACCCATCAGAACATGTCAAGTCGTACCCAATTACAACATAACTCGTACCCAATTTACGAGACAGTTCGTACCCATATATACACAGTACATACAATATATATATATATATATATATATATATATATATATATATATATATATATATATATATATATATATATATATATATATATATATATATATATATATATATATATATATACACACACACACATACAGCCACTCCTCGACTTACGACCACCCGGACATACAACCGCCCGTTGTACCAAAAAATTTTCAAATTACGTATTTTCAAGTCACGACGTTAGTGATTGCGCTGTGTACTGACAAAATTTTCGTTTGTAATTCCCTTTAAATGGCTGGCAAGCTTAAAAGTGAGAGTTTTGTGGAGCTGAGAAGAATAAGAGACAACCATTTTAGATTTTCTCTTTATTATTTTCACATTTTCGACTTACGACCTGGAATTGGGTCCCCAACCCCGTCATAAGTTGGGGAATATATATATATATATATATATATATATATATATATATATATATATATATATATATATATATATATATATATATATATATATATATATATATATATATATATATATATATATATATATAATATATAATA
This sequence comes from Homarus americanus, assembly GCF_018991925.1. Classification (NCBI taxonomy): domain Eukaryota; kingdom Metazoa; phylum Arthropoda; class Malacostraca; order Decapoda; family Nephropidae; genus Homarus; species Homarus americanus. The sequence continues at coordinate 1,101,849 of NW_024739403.1, forward strand.
TATATATAAAGAGAAATCCACCATATGCGGAAAGGAAATGAATTAAATAAGATCAAAATTAGAATGCTCGTATACGCTGATGAACTGGATATAGTAAGTAACAACATCCAAATTAGTAGATACAATAGCAACAACCTTTAAGGAAATATCAAATGCAACAGGACTTGAGATAAATGTGGAAGACCAAAACAACGATCGTTAAAAGAAACCAAAGGCAAAACCAATGTATCAGTATAAGTGGAATGAATATTCAAAAAATCGAGTCCTTTAAATACCTTGGATCACTTATGACATAAGAATACAAGCTTGAAGAAATTATGTAAAACCAATGTAAATTACTGTATAGCCAGGATTGGAACCAGTGATAGATGCTACTACAATCTTCTGGGCATACTAAACGAAGATCCGTATCAAGAACAACAAAGCTGAGAATTTACAACACAATAATACGTCCAGTTCTTACTTACGGTTGTTAATCAAGGGATACATTTCTGCAAATTTTTGAGCCTCATTTCTGATGTCATTATCATCCTTTTGGCAGCATTCTATCACTACTCTGAACCGATTGTGTACATTTTTATATGCAACCATTCTAGCCTGCCTCTGGAGAAGTGTTGTCATCAACATGCCACTTTCGTTGTCTAATTGTGGTTACATTGTATTCTGCAGTACTACATAAGCCTGTGCTTCCATCTAAAAAAAATCGAAGCGTTAGTTGGGTACGAGTTATCTTAGGTACGAGTTAACTTTTTTTAGTACGATTTACCATGGGTATGAATTGTCTTGGGTACAAGATGACCCTAACCATTTCCCCTCCTGGTTATAATCCAGGAAAATAGACAACGAAGGAAAACACCTGGCACCATACTGTAGTAATCATTCATCTATCATGTAGTGAAACATTAAGTCACTCTATAACCAAATAAACATAGAATGGATATTTATATCCACATCCATATCATGTGCATGATAAACTTTTGAATTATGTACATGCCACTCTCCATTTTTCATTGTATACAAATCATATGCATACGCAAGTCATTTCCACGCTTGATAAGCGTTTCAAATTTTCTAAAATAAATCAAGTTGGACCTTATTCAAATTAGGGATTTTGGTGAGTCTGTGGTTATTATTTTTCCTTCTACAAAACGACAACTGGGCTTAATTTAGTACTTGCCAAATACGCTAGTGAACACATTGCCGAACGGATTCGGTAAATACCACGTCGACGAGCATTATGTTTCTGCCAACTAAAAAATGAACAAATTCTGAAAACATTCAGATGTGGCTGGTTAGTTTCATGTACATAATCAACACGGAAATTATTGACATGGCTAAACAGTAACTGCAAATACTTCGTATCACAACACAAGACTATTTGTGTATATTTCTGTATTTATATCTATTCAACACTTCTTGTATAGATTGTAATATATACGATGTTTTGAAATGAACACGAAATGGGTTTTCAATTTCACTATCAAATTTCAGACACTTATGGGAATGATATACGTAACACGTACAGCTCTAGTCAGCCCTTGGACTTCTGTCATAATCTGCTCATATTCTAGTTTTCCTTCTGCTTCTCTTTGTTGCAGTAACGCTATCTTTTCCTGAAATTTTCTTGGGCTTGGCGTCGCCATTTTGCATTGGACGAAGAAATGTTTGTTGTTGTGTTCCAGTGTTGTCTCTAACTCAGGGCGGCCTAACAATGATTACTCTTTAAAATAGAAAAGTTTAGAATTTAACAGTAATATTGATATTTGAGTTGACTTTTGATTTTGGATTTCTTCTCTTGAATATTCTACTTATCAAAAAATTATGAAGGAAAATAAACATGCTCCAAAATATGGGAATAATGATAATTAGTTTATTGCAATGCGTAATTGTGTATCACAGAGAGCCTATCACGTTATACTTTATTCATTTAAATTAACATGATCCCAGTAACATTGATCAATGTGTTAACATATAAATTAACGTAGATATCTCTTTATGAATGAATTTTACGGGCTTTTGTTGCCATCTCAAGGTCATATTTCCCATTTTCTGTAACACGTGATCAGCTGGTCAGACTGTTTGACACGCCTCTGGGGCTGATAAAGTCTACTACACATAACTAATAGTATTAATGTTCACAAGCTTCAGCCACTCTTCTCACGAGGGTACTTTACTTCAAGACTTCAACGTACACAGTCGTGCCTGACATCTGCAAAATGTTGAAACCTAGAACTCTAACTCAGATACTTAGTCAGGCTAATACTGGTGGAGTACAAAGTGCTTTGTAAGTTACTAGTAATTGCAATAGTGTATAGCAGATATTTACCACTGTTTACATTTATATCTTGTTGTGGTTATTTTGCCGTGACCGACTAAATTTTTACCGACGCTATTTTATAGTGAGAGCTTTGATTGGCCAGGTACTCCCTGTTTAATATGACAGTGGGTCCGCCCCCTGGCAAGGAAGTTAGGTAGGTTTCTTGGTTGGTTGGGTCAGGTTCTATTAGGTTCTAGTAAATGTCGCCTCTTTTATAATGATAAGTTTCCATGCACAACAGATATGTGGTTAGGTATGTTTATAGCTACTGTTACACAACGATCGACTCACGGCGAAGTAAATGCCAAATGCTACCAGGGTCACGATCAAATATGGTTCTCGCTTTGTTCGCCGGTAATGAACAATTAGCCAATCGGAGCGCACTCATGATAAAATAGCATTAGAAGGAACTTACTGGTTATGGTAAAATATGCACTGCCTTATATCTATGTGCAACTCTCCAGGAATAATGATTTTAGTTTTTTAAGGCATAGCTTGGGGGTGGCTAGAGTGAATGCCTCCTGACCAAGGTCACTGGTTCACTTACACTTGCAGTATTATGGCCTTGTTTATTAGACTTTAGGTCTAATTGAGCGGTACAACGAATTACCCAAAAGTACCCAAAAGTATATTAAATCAGGGTAAAATGTTAACGAATATATGTTTTACATCAATAAAACCTGGTTAATAATGTTTACATTGAAATGTAGTCAAAATAATGAAATAATAAACGGCAAAAAACGCTAAATTCCAAAGAGGTACCTATCCAAAATGGAGATATAATTACCGATGTTTCTGCTACTTTGGGGTATTAAACATAGCCGTAGGATTTACTTTTCGTTAGGTTAGGTTAGGTTAGCGAAGTGCATCACGATGGATCGGAATTATCTCCCTTGTTCACGAACTCTTTGGAATTTAGCGTTCGCCAATACTGAAAGTTTTTCACTGTTTATTATTTCATCTTACAAATTATTTTTCAAAATTACACTCAAAATATTATTAAACATGTTTTGTGTATGCATAACAGATATTCGTTAAGATTTTACCTTGATTTGCTGTACTTTTGGGTACTTTTGGGTAATTCGTGGCTCCCCTAATTGAGTACTCATATCCCTTACCTTGACAATAATTTGTCGTCTATTCTTGAACACATTTACATTATTCGCTTGGTGGCTTGTGCAATATGTTCTATAGTCTGTACAGTACTGTACTATTCACTGACTACACTTTATGTCAAGAAGTTTGATTGTAGTTGAAGTTTGGGTAAATTTGCAGTTTAAGCCCCAACCACTGTTCGATAATATATATATATATATATATATATATATATATATATATATATATATATATATATATATATATATATATATATATATATATATATATATATATATATATTTTCCTGGTATTTGTGTGATTCATTGAATTTGACCTTCATTTCCGTAACATGAGTACGGTAGTTTTGGATTCATCCCCATAGAACCACCTACCTAACCTTAACCAACTTCCCAGCCGTCCCTGCCATATTAAACAGAAAGTACTTATTTTGATATCTGGTACTAATGAAAGCGATTTTGTTGAAGCATCATGGTGTAATTTTAAATTTTTTGTGGATGTCAGAGTATGCTCAGACCATGCGGGTCAGTTGTAAACAAACAGACGACACACGGTGACTGCAGAATTTACCATACTGTATTGGTTATTATCCATTTGCGACAAAAGTGGTACAGGTTGACAACCCTTTATCCGAAATTCCAAAAACCGAAAAGCTCTGAAAACCGAAAGTTTTTGTGGATTTTTTTTTTTTTTTTTTTTTTATAGCCCACCCGGGCACAGGTCACTGACCCACATCGGGGCCTGGGGGGTGAAAATGTAATAGTAATAATAATTATAATAATAGTGATTATACAGTAATAATAATAATTATTCATAGTTAATAAAAATTTTAATAAAAAATACACAAAAATAAAATAAGAATGATAACAATAATAACAATAATACTGTAATAATAAAATAATAATAATAATAAAGAAATACAAGAATGAAAAAAGATCAAAAGTGAGAAACACGACCTAGACCGATGAATTATTATTATTATTATTATTATTATTATTATTATTATTATATTTTAGTCCCCAGGCCCCAATGTGGGTCAGTGACCTGTGCCCGGGTGGGCTAATCCCTGTAAAAAAAAAAAAAAAAACAATTCTGAAAACCGAAAAATTCCAAAAACCGAAATGCATCTGGTCCCAAGGATTTCGGATAAGGGATTGTCAACCTGTATTAGAAAACGTTGTTCCTATTGACATGATATAACTAATGGTAAACACAAAATTGCTGTAACCGAGTTGTGGCTGAAACTACAATAATACCGAAGTTTGCAACTTTTCTGAGGAGTTTAAAGCCATGAATTCTCTTTTTGTCCCCCTGGTGTCATAGTTAAAGAGATGATTCTTCTGTTTTTGTTTTTGTTTTGTTTTTTTATATCTGCTTGGTAATTTACAGTTGAGAAAATGAAGGCATTCATGTACAGTGTTTTCCTTGCAAACCAGTCACTCAGAATTGTTAAGAGAACGTTTACCTACATAAATGAAGAACTCTTTAAGACACTATATTAAACCTACATTCGACCTCACTTGGAATATTGTGTACAGGTGTGGACGCCGTATCACAGAGGTGAGATTGATAGTACAGGTACTGTATCGAGAAAGTGCAGAGAAGAGCCAACACAGTTTTATGACAGGATGCTCCTGCTTAACACAATTACTCAAGGTACTGGATGTTTGGACCCAAATTCTGGAACAGGGTGGTAATATCGACATAATATACCTATATTTTGCCAAGGCTTATGACTGTGTACCCCATGAAAGGCTGAAAATTAAACTGGAAGGGCACAGGATTCGGGGAAGTGTCCTAGCATGGATCGGGGACTTTCTCCATGATCACAAGCAGTGTGTGGTGATTAATGGCACACAATCGTCATGTGTACCCGTCAAAAGCAGGGTACCACAGGGCAGTGTATTGGGCCTGCTGTTGTTTGTTTTCTTCATAAATGACATGCCAGAAGCTATACACTCCTCCATACAAATGACTGCGGATGATGCCAAGTTATTTTGGGAAATTGAGAACTAAGCAGACTGTGAAGAGCTGCAGAAGGATCTCTGTGAGCTTCAAGAATGATCGAAGAAATGGCTGCTAAGATTCAACGCCTCAAAGTGTAAGAGTCTGCACCTGGGATGTACCAATGGTAAGGAGGCATATCATATGTCTTAGACTTAGAAACCTACCATATCAAGATAGGTTAAAGAAACTAAACTTGCATTCCCTAGAAAGACGAAGAGTGCGGGGAGATATGATAGAAGTATTTAAGTGGGTGAAAGGAATCAATAAAGGGGATATAGATAAAGTTCTTATAATATCTGAGCAGGATAGGACTCATAGCAACGGATTTAAGTTGGATAAGTTTAGGTTTAGGAGGGAGATAGGAAGGAATTGGTTCACAAATAGGGTGGTGGACTGGTGGAACAAGCTTAGCAACTTTGTAGTAAGTGCTGGAATGCTGGAAAGTTTTAAAAGGAGGCTAGATAGATTCATGGATGTTAGAGAGTGGTAGTAACTCTCGACAGGAGCTGCCATGCACAGGCCAACCGGTCTATTGCAGACTCCTTATGTTCTTATGCCCAACGGGACAAAGAAACTGCATTAATTGAGACTAAATGTGAAAAAGACCTAGGTGTGTATGTTGACAATGAGCTGAAGTTCTCAGGCCATTGCGAGAAGAAGGTGAATCGGGCATCTAAATTATTCGGTCATTTAAGAAGGTCGTTCAGATATCTAAATGGTCTAACCCCTGTAACGATCTTCAAGAGTGAGGTACTTCCCCGCCTGGAGTACTGTCACCCCGTCTGGTCCCCAAAATATGCTAGGGACTGTCAGTTAATTGAAAATGTCCAAAGGAGGGCCACCAGACTGGTGCCTGCACTTCAGCACCTCAGCTGTCTAAAGAGATCAGAGTGCCTGCAACTGCTTAGCTTATACAGTACTACAGATGAGCAAGGGGTGACCTAGTTGAGGTGTATAAACATCTCAAAGAGCACTACTCAGTTAAGTGTCCTTACCTGGAGCTGGCAGACGCTCACCCCACCCCATGAGGGGTCACAACTCAAGGTTGAAGAAGCCGCATGTCCAGAAAACTGTTAGGGGTAACTTTTTCGGAGTGAGAGTTGTGGACTCTTGGAACAATCTGCTAGAGAGTGTTGTGACGGCACCGAGTGTGAGCTCTTTCAACACTTGACAAGCACTGGAGCAGGTTCAGATACATTCAGGAGCCAGTGCATGCCCAGTACTTGCCAACAGTGCATAACAGAGACGTGACCGACGGCCCAAGCGGCTAAAGAACCGATCAGTGGTGAAGAGGATAAAAGTAAAAGTAACAAAAATTGTACCATCACTGACTGACCTATCATATGAGGAAAGGCTGGCAAATTTGGGATTAACTACTTTGGAAGAGAGAAGGAGTAGAGTAGACTTAATTGAGACGTACAAGATGATGATTGGTTATGAAAATAATGACATATAAGTTTTTCCAATACCGAATATATCAAGGAAACTTGAGAGGGCATAACCACATATTACAAAAGCAGAGAGCAAATACAGAAAAAAGAAGACATGCTTTCAGTCAATGAGCAGTGGACAAATGGAATAATCTACATCAGTATGTAGTTCAAGCAACCTCCATTAACCAGTTCAAGAACTGCTTTGATAGAGTCAACGCGGCAATAAATCCCAACAGGGATAATCTTAACCAGGATACGACTACTACCTCCATGTATCTCCCAATTGGCTAACTAGTCAATCGGTAGCGAAGAGGGTAAAAGTTCCAGGAGAAGAAAATCAAACATGGCATGCTCCTCCAAATGGCACATGCCGCATTTACTCATAACTAAAACATTGAAAGCCTAAAGTAGGAAAGTTGCAATTTTCTTACTATTGTTGGGTATTCAGTAGGTAAAGAAATTTTCTTCTATAGAAAATTTTTATACAGTGCTTCCTTTTCAGCTTGATGTCTAAAGTCTAAAAGTATTTTGCCAAATTATAGGTATCATAACTGGGAATATTAAACCCTTAATATAAAATGCAACAGCATTAAATTCGAACCACCTTTTGGTAATTAATGTTTTTTTATATAATAACTACAGTATACTGTATTTGATTTAAGAAATGAAAATACACCAAATGACCTTATTGACCCTGTCACCCTTTTTGTATATACACTCGCTACAAAAATTTTTGCTGTACAATATGACAACTGATGAAGGATTTTGACAACCTTTCCGAGACAACAAGAGTCCGAGTGTTCATTTTGACATCCATCGGCCCCCTCCTTGTAGATACTTTCTGTAGCAAGTGTACAGAACCTGTACTGTACTTTCCTGTAACATGAAGTTCCGGTAATTTCAAAAGCTCGGGGATGCCTAGTACTGTACTGTACTACTGTATTTACCAACTGTGTACAACTGAGACTTGGCCACCCGCTTGACTGACAGTGAAGAGCATATGGTAAAGTAAGATAGACAATATCTTGAAGAATGGTTAAAAACAATGTATTCTTTCTTCTGTGTGTTTCTGATCATGGCCTTGACTTATATTTTGATAAATAATAACATTCAGAATGCAAATTTCCATGCTCTAATATCTATTCATTCACCATATTAGGGAATTTTAACATTACCGTATTAACCAGGGTACTTGTATTTTTTGTTACCATAAAGTACTGTACGGTACATACGAGCACGAACTGATTGCTATAAGAACAGCCTAGTCCCAACCATTGTAAAAATTATCAATAACTTGTAATCAACCAGTGTATTCACTCTCAGTCAATCTTACTTTTTGCACTGTCACTATGTTGAAATGCCCTGTAGTTTGAGCTTCTCCCCACCTGGTCATTATATGTATCATATTTGTATCACTTATGTTACTTGTATATTATTTGTAAATCAAGAGACCCATTCCCCAATTATGTAACTGTATATTTTCAGCCTTCCGACTGCCATGCTCTTTCAATAAACCGTTAATTATTATTATTATTATTATTATATATTTCTCAATGTTCTTCTTTATGCTTAAGTTTGGTTATATTTAAGTTGAATATTTTACAGGTTGTTAAATTTAGAAGGGGCACTGTTGGCATTCAGTGGATATGGCGATCGTGATGCTCGGGTTACTGCTGCTATTGCAAGTAATATCTGGGCAGTTTATGATAAGAATGGCAGAAATGCCTTTTCCGAAGACAGACTAAGTATGGTACTAATGGAATGTGAGGTAAGTTCTTGAAATTTAAATGTTATAAAATTGTAATTTGATAATTTTTGAAAAATAATGATTATTTTATGAAGGTATTAATGTGTTCTGAACTATACTTGTGTATGTGGTCCCCTCTGAGCTGAATTAAATCATCTGGTGTTAGCCAAATAAAATATTAAAAGTGGCATCACTATAGTGAAGGGGCTTGGGGCAATATTTTACTAACCACTTGTGAATGGGGTCCCCTCAGAGCTGAATAAAATCGTCTGGCACTAGCCAAATAAAATACTGAAGTGGTGTCACCATAGTGAAGGGGTTAAATGATATTACAGTATGGCCAAGACTACAATTGTTGTGGAATAAGTATACTGTATTGTACAGTACAGTCTCTCCTTGACTTACGACGGGGTTCCGTCCTGACGACCAGGTCGTAAGTAGAAAAGTAAAAAATAATACATAGAAATTCTAAAATGAGTGTCTATTTTTCTTCTCAGCACCACGAGAACTCTCACTTTTATGCTTGCCAGCCATTTTAAAGGGAATTACAAGCAAAAAAATTTTCAGTACACAGCGCAATCACTAACGTTGGGACTCAAAAATACGTAATGTGAAAAATATTTATACGACCATGACCGTCATATGTCCGGGTTGTCGTAAGTTGAGGAGAGACTGTACTGTACAGTACTGTTCCTGCTTACTGGACTAGAGGAATATAGATGTCCCCTGATATACAAAGGGGTTGTGTTCCTGGAAATCAATTCTGTAAATGAAAAAAAGTATAGTTCCCCCTGTACAGTGTACATTACATTGAATGGTATTACAGGGGGTTATTTTCCAGGATGGGGAAAATCTTGGTCATTTGGAGTGTTTTGCACATAAAGTTTACCACTCTTATGTCCTATAAAAATAATAGAACGTACGCTACAATATATAAAAAAAGTATATTGAAAAATATGAACATTGTACAGATACAGTAGAGCGTAAATGCCTTTGTGTATCCTGAGTGGCTATATTAACCACATGACAGCTAAAAGTCTGCATACTCTTAATAAAAAGGGATTACAAATTTTGATTGCGGTTTGTAAAGCAAATGTTTTATTCATTAAAAAGGGGCATAAAAATGACACTTGGTTTAAAATGATGTGTTGTTTATTTGGCATTTACCTTGTAGTTATAGATGAGAAGGTAATTTACTCTATTAATTAGAGGTAGAAGGGCAGTTCTCTTGGTTTTAAAGGGGTTAATATTGATTTTCTCAACAATAGTGATGCCTGTAACATGCCTCCTCCCTCCTTTTATATACAGTATACCTGTAGAGTACAGTATTTACATATACAGTATATACACTGGGTAATAGATGCAGTAGCATCTATTATACTGTCCTTTTCTATTTTTGCTTATAGTGCTGAATATGGTGGTCCATTTAATGCAATTTAATTTTTGTGGCTAATTCTGTGAAATAAAGGAGTTTAACCACGTTATAAAGAAAAATTGGGGTAAATTAGGGTGCTCCCAAATAAAAAAAAAGTGCAGTATCGATCATTAAAATAAAAAGGCTGTACTGTATACAGTAATGTACTGTATATCATCTTTAAGGGTAAATACATTACGGGTTTCATATCTCTGTTAATGTCGGCAGAGGATGGCGCTCTAGACAATTGCATGTGTATAGGATTCCAGCGTCATATGTAGTAAACTAGAGACTCTAGTTCTTTAATGGAAAGATAGATAAACAACGTTTTTGTCGTAATTGCAGTAATTTAAGCATTTTGAAATTTCCATGCACATTCACTTAGCCCATTATTACCTTCATCAGTTTTCAAAACTTTCAATATTATTTTTGTTTTTTAATGATTAACATTATTTTCATAATGATTAACATTCTTTATTTTCATTATGAAAACTGCTTACCATACATATTTAGTTTACATGATGATATTTCTCAAAAATAAGAGATCTCTCCTCAGAAATATATTTTACAGGATGGAAAAGTATGTGTGACACAAGTTGCAAACCTCCTTCTCTGCATCTATGCCAAGGACAGTGTAGGCTTTGGTTTACTTCGGGCCAAGACAAATGCTCTTGCCAAGTATCTGGATGGACCCTTACGGCAGGTTGCAGCAGCATGAACGCCATCCCTGTGTATTATATTATTAATTATATTTTCATTAAACAGTACTGTACCTGTACTGCATTATTGCCGGAATCATTTTCTCTTGTAATTTGAAGTGCATTATTTAAGATCTACAAATCATATAGATAAAATAAGAATTGTATTTTCTGATGATTAAACTGAAATTAGTTAGCATTCTGAGACTGCTTAGTCCCTCTTTGCTAACACACATCCCTTCTTATTTTTTTGTTAATCATTTTTATCATAATAGGAAGTATTACAGGGTCCATCCCTAGATGAAATGTTTCATTATATGTGAGAGTTGAATGTTTCTCAGGAGATTATGTGGGCAACCTTCTTCTGCCTGAAAATAAAAAAAAATGATTTAATTTAGGTTGTTTACTTCTTTTCCACAGTAATATATCATGAAGAACTCTGTAGATGTATATTCTCAGGACCATGTAAGTTATGTTAGGATAATACTGTACAAAAACCTCACATATTCAAATTTCAGATGATTCCAAAAAAATTATATACTGTAGTTTAAAATTCCAAGCAACCTCCTGATAATTAATTTGACCTTTAGCTGAATTGTGCTGAATGGTTTAAGACCTCTCAAGTCCTATGATTTATGCGTGCTACTTCCATCCACAAAGGCAGACAATGACGAGTGTAGAGGTTAGCTTGGAGTGTTAACATCCATTTTTATTCCCCTTATCCCCTTTGTCGCTTGAACGGTTGGTCACATCTCTGTTTGGCACTGTTGGCAAGTGCTGGGCATGAATTGATTCCTGAATGTATCTGAACTCAAATATTTTATTACAGTTAGTCCTCGTTTAACGTCGTGGTACTGCAACATTAACGGAAACAACTTTAACGGAGTCAATTTACCCCTTAAGAAATAGATAAAATACAGGAGTTACATTTCCCAGCCTCCCTTTGCCCCATAAAATACATTACATATACATAAGTTCAATGGCATTTTTATAGAAAATAGTATACTGTAGTATATATAAATAAACTAAATCATTTTGTATTGTACTTTCTGATGGGTGGAGGTGGAGCGAGTGGGTAGTGGAGAGGAGGAGGGTGGCAGGTCACTGAGACCCAGCGGGTGGCTCCTCCTCCTGCTCTGACCTGGGTTCCTCCCCCATTTTTGTAGCAAGTCTAATGGTCTTACGTTGCTTCTTCACAACACTAGCATCAGTAACACTTGGAAGCTATTTCGAATGGTTAGAGTACAGTATTTAGAGCAAAAACACTTAAACACGCATGCACGCTGTGGAAGCTTAACAAAGACTGGCGATGCTTGGGGACATTCTGCGAGCGAAAGCGTAGCGAGCCAAGATGATGAGAGGGTGATGCGCCATACAAAGCAGTCCGTGACGACAAATTGAATAAAAATATTGTCGGGGCAACGTTAAACAAGGACCTGCTGTACTTTTACTTAAGTATGGTTTTCTAATACTTTTACTCCAATACAATTGAAAAAACAAAAATCATTAAAAATACTCGTTACATGCAGACTAATAATATATTGGGCAATAGTGTTGACAGGTGTTTGTGTTGGGACAGCTAGCTTACAGAGTGTAAAGGAAGAGAAGTGTGGGTCATCTCCCACCTCGGATACTTGCCAGATTGGTCTGTATCCTAACCTAATGCAAGCAGAAACCACATTGTGTCTGTGGACCATAAGTCCACATCAACGATACGTGTGTGGATAAGGAAAAGAGTTATCACAGTTTTGGATGGATATATTTTTAGCCCGCTCACTATCCCTGTGATGGATTGTAGGGAGAAGTGCGGCTGAACATATTCTCTTTCAGTAGGTCATGCTGGGCTTATATATAGGCCTAAAAGATCCTGATTGGACAGCCATAATTTTGAGAATCGGTTTTTGATTAATCTCGATAGAAAGATTTGCAATTAAATGTGTAATGTTATGTGTCTTATTTTTATCTTTAGTTAAAATAAGTTCTTGGGGAGGTTTTGGGTTGGTTTGAATGTATAGGGTGTGAAGATCCTGTCAGGAGAAGGCAGCAATTAGTCAGAAGCAGGTCACAGAAGCTGCACTCATCTCAAGGATACACAGAAGACTCCCATTGGTTGAGGCATGGCTATCTTACAGTCTGTGGTATACCGGATGCCCATTGGCAAATGCAGGGCTGTCATGCCAGTAGCCAACAAAAAATAAATTTACCACCACTGCTTGTGCCTTAATTCCAAATTACTGAACACAGGAGAGTGTCTCATCAAATCTGACAGTATAAAAGCATAGGATTTCTATGAACTTTAATAAATAAAAATTTGAAAAAGAATTGGAAAATTCGAAGGTCGACTTGTTTGTGAACTACGTTTATAGGTGCACAACTTATGCCTGTGAGGGTGCAAAATACACTAATGGGCATATGTACAATGCAGAATTTGTCTTATGTCCGCTTTAATTGTAGAAATGTCGACCATCATTTCTGATGCCTTCAGCAATTCTAACGAAGAGTACCACACATTTATCACTAGGACTGCTCTTGATCAAATGCATGAAAATCAATGAGACTTCTACCTTATGTTAAACTGCAAAGAAGCCGGACCAGTCAGAGGGCAGCCTGGGGAACAGATGGACTACAATATACAAGAGTGAACTGATCATAGATCATGTTTTTGTTTGGCCCTAATTCCTGTTTTGATGGAAAACTTTGTTTATCAAATACAGTGTTAACCCAGTAGAATTTTTCTCCAATTTAGTATGTTATTTCAGCAAGCGTGTTCGTCTATTTACTGAAGGTGCTTGCATCTGAGGTCTATCTGTTCAATGATGAAGCTATCTTGGTGATACCTACTAAATCTCCAGTTTTCTTCTCAGATTGGCTCAATAGCATTCAGCCAGTTTGTATTTTGGCCTGGGGGAACTTGGTTGAATCTGTGGTTCAACATGTTTTGCTACTAAGTCACCTTGTTGAAGGACTTTTGATGAAAAAATCCCATTCTCAAACAGATAGACCATGCCCCACCTCTTGTAGTTGGTGGTACAGCGGTAACGTGCATAACTCACCAATATGTCAAGGGTTCGACCCTCGGCCGGGACACACATGAGAAGGGTGTTATCCAGTGTGACCCTACCAAACACCACAGGTTTCCCAGTCCCTGGTTTCCTCCTGTACTAACACTGGATAAACTGCCCAAACGGCTTGTAAGCTGGTAGGTGGTATATATATATATATATATATATATATATATATATATATATATATATATATATATATATATATATATATATATATATATATATATATATATATATATGAGAGCTTACCATATCCATGATTGTACAGGTAATTAGGTAATTGCCACTAGAAATCTGTGACTCCTTGTGCCCCAGGTATGGACACTCGACTGATTAGTGCCCTTTGAGATGTTTATACACCTCAATTAGGTACCCCCTTGCCTGTCTGTTCAAAGGAGGGCTACCAGACTGGTGCCTGCACTTTGGCACCTCAGCTACCCCTAGAGATTGGAGCCCCTGAACTTGCCTAGCTTATACTACAGACGGGCAAGGGGTGACCTAATTGAGGTGTATAAGCATCTCAGGGCACTACTCGGTCGAGTGTTCTTACTTGGAGCTGGCGGACGCTCGCCCCACATGGGGTCACAGCTCAAGATTGAAGAAGCCGCAAGTCCAGAAAACTGTGAGGGCAAACTTTTTCGGAGTGAGAGTTGTAAACTCTTGGAACAATCTATCAGCAAGTGTTGTGACAGCACCGAGTGTGAGCTCTTTCAAGACAAGACTTGACCAACACTGGAGCAGGTTCAGGTACATTCAGTAGCCGGTGCATGCCCAGTACTTGCCAACAGTGCGTAACAGACGTGACCGATCGCCCAAACGGCTAGCCGATCAGTGGTGAAGAGGATAAATGTAATAGTTTACTTAAACTGTTAATCTTAGAGTGAAAAAATAAGCTAGGCAGTCGCAGACGCTCTAATCTCTCTGGATAGCCGAAGTACACCAGTCTGGTGCCCCTCCTTTGGACATTTTCAATCAACTGACAGTCCCTAGCATATCTCGAGGACCAGACTAGGTGACAGGACTCCAGGGGAAGTACCTCGCTCTTAAAGATGGACCACCTAGATATCTGAACAACCTTCTTATAAGACTTAATTTAGTTGCTTGATTCACCTTATTCTCACAATCGCCCGAGAACTTCAGTTCATTGTGAACATACACACTTAGGTCCTTTCTCATTCAGTCTATACTCTTGTTGTGGATCTCTCCCCTACAACAGCGCAGCCGTATCCCATAGCAACGGAATTCAACCACCGGCGAGGTTCTCACGGGGGGTGCCACCTGCGCCACCTGCGATACTCTTTCTTACATCTGACAAGCCTAGCTGCATTCCAATGCGACAGTATCCTAGCAACCGGCGAGTTTCTCACGGGGGTCGCCACCTGTGACGCTTGCATCCGGGTTTACTCCCGGCTGCTGTGTATATAAGCTCTCAGTCTCGTCATTGAGATTCATTCTACCCTAAGTTACTGAACACGCAACACCTCCTCTGAGCAAGCTCCTCGCTGTCCAGCTCTCATTCTAGCTACACGTTCCTGAACCGGCAAGACCTCTCAACGAGCTCCTCATCCAACACCTCTCAGCAAGATTCTCACCGCACTGCATCTACAGCACCAGACTGTTTTGTATATAATATATTTTATATAAGAAAACCACCACCTAGAGTTTCCATCCATCCCATCCTGAGTGCGACACAACATAACTTAACATGACCCTACAAATGGTGACCCCCGGAAAAACACACTCACGCAGGATGGAGCAGAAACGGATCACTCTCCCAGTCTTCAATCACAACATTGAAGACTGGCTTATCCACACGGAAGCAGCTCTCATCGGCTCTACAGCTACAGACAAACAAAAGTACATCGCCCTGGTCTGTTCCCTGCCCACAGAAGTCGCCACGCAAGTATCAGAGACCATCACCAACCCTCCAGCTGACAACAAATTCGCTGCCCTATGGGATGCTGTGAAGATGCAATACCAGCGGCCCTACACCACTCTCCTACAAGACTTATCAAGTCTACCCCTCGGCAACTCAACGCCTGCACGCCTTTGGGACAAGATGCAAAGACTGAACTCCCGCCACACAGACAGGCTTCCTGACACTATCCTGCTCCAGCTTCACACTCAGAAGCTCCCTGCAGAAGTTCGTCTCGTCCTCTCGGCATTGGACTACTCTACTACCTCGGCGACCTATGCAGCCACGGCAGACAGAGTATTCCACGAATACACTGCTGTGCGCCATGCTGCCGCAAACCACTCAGTGGTCAAACCATCACTTAGCTCCGGTTTCGTCAACCTGATCAACGCTCCTTAGAGAAGTAGCTTTCCACCACACAAGCAAGACATTAGGGACCTGCTGCAAACTTTGAACAGCAGGATGGACACCATTAAACAGCTCTGCTCCTCCATGCCTGCTTTTTCTCCTGGTCCTGCCCCCCGTACTGTGTCCTACCAACCCCAACATTCCCGTCCTGCCCCAGACCCCGCCGCCAGCCCCCAGCACAATGTACCTACCTTCTGTTGGTACCATCAACGTTTTGGTGCTAAAGCTAAAAGCTGTGAGGCTCACTGCAACTACACGAGGAAGCAACATCGACGGGATTGGTAGACACCATAACCTCCGACACTATCAAGCAGCACATCACACGCCTTACTTCTGACCTTGACCACTTCACTCCTGCTGCCCGTCACGACCTACTGCAAACACTACGACAGGCAATTTCTGCATTTAAGGGTACTGCCCCACGCCAGCCTTCCCGGCACCCTGAACTTATTCATCCCGCACCTCCTTCGCCTGTCTGCTCACCATTACCCCCTTACAGCACCACCTCGCCCACAACATTTCTGGGTACCCTCTTTTCATCCTCAGGTACCTACTGCTCCTGACGACCCCGCAGCCGGCCCTAATGACCCAGATACCCCACCCGGTCCCCCTCCACCTGCGGCG
The DNA here is from genome assembly GCF_018991925.1 of Homarus americanus. NCBI lineage: Eukaryota > Metazoa > Arthropoda > Malacostraca > Decapoda > Nephropidae > Homarus > Homarus americanus. The sequence continues at coordinate 1,118,593 of NW_024739403.1, forward strand.
ATAGAAGCACCACATTCCTCGCCAGTACAACCTTCTCCTATCCACAGCCCTCCTTCTCCCTCTGCTTCTCCCACATATCTCGTTCCTCCAGACAGAGTCGTCTCCCGCAGCGGCCGACTGATGCACACCCTTGCCCGTTATGTCTCACATGTCAGATACAACCCTGCCAACAACAAGTCTCCTGCAGTGCCCAGAGGGGAGGGGGAGTATTGTAGTGGATCTCTCCCCTACAACAGCGTAGCCATATCCCATAGCAACGGAATTCAACCACCGGCGAGGTTCTCACGGGGGTCGCTACCTGCGATACTCTTCCTTACATCTGACAAGCCTAGACGCATTCCAATGCAACAGTATCCTAGCAACCGGCGAGTTTCTCATGGGGTGGGGGTCACCACTTGCGACGCTTGCATCCGGCTTTACTCCCGGTTGCTGTGTATATAAGCTCTCAGTCTCGTCATTGAGATTCATTCTACCCTAAGTTCCTGAACACGCAACACCTCTGAGCAAGCTCCTCGCTGTCCAGCTTTCATTCTACCCTACGTTTCTGAACACGCAACACCTCCTCTGAGCAAGCTCCTCACTGTCCAGCTCTCATTCTACTCCACGTTCCTGAACCGGCAAGACCTCTCAGCGAGCTCCCCATCCAACACCTCTCAGCAAGCTTCTCACCGCACTGCATCTACAGCACCTGACCGTTTTGTATATAATATATTTTATATAAGAAAACCACCACCTAGAGTTTCCATTCATCCTATCCTGAGTGCGAGACAACATAACTTAATGTAACTGTTAACGCTCATAGGAGCATTATTGGTTTGTTGCTGGAGAAATAAACCCTCAACGTTGACGCGTACCATATAATTCAGTCAAAACCTGTTAAAGAGCAATTCTCATATAACAAATGCTGTTATCTCAGGACACATAGTATGAATAATACAATCAATTTACAGTACATAGCCTGTTAACATCTTAAATATAACTCATAACTATTGATACAGGAGACAATTTGTATAATATGATCAAATTTCAGTACACAAATATACTTATTAAAGTTATTTAGAGTTTCTTAGCAGATTCTAATACTTCACGATCACTCACGTTTTAGGGTCTAGTGGTCTGAACCAAGGTTTTGTCTGTCCTGTAGGAATCGGTAGACTACCCTCGAGGGCAATCTCAGCCCAGAGGTGAGGGCCATCTGTTTTGTATTGAAATACCTCAGCAGATTCGTCAGCAAATTCGTTGTCAACACTATATATCTTATCTCATCCCCTCTCTCTCTCTCTCTCGCCTAGTTTATCTTATTATGGTTATCCCTCTCTTTCTCTCTATCTTCTAGTTTATCTTACTGTGGCGATAACAGTAACCCTACAAATGGTGATCCCCGGAAAAACGCACTCACGCAGGATGGAGCAGAAACGGATCACTCTCCCAGTCTTCAATCACAACATTGAAGACCGGCTTTTCCACACGGAAGCAGCTCTCATCGGCTCTACAGCTACAGACAAACAAAAGTACGTCGCCCTGGTCTGTTCCCTGCCCACAGAAGTCACCACGCAAGTATCAGAGACCATCACCAACCCTCCAGCTGACAAAAAATTCGCTGCCCTACAGGATGCTGGGATGCTCTGAAAGACGCAACCAGCGGCCCCACACCACTTTCCTACAAGACTTATCAAGTCTACCCCTCGGCAACTCAACGCCTGCACGTCTTTGGGACAAGATGCGAAGACTGAACTCCCGCCACACAGACAGGCTTCCTGACACTATCCTGCTCCAGCTTCACACTCAGAAGCTCCCTGCAGAAGTTCGTCTCGTCCTCTCGGCATTGGACTACTCTACTACCTCGGCGACCTATGCAGCCACGGCAGACAGAGTATTCCATGAATACACTGCTGTGCGCCATGCTGCCGCAAACCACTCAGTGGTCACACCATCACTTAGCCCCGGTTTCGTCAACCTGATCAACGCTCCTTAGAGAAGTAGCTTTCCACCAGACAAGCAAGACATCAGGGACCTGCTGCAAACTTTGAACCGCAGGATGGACACCATTGAACAGCTCTGCTCCTCCATGCCTGCTTCTTCTCCTGGTCCTGCCCCATGCACTGTGTCATACCAACCCCAACATTCCCGTCCTGCCCCAGACCCCGCAGCCAGCCCCCAGCACAATGTACCTACCTTCTGTTGGTACCATCAACGTTTTGGTGCAAAGCTAGACACTGTGAGGCTCCCTGCAACTACACGAGGAAGCAACATCGACGGGGATTGGTAGACACCATAACCTCCGACACTATCAAGCAGCACATCACACGCCTTACTTCTGACCTTGACCACTTCACTCCTGCTGCCCGTCACGACCTACTGCAAACACTACGACAGGCAGTTTCTGCATTCAAGTCTACTGCCCCATGCCAGCCTTCCCGGCACCCTGAACACATTCAACCCGCACCTCCTTCGCCTGTCTGCCCACCATTACCCCCTTACAGCACCACCTCGTCCACAACATTTCTGGGTACCCTCTTTTCATTCTCAGGTACCTACTGCTCCTGACGACTCAGATACCCCACCCGGCACCCCTGCACCTGCTGCGAGAGAAGCACCACATTCCTCGCCAGTACAACCCTCTCTTATCCACAACCCTCCTTCTCCCTCTGCTTCTCCCACAGATCTTGTGCCTCCAGACAGAGTCGTCTCCCACAGCGGCCGATTGATCCAGACCCCTGCCCGTTATGTCTCACATGTGAGACATAACGAGCTTGCAGAGCCCCTGAAGATTCTGTTTTGTAAATGCCTGGATGAACAAATGGCGAATGAAGTGCATGTCCTATCTTCAAGAGGCATAGCACCCCAACAACTATAGACTGAGCTACAGCATAAGTGCGAGAGTATTATCAAGATGCAGCATGACATCAAACAACTTAAATTCAACACGGTTTATGTCTTGCGACACATGCTCAATATTGATATTTGACCTATTCTAGAACGGGTGGTAATATCACAATATTACTAATTTCAAGCTTTCGACAGTGTACCACAAAAACAACAAAAACACAAACTTCACATGAGCAAGCAATGGTGATAATGGCAAAATCGTCATCTGACCTGTAACAAACCGGAGTGATGGCCGCTGTTGTTTGTTTGTTTCATAAATGATATGCCTGACGTTGACCCTCCATACAAATGTTTGCGATGACCTATGAAAAACCGCGAAGAGCTGCAGGACCCTTCCAGGAATGCGAATGGCTATTCAATGTCACGGAGATGCACTGGGGCTACCAACGTAAGGAGGCAATCCCAACGGATGAAAATGTAATTGCGTGAGAAGACCTGTGTATGTTGACAATGAGCTGAAGTTCTCGGGCCATTGTGAGAAGAAGGTAAATCAGGCAAATAAATTATTGGGTCTTATAAGAAGGTCGTTCAGATATCTAGACGGTCCGTCCCTCGTGACGATCTTCAGGAGTGAAGTGCTTCCCCATCTGGAGTACTGTCACCCCATCTGGTCCCCGAGATATGCTAGGGACTGTCAGTTGGTTGAAAATGTTCAAAGGAGGGCCACCAAGCTGGTGCCTGCACTTCGGCATCTCAGCTACCCTGCGAGATTGGAGCGCCTGAACTTGCCTAGCTTATACTACAGACGGGCAAGGGGGGACCTAGTTGAGGTTTATAAGCATCTCAGGGGGCACTACTCAGTTGAGTGTCCTTACTTGGAGCTGGCGGACGCTCGCCCCACAAGGGGTCACAGCTCAAGATTGAAGAAGCCGCAAGTCCGGAAAACCGTGAGGGCAAACTTTTTCGGAGTGAGGGTTGTAAACTCTTGGAACAATCTACCAGAAAGTGTTGTGACGGCACCGAGTGTGAGCTCTTTCAAGAGAAGACTTGACCAACACTGGAGCGGGTTCAGGTACATTCAGGAGCCGGTGCATGCCCAGTATTTGCCAACAGTGCGTGACAGAGACGTGACCGATCGCCCGGGCGGCTAGCGAGCCGACCTTTTGGTGAAGAATATAAAGGAAAAGAGTCGTGACCGATCGCCCAAGCGGCTAACAAGCCGATCAGTGGCGAAGAGGATAAAAGTAAAAAAGTAAAAGTAACAACAAGTCTCCTGCAGCGCCCAGAGGGGAGGGGGAGTATTGTAGTGGATCTCTCCCCTACAACAGTGTAGCCGTATCCCATAGCAACGGAATTCAACCACCGGCGAGGTTCTCACGGGGGCCGCCACCTGTGATACTCCTTCTTACATCTGACAAGCCTAGCCCATTCCAATGCAACAGTATCCTAGCAACCGGCGAGTTTCTCACGGGGTGGTCGCCATCTGTGACGCTTGCATCCGGGTTTACTCCCGGCTGCTGTGTATATAAGCTCTCATTCTCGTCATTGAGATTCATTCTACCCTAAGTTCCTCCACTGAGCAAGCTCCTCGCTGTCCAGCTCTCATTCTAGCTACACCGTGCAACATGCAACACCTCCTCTGAGCAAGCTCCTCGCTGTCCAGCTTTCATTCTACCTTACGTTTCTGAACAAGCAAAACCTCCTTCGAGCAAGCTCCTCGCTGTCCAGCTCTCATTCTACTCCACGTTCCTGAACCGGCAAGACCTCTCAACGAGCTCCTCATCCAACACCTCTCAGCAAGCTTCTCACCGCACTGCATCTACAGCACCTGACCGTTTTGTATATAATATATTTTATATAAGAAAACCACCACCTAGAGTTTCCATCCATCCCATCCTGAGTGTGAGACAACATGACTTAACGTAACCCTATACCCTTATAACTATACTAACTAGGAAATGAAGATAGTAAGTACCAATAAACTCAAAGTGTGTACGTCCAATTACATTCCACTCGGAGTTATTTTCAATAATTACAATAAAAACAATCTACAGAGATTTGGCATTATAGTTGAGTATCATAAAGGTTTTAGCCGATATCCAGCCTCCTTCGTTTTGAATAGGCGTCAGTAATACCTGTAATTATAATTACTGTATGTTATTTTAGAGTCCGAAATAACGAAAGTAATCTTAAAGTATTAATAGATAAGGAAACGAATATTTTTTATTTCTGGCAATTTAAAAAAATGTGTTGATTTCATGCGAATTCTATTTACAGTTGCTTCTGTAATACTAATGTACGAGAAATAGCGAGAGAGAAAAGAGAGACAATCCAGTTAAAGAGACAGACACCAACAAACATCAGGAGAATGGGAACTGAGAACAAAAATAATACGAAACATTTGAACAGAAAGATAGGCAATTACGAAAGAGAGAGAGAGAGAGGGGAAACAACGTATTCAGAGATAGACAAGCATATGTGAAGGACGGATAGAGCGAGAAATTTAATTTGCAAGGCCTACCTACTACAGCATTGCCATTAATACATAAAGAAATAAAACCACTAGAATAAAAGTGACAATGCTTTTCCCATTCTCTGAATTGCCAATCTGGACACTTAATTTGACCAGTTTCATCGAATTTGAGTCTCTTTAACCCATGAATTTTATTTTCCTATAATTGTATTTATCGATAAGATTATTGCTATACCCAGCAAAGAAAACTATCCTTATACAAACACCAGCAAAACCCCATGGAAGATGGGTAAAATAAACCCCCCTACCTCCCGTCGGCCACCCCTCACACAGCTGCCGCGCTTCCTGCACACCAAGCCCCTACTTTCACCACCAATAAGAATATACATACGAACAATCCGCATTCTCATTGGTCCAAATAACAGGTTCGTGCGCAGACTAGACCAATCGCTAGTTTGCACACCCCGGCATTTGTTTACATATTGGTGTTTGTTCCAAGGGCCACGTTAAACTAGTACCTTTCTTACTGGTACATGTGTTTTCATCGGTTTTAACTACTTTACTGATACATAACAAGTACCAGGGAGACAGAAAGCAACCATGTAAGTAGTTTGTGAATGATGAACAAGTCGCTATTGAATGTAATGTCTGACTGTTGGGACACTGACCACTCCCGCAGCCGCGTCATGGCGTTCATGGTTTAATGTTAAATTTATTTTAGTCACTCAAGCCTTAGAACAGAAACCATATAAATGATTCTATATAATAGCAGGAATAAAAAATATATTGTATGATCAGTGTATCAGGGTATAGTGGAGATACACATCCATTTGAAGGTGATAGCACTGTACATCTCATTTTAATAGCAGATATTATGCAGGGATAAAATGGAAGGTGAATTTTGTTACAGGAATTCTATGCAGGTGTTCGTAGGGTTTTTTATTATGAGAAATTTACTGTTACATTGATTCTTACAGTATAATGATAATTTCTATGTAGCTAGTGGTTATGAATTGAATGGTTAAATATAATATAGGCTGTTCTTGTGATTCTGTATCCCAATGGCGATTGGACTCCTCATAGTTGTCTGAGAACTCACTCCCCTGAAACAACCTAGACTAACAAAACTAAAGCAACGTAACATAAGATAAAGTTCCTTTGTTGTCATTTACAAAATTTCACAAGATGTTTAAAAGTTCCATTCTTAAATAATACTTTATGGCTAGTACACCTCAGCAACTTAAGAATTTGTTTTATTGAACCTAAATAAATTCTCACCTTATGAAAATCCCCCCCCCCCCAAAAAAAAAATACGAAATAAGTTTATACCGCATTATAATATTTTTAAGAAATCTATTTTGAAAAATTTTCAGTCATTTTTCGTTAACCACCCATCACATTTTTTCATGTGAAAAATATATTTTTTCGCTTGTTTTATTGCTGTTTTAGATGATTCTGACATTTATCTTTGGGGCAAATCACTTTTCTTTTTCTTTGTTTTAGTTAGGTTAGGTAGGTTGGTTCGTTCGTTTGTTACTTTGGTATGAGAATAGGCAAGGTTAGGTTAGGTTGGTTCCTTTGGTATGCGAATAGGTTATTTTTGGTGTGCAAATTAGCAGTTTCTGTTAAAATGAAAATTAAGATTTTTTCCAAAAAATGCTAATTTGCACAAAAAATTTAGGTCAGATTTGAGTAATACACCAAAAATAACCTATTCTCATACCAAAGGAACCAATCAACCAACCTTACCTAACCTAACTAAAAAAAGTGATTTACCCCAAAGATAAAGGTCAGAATCATCTAAAACAGCAATAAAACTAGCGCAAAAAATATATTTTTCACGTGAAAAAAGGTGATGGGTGGTAACGAAAAATTAACCGTTTTTCTACAACTTAACACTAGATGATGTATTTATTGCTACATTTTAAATGCTTCCAAAATTGCACCAGCTGCTCCTAAATTATATACTGTACTGCAATTTAATTGAACAACAAATTGAATCAACCTAACCTACCCAACTTTAACTTGGGTTTGATAAATTAGGTTAGGGGTGTTCATTTTGTGTCTGATAAATCATATAATTTAGCAGTACATAACTGGTGTTAAAATGTGGGGCTGTGCATGTATTCGGGAATGAAAAAGTCTGCAAAAAATAAGACAATTTTTGGGTAAAGATTCTGAAAAGGTCAGAATGGTACTTTAAATTGATTTGTACAGTATATAGGGAGATAGAGCAAAAATAAGAATACTTTACTCTAGAGCATTTTTATTGGAAATTTGAGGCATTTTCTGGACGTGAAATGATGCTGGCGCATCGGCGCTTATGCAGCCCTGGCAGCGGAGTGATTTATTGTGATGGCGGGAAACGTCGAGCCACGGCGTTGAACAAGTGATGAAAAAAAAAATTTCCGGTCTGAAAGCACAGGAATTCCCACAGTGAAGACAGTCTCTATTTAAAGGAACAATGCCGTGGCCTTTGAAAAATTGAAAGATCTCGTTGTCCTTATCCCTAAATTCGCAAATTATGTCCAAATAACACCGGTGACAACCTTCACACGTCATGCTGAAAATGTAACTGCCGCGAGCTCGGGAAAAGCACAGCACGGTCTTATTATCGCCGGGAAGACAAATTAGTGCGTGCCTCGGAGGCGCCTAATTAAATTACCTGTATCTATGAAACGAAAAATTTGTACAAGAAATGGTTATTATTTCAGAACTGATAAAAATAAAGCAAAAAAATAAACCATAATAAAAATAACTCGTCCGCAGGTTGGTCGTAAATATTAACTGTTTATTTTGTATTTATTTATTTTTTATTTCACACAAATAATGCATTTTTGATCACTCGTGCAAAAAACTGATAAAACCAAACCTAACTCAATCTAACAGTTACAGAAAACTTTATAAGAACTCTGTAATATTTAAGAACAGGTGTCTGGGTTAAGGAGCCAAGTTAGGAAACTTTTTAATAGTTGAAAAGTCCTTCAGTTTATAAAGAACATCCCAAAAATGGTGGAAGAAATACATTTTTGCAGGTAATAATTTTTTATGCACATGTAGCCATCAATTTTTTATTAATTTTGTGCTAAAAGTACTGAAATAATATTCCGTACCGGAACTTGCCATGCACTGAACTCTATGTTGAATCTTTTATAGGGAGATAGGGCAAAAAAAAAGAAAAAAATATATATTTTTTAGCATTTCCATCAGAAATTTATAGTTTTAAATTTATTTTGACTTTTCTATTTCACTTAAAGATTGTACAGGTTTGGGGGGGATATACAGTACATTGTTTAGTTCTTACTCAGCCAGTCAGCAGAAGTGTCGATGTCACATGAAACTCATGAGCATACGCAAGCTTTGAAATTTGAATTGCGTTGTCACAAAATGGAATCTCTTTGTGAAAGGTGCTCGTTGGGAGATTGGTGTAATAAAGTATCCAAGGTGTAATTCAGACTGTCTGTATTGTTAAGATCCTCCTCCATCTGTTAATTAAATTAAGTTTTATTTAGGTAAGGTAAGGTTAGGTTAGGGTTACACACCAGGGGATCCAGTGGGGTGGAGCCCCACTGTATAGGAGGTTAGGTTGGGTCCTTCTGGTTTCTTTGGTTAGGTTGGGTTTGACATGTACAGTACAGTATGTATTGATATTTGAGTCATTTTACATGTTTTTCCCCACAAGGCTGATATTTGGGGGTTTCCATATCTTCATAATGACTCATTTTCGACAGAAACACTATAAAAAAAAAGCTTATTCATAGTCATTTCTGTGCATGGCAACAACCAAATATTTTCCCTGAAAAAGTTATATCTCAAAAAAAACGAAAAACAAATCAAGTCCAGGAATTGCAATTTTCATTCTTTAGTTTTTCGATAAGCATCCACCACCTCCTCCACTTAAATCTTTGTGTTGTCAACATACAATACAGTACAATACTGTACAGTACTGTAGTCCCTCGCCAACCGTGAGTGTTAGGTTCCTGAAACACCCTTTGGTTGGCAAGAATTAGTAAAGGCTTATGGGAAATAGAGGGTTAGGCTCCATGGCCACAGTTAACACTCGTGAGAGCCTAACTAAATTGCCTGTTCCTTCACTAAACAATATGTGTACAATTATTGTACAGGTATACTTAAATAAATATAAGTCAAATACATATAATATAGCTTAATATAGATTAAATAGTACTGTAATATAAATTTTACAATATACTACGTACATCTCCATGGAGATGGATTATTGCTATAAAATTAGAAAAATTTCTATAAAATAAGAAAAATGAAAAGCATGTGTGTGCGTGTGTGCATGTGTGTTCGTGCGTGCGTGTGCACTTGGCAGGTTGCCATGTTAGACTGTCCCTGTAGCTATATCCCCTTAGCTCTGCAGGCCAAATTGAGTTATTGTTATTTTTCATCTCATATTTTCTGGTATACAGTATATACATAATGTTATTTATTTAATTTTTTTTTTACACCATTACACACACACACAATTGTTCATACAGAATTTTTAAAAATAAAAGAAATTATTATTATAAGGTCAAAAACATGAAGAGAACAAACATTTCTTACTTACCATGGTAGTTGGTATCAGATTGTGAGGAGAAAGGGGGAGCAGAAGTGGGGTGTGGTGTCAGGGATCTCGGCCTCTCCCTACCAGGCCAAGCTGTTACCCCAAGTTATTTTATTGTTTTATTTTTTCCAACGTGGTTTTGGGTACATATACAGTACATATTTTTACATATTTTTATTATTTTTTATTATTATCCTTTACTATTACATGCACACACAATTGTTCATACAGAATATGCAAAAAAATAAAAAAATAAAAAATTATCATAAGGTAAAAAATATGAAGAGAATAAACATTTCTTGCATCCACGGGAGTTAGCCCATTATCATGGGACCGGGAGGAGGGAGCGCTCTCCTGTCTCCCGTGTCCTTAATGAAACGATTACCAAATGGCAATGCAGTATTTTTCTTTTATTATTTTAGTATTATTTTTATTCATTCCTCACATTTACGGAGGAATTCATTTGACCGCGGAGGGATAAAGACGTTGCGCTAATCCACGAACACTCAAAATTCAATGCCGTGTTTGGTGAAATGGTATACTGTACAGAGTAAATTCCGTGGATACCCGAAATCTGCAGTTGGTGAGGGTATACTGTACTCCATTTTCCTCCTGTACTGGACAGTAAAGTTCATAACAAAGTTACAAAGAACAGACCAACAGCCCAAATGACTGGTAAGCTGAAAAGTGGTGATAAATTTGAAAATGAAAAAAGAAATATAAACACTTTCAGTGACTGCTATACTGTATTGTGCTATACAGGCAGTCCCCGACTTATGACTGGGTTAGGGACCCAAATCCAGGTCGTAAGTCGAATTGGTCGTAAGTCGAAAATGCAAAAAATAATACATAGAAAATCTAAAATAAAATACAGTACAGTAAAAGTGATCAATAATGAAAAATGAATAAAGTGTTACTGTGCACTTGCCTTCAATGTAGTCAACTGAATGCACACGGGGCCCAATAATTTTTTAATTAAACATGGAGACTACATTAATTGAATGAAGCAGAGGAGGAGCCAGAGCTGGGTGGGTCATCAATGTTGCTTTCTTCAGACAGGCTAACATACTTGCTTGTTGAAGGTATTGGATCATCTTTAGGGAGTGAAGAGACAGCACTGGTGGGGTGAGGAGACAGCAGTGGGGGACTTCTTAAAATATGCAGTATGTCCAATTTAGACTGCACAATTTGCCTTTTCTTTTCAAGTAAGTGCATCTTGGATCATTCTGTCAACTTTTGCAAAACGCTCAACATTTTGATCCATTTCGTCAAACATTTGCATCCCCTTATTGATAGTAGCAAATGCCTCTGTCATTTGTTTCTTCTGAGCACCAGCCAGTACTCTCACTTTTACTCTTGCCAGTCATTTTAAAGGGAATTAGAACCGAAAATATTGTCAGTACACAGCGCGATCACTACCGACAACAACGACGGCCAAACACCAACTGAGCGCGCTGTGGCGTGGACGCTGTACACCACGAGGCGGCTTAGCCCACACCACGCTCTCGTACGGGACGGAAACGTTTCGGAACTGGAAAATACGTATGTAATTTGAAAATTTTTTGGTACGACTGAGGCGGTCGTATGTCCTGGTGGTCGTAAGCCGAGGAGTACTTGTTCTGTATTGTATCATTAATTTGAGATTATATAAATCGATAAAATGTTTCATTAGGAAAGCATCTCCAATTATATAATGGAGGTCAATGGGAAAATGGGGTTCATGTTACAAAATTTTGTGTTACAGTCAACTTTTCAAGGACACATCCCTTCTGTAACCCGGGGGATTACTGTACAGTCGTACACAACTACAGTATTGTAATTTACTACCAAACACATTAAAAACATTTATTTCCTGAATGAAAATATGCAGCTAAAACTATTAAGGAAAAGCAAAATGAAAGCTTAACTCGGCTGCCTGTGTCATGCGTGGCCGTCCTCAAACTTTGCCATAACAAAACAACCCAGCCCAGCCACTCTCATGCACAACAAAATATTTATTCCCTTTATGTTTTTTTACTTTATGATAGTTATTTCTTTTACTTTTTTGTGCACATTATGTACTGTATGTAGGATTGTGTGTGCATATAACGAAATAAAAAAAAGTGAAGACAGTTAAGTATGTGCTACTATTGTCCACGGTCTACCGAGCTGGAGTTGGTCTTCCTGGATATTTACACTGTGGCATCAATTAACCCAACCTAACCTAACAATCTAATATATCTTAACCTAACCTAGGTTAGGTTAATGGATGCTACAGTGTAAATATCCCGGTAGACACAACTCGAGCTCGGTAGGTAACATACTGTAGTAGCACCGTTGAGTTTATCTACCCAAAATTACGAGTTAAATAATAAACATAACATAACTTCCCAGGTCATCCTGCTAACTCTCAGTGGTGCACGAAGAAATGATTAATCCCTTTATATTTTTTACCTTATTATATAATTTTTTACTTCCTTTATGTAGGTGAGTGTGTGCATATATCTGAATAAAAAAATAAAAGAAGTTATGTTTATTTACCCGAACTTAGAGATTGGAAAATAACCATTACATAACTCCTACCTCAGCCTCGTAGAGAGAGCGTTCAAGGAAAGTGGCCGCCCCAGCTGACTCCTGTGGGCACGCCATTTGAATTTTTGCCTGAACTCAAATTTGTATAAGTGAAGAAAGTTGGGTTGGTGCTACTACAGTATGCGGTCTACCGAGCTGGAGTCGGTGTACCAGGGTATTTACACTGTGGCATCTATTAACACGAAAAATAGGTTGTAATTCAGGAAATTAGTTAGTGATTTTTCGTACTGTAGCTCAAATGCTCGTATAGCAAGAGATACTTGCATTGATCATATACGTACTATTTTTTGAATGTTTTTCCTTTGTAAAAGGTGTTTTTTTTTGCTCCTCTTCTATGACTTGTTTGAATAAAATGATTTAGTATTAAATCACAAACACCATGAAATGGCCCCAGGAGTTGTCAGTTATATAGGTACTGTACCCAATGGTCAGACAGACAAAACTTGTTACATTCAATGTTTCAGTTCCTAAGAAATTTCAAAGTGCTTATATCCTCAAATGGTTTCATAGTTTCATCATTTGAATATCCTTCAGAAGCTTTTGTCAGCTGGTACAAATAGGTTGGGTAGGTCAAAGAGTGTATTTTTTAACCCTTAGGCCCCAGGTGACGTTCCAGAACATCCGCCTATTTTCCCCGGGGCTTAAGGGTTAAAGGGATCACTCTTAAAATCTTTCAACAACAACTGTAGTTATTGGAGATATCCACGACCAATATGATAGGTAGCTCCAGGTCTCTTCCTCTGCTGGGTGACACAGACTGAGGCAATGCACAGAAAATGTACTGATGGGTTAATAAGCAATTGGACGTGTAGCCTTACAAGTTATTGTATCATCCATTGTTTAGTTTGTTAACAGTACTGAATCACATTTTTGATGATTGCATGCCTTGATTCACTGATTGTTAGTCATGATTATATATACGGTACTGTAATACTGTATCTAGAAATTTTTTGTGAGATTTAGAAGTGTAAATGCTTCATTGATTAGTACAGGCCCAATCCTTCCCAATTTAGATAAGACCAGTTGTCTTATCTTGAGTTTTAAGAAATATGGCTCATTATAAGAGATTCAAGTTGGAGTCTGTTTTCTTCTTTTGGTTGGGAAGTAGAGCAAAAAAAAGCCACTGCCTCACAAGGAGAACAGAATTGATTAAGTCGTGTTATTGATGTAAATTCTCTCATTTTCATAATTTTTGTATAGCTTTTCCATTAGCCTATGGAAGGTGGGTGTTCAACTAGATGAATTCAGTTAATGGATATGATTCCTCCTATTAATCTTTACATTAATGTATTTGAGAAACCATTATTTCATCAGTTATTCCTCCCTTAATTGTAGGATCAGTTAAGGGGGTGAATGTTATATTTTTGATGAATAACATTTCAGTCAATGTTTATGTTACTTAAAAATAAAGGCCTCTCCATTCAGGAAGGAAGGAAGACACTTGTTTATGGATAATTGCAATACAATATTTACCACTATTACATTTTCATAATAAATTTCTGGAGTAAATGTGGGTCAGATTTTAACCTGAGTAAAGAGATTTTTGGTTCATGGCTTTGGTTCTAAGTAGCTAGCAACTTATAGCTAAATGTGTGCTTGCATGACACCTGAGGAAGGGATTTCCTTTTGATCTCTCATGAAGAGTATTAACACCGTTAGGATTTTTATTCTGCAAAGACTCGAGATAAATGCAGGTTATCATGGTCCCGTGAACCTGTTCTTTATTTCCTAGAATTCATTGAATTTACTTTTAGTAGGGTATTTTGCATTTGACACCATAAAGACAACCATCCTCTTACTCTTAACTTCAGACTTTGATGATGGTTTTATTACTTTTGGTTCTTTGCTTTCATAAGCCAGTCTAAGATTAAAAATCGGACATCTTTTAGGCTTGAGTAATAGGTTCAAACTTGGAAATGGCTTTCACTATGTCTACGGAAAAGGCTTCATGTTAAATTAGGTGTGATGGCTCACTTTGGACAATGCGCATTTATATGAAATCATACTTAAATCTTAGATTGGTGGGGGGGGGGGGCATTTAGAGCCTTTATTTACAGCTCATGCAGCTCAGGACTGTTCCTTGAGTGTATGGCCTTTAGAGGTATAGCATTCTCATTGGCTTACCTGCATGGCATGTCCTTTACATCAGTCCAGTTTGAATGGGCTGGGCTTTGGCAAGAATATTCATTATTGGAAGCCTTAATGATTTTAAATACAGTACTGTAATTGATGAATATTTTATGGTCCTAAGGAGTTTTTGGGGTCAGTACCTTTACATAAAATGATTTAGTACCACTGCTTCCTTAAATGGGTGTGAATTGTATTGGCCTTTAGAGCTTATTGATACCTTATACCTCCCTTTCTTAGCTGGCTTTGGGTAACTTAAAGCACCCAAGATATTCAAAGGCTATATGTGAGGGATTGATCATGATACTCTATTTTATAACCATTCATATATGGCAGATCACGAGACCCATATTCCTTCTTGCCTCCTTGGGGGATGCATGTGTGAGCTGAAAACTGAAGTGGGTTGTCCTGAATTGGTAGGTTACAGTCAATGTATAGCAATTATAGACTAATTCTGCAAGTCATGAACAAGCTTAATGGACAGAAGGTGTCTTATGATTCTCATGTCTTCTCAAGGAATATACTAATGTTTATTCATGTAATTTTCTCTGTATTGTTATCCTTTATTGATTTCCTTTTGGAGCTTAGCAGCTGACCAGATGCAACATTTACCTCATGTCCAAAGGGCTGTTAAATTGATCCCAAGGCACTCCCAATCCACCGAACTGTACACTTTTGGAAATTAATGTGATTGGGTATAGTACTAGCCACACTCATGTGTATCAAAAGTAGTACAGTATACAGTGCTTATACATACTGACCTTATTGAGCTTTCAGGCCTATGGGACCCACTTATTTTCAATGGCTCCTTAAACTTGAGATAACCAGATGAGCCAACAATTAGTACCAGTTGATGATTCATTATAAAAACATTTTAAAATAATTAAATAGCTGGTAATAATTTAATTTAATGAATGACAGACAAATACCATACTTTAAGGAACATTTTGAAAGATGAGTTTTAGGATGAGTAATTATTTGTTAACTTGCAGGACAAATACAGATGAAGAAATGATAGCTCTGAGGTGGAACAACCACTTGACTACATTGTCACAGCTTCTTTACTCTCTGCGAGAAGAGGTGGGTGGCTGACTGTTTAACACACTATTCAGTGGGAATTTGATTTTGAGTACAGTATCATGGGTCATTAGTCACATGTCACTCTCCTGGTAGAGCCTGCCTTGTTGTAGGAACTCTGCATTTTGGAGGTAGGTACAGTTTCCTGTAAGATCTGTGTATTTACAACAGAAACACCCACTTAACAAACTGAAGCCAGGCTGCTCTGAAATCGCTGGGATGAATTCAGGAACCAGTTGGCTCAACGTGAACCCCAGAATCATAAACTTCGATTACACACTTCTCACAAGTTATCTGCCTCTGGCTTGTGCCATCTTGTGCTTCTTATGAAATTTAAAAGGCCAAGGGGTTATTTTTTCTTTTATTTTTATGTTAATTATGTAGACCTCCACTACACAGTCTCAACTACTCTACAGTACAGCATATGAGTGCCATACATTGTGTTTATGAGGTAAGTGGTGCGTAGTGGCTGAACTGCCATATGCTATTGTCTACTTGCCTTCAAAGTTTTTGTGTGTTGTATGCATATTACTCTGCTAGTTGCTTGATAATGTGTCAGGTTCAGGGCTAACATTTCCTTAGTGTTTGTGAGTTTTGCCATGCACAGCAAATCAATCTTTGAATATTATTGAAGAATTCAATTGGCACTGGGATCTCTGCTACACTCTTTAAGTATGTGAAGCAGATCATTTGTCTTGGCTTTACTTATCCTTTCATGCATGCATGAAATAAGTCTGAAATGTTTAAAGTTTTGCAAATTGGCATAATATTTTTTTCTTTCACTAAAAAATGTTATGTGCTCCTTTGTTTAGCAAACAAAACTTAAGGACTCATTAAGAGGGACTGAGAGACTATTGCCACTGGCATCACAGGGCCTTCAATTAAGCAACCAATAATTTCATACTTGGGAATGGTTAACCCCTTCCCCTTGCCAGTGTAATGGGCCTCCAGATGTAAATCTTGTTCATATTGGGTTTTACATGACCTATCTGAATTTCTTGAGGGCCTAAATACAGTACTGTACTTGAGTATAGGTTTTATACAATTATTGTATTCAGCTCCTTTTATAATTGTCAAACATTTACTGTAGCTTACACGGTGGGTAAATATAATTGATTGGCTTCTATCACCCAAATATTGTACTGTAGGTCGGAAATCTTTGATTTTATCGGGTAGTAGTAGTGACCCTGCCTTGCCAGTTAAGAAGGCACTTGGAAATCCAACATCTCACTCAGAAAGAGTTGGTTGGTGATAGAAGAGGCAACCAGTTATAAATCTTGCTTCACATTTGCCTAATGGCAACTGGACACCATGCTATTAGGTAATATTAGTTTATCCATGCAAGTGTGGAAAATCGCCATATAAGGGTGATGATGTTGCTCTTGTCTTTACATCTTCACATATGGTTCTCATTGCATTTTGCTGATTACATTTGAAATGGTATTACAGTACAGCTTTCTTCACTATATGCAATCCTGCTATACATATACAAAATTGATTAATTAGTGAACACTGGGGTTAGATTGATAAAATTAATTAACTTTTTTGCCAACCAATGAAATTAATAAACTAGGTAAACTTTTTAATACAGTTTAACTGAACTTAATTTAAATTTCCTAGATTAATTGATTATCTTAGAACAATTTAAGGTTGCAAGAATATACTCCATTTTTAAAGAGTTTTCTGGGGACCACAATGCCCAAATTATTATCGCCGTCTGTCTTTTTCTTCCCAGCTTGAGGTTTGCACCCTCTGGATAATTACTAAAAAATTTCAGGCAGCACAAAACACCCAGATTGACTACACACTTGTCAGGAAATCAAACAAGAAGTTTGTTAGGGGTGTAAAGATGGTAGCAGAGGAAGAATGTGCCTCAGATTACATGTGTATGGCTTGTTGTTTAAATGGTACTGTACAAGGAAAGCAAGGTGTGTGTTCCAAGAGAGTGAGTTTGATTATGGAAGAAACAGGTTGTAAAGGAAGCATTTTATACAGATTTGAGAAATGGCAGGGACAGTGTGAGGGAAAGTGTAGTTAGAACCTGGGCCAAATTAAATGATTTTCTGTGTGGCCGAAAAGGTATGTGGCTGGACAAAGGGCCCTGTCAGATGTACAGTGATAATGGAGAAAAGAAGGCTGTATCACAAGGAAGAGAACCTGGATGCCCAGTGCAGGCTTAGAAGAGAGATTTTTAAGGCTAAGGACTGCAAACAGGATGTATTTGAAGATAAGCTGAATAGCTTGGATGCTAAAGATGAATTATACAAAATAGTAAGGCGAGTTTGTAGAAACAAGGATGTACAGGTAGTTGGTGACAGTGTGTTAGAAACTACTTAGGTAATGTGGTTGTTGTTAATGCGGAAATAAATGATCCTTGGAGAAAATACTAAAATTGTCTGCTGAATGAGGAGATTGAAAAAGCAGCAGAGCCAGTACGGAGAATAAAAGAGGATTGGTGAAGAAAGCATTCAACAATATGAAGAATGGATAAGCTGCTGGCAGCTCTGGAATATATAGTTGCAGAAATGTTGAAAGCATCAGATGGGGTTGGCATGACAGTGGTGATTTTGAATTGATTAAAGAAATTATGATGTACAGTTGGTCCTCATATTACGCGGTCCCGCATTCCACGTTTCACCGTTAACGCGGTGCCTTGCCAGAACCTAACATTTTCACATTCCGCGGTCGTGAACCCCATTACGCGGAGAGCGGCTGGCAAGCTGCGCCATTTTTGGATCCAAACCTCCCGCCATCCGCCATGTTGTGTAAGAGGCGCGAAAATGGTGCGCACAAGGTCGCCCAGTCATCAAAACATGACCAGTTCTTCACCCGCCACCCACTACAGCCGGTCCAAGTCAGTGATAATTATAGTGAGGATATGGACTTATATGAACTTTGGGGGGTTTGACAAAGAGGCCCTGCAAGCCTCTGTGGTGGATAGTGATACAAGTGATACAGGTGAGGGCCAATAATCTGCCCTCTGCCTCGGAACCAACCGCCCATCCCCTTGTGCCCAGCCATCTTTTCTACTAATGTAAGTGTTAAAAAACCTAATATTATTGATATTTCTCTTAATTATTAATTGTGTGTGCATGCCATCATAAAGTTAAGATAATATTTTTACTACAACATAGTTGTGTGTCATCAAAAAGTGGAGTTTGGGGATCGGCCCGGACTCCATTTCAATTAATCCCATATGTTATGTTATTCACTTTACGCGTTTCTCACTTTCCGCGGTACCCTCCGGGTTACATTAACCGCGTAATATGAGGACCAACTGTAATATATTATTCCAGCTGACTGGCTGAAGAGCATGAATGTGAATAGGGGATGTACTTGATTGTAGAAAATGTAGGGACCTGAAGCTGTTAGTTCAGGTTCTGAAAGTTGTGGAAAGATTAATAGAGAAATTGGTTATGACATGCAGTTTAGGTTCCTGCCAGGCAGGGGATCTTCTGATGCAATATTAATGGCCACATACCTACAAGAGAAATATATAAAGGAGAGAAACCTGTAGCTGCTTTGATTTATATACCTGAAGACAATATTTGACAGAATACCACGTGATACAATATTGGATTATTTACCGGTGTTCAATCACAATACAGATAATTGTGAACTCTCTACATCTAGCAACTGCTTCTTGGCTCTCAAAAACTTACTGAAAGTACAGTAATTATATTTACTGTACAGTACTGTATACTGTACAGTGATATTTTCTTTATTTTGTTATTTAAGAAGTAAAACAAACATTCAGATGAGTGTACTGTATGGAAGGAAAACTTGATTTAGCCAGGGAAGATAATTTTGACTTTTTGAGAATTGTCTGTTTTCTGAGAACCGGTTTGAAGGGTTTACCTGGACACTGAGTTAGTAAACTGGAGTAAGTTTTTTGTAATATTGTTTTTTGCAATTTTTTCATTCTGAGTACAGTGGTCCCTTGGTTAACGAACGCCTCGGTTTACGAAATTTCGGTTAACGAACTGCCTCCCATAAGATTCTTAAATTCGGTTAACGAACAAAAATTCGGTTAACGAATTTCTTACGAACCGACCTCAACATGTTTTCGCTTGCACTGGCCGGTCAACCAGCTTTAGTATTAGTCCGCCAATACATTAATCGGTTCTAGGGCTTAAATTCCTTACTATTTTAGTAAATATCAAGAAGTTTATATTATTCAATAATTTTAAAAGTTTAATATTCAATTTTTAGTCATTTTAACAATTATTGAACATAATTGAAGGCAAAGTGACTAGTTTAATGCGCGGCATCCAGCCTCTTAACACAGCAAACAGGCATTAGTCTCTGTTTTCACTGGAGGTAACATCTTGCTTGAGACTCTCTTCAACTAAATGCTTTTTTTCTGTGTTTCCAAGCAAATTATTGGTAATTTTGAAATATATTTTACATATTGACAATATATAATGCAGTGCAGTGTTGATTTAAAGAAAATAATCTTGAAATACACCAAGAGAACTAAAATTTTATGGGGTGAAATGGTGCCATGGGGTGACTTCTCTTCCACCCCAATGCCTTCTCTTCTTCCTTCTCCTCCACCCCCATTCTTATTCCCATCATCATCATCATCATCATCATCCAGCAGCCTTCTACATAAACACCTCAAAGTAAGTGAACTTTTCTACCATTTTTGTTGAATTTAGGCAATTTTCGGTGAGCTGGAACCAATTATCAAAAACCCATTGAAACAATGGTTTCGGTTAACGAACAACCTGCTGGAACGGATTGTGTTCGTTAACCGAGGGACCACTGTACTGTATATGCATGGCCATGTGGTATGATGCAATAGCTCCAATGTTTACATCCAGGACTGATTCACTTCCATCCATGAAATTTTTTTGAGAAGTATTTCCTTAAGTTGCTTATATTTGTGCGATCATCATCTGGTATTACCGCTGAATCTATATATATTTTTTCCCCACAGTTCTCTCTATTTTTGCATAGTGTACCAAAATGCTGTACATTTCTTGCTTGTGTTTGGTAAGTAATTAAATCCTTTAAGTATTGTTTGGTGAATTTTTTGGGCCTTTGGACCCTAACCCCTTATTATGTATTGAATTATTTATACAATATTCTTTTATACTGTATTAGGGTGTGTCATACGGAGGCGAATTTTTTTTTTTTTTTAGTTTGAAAAATCGGCCCATGGTATTAATGATGTAGTTCTATGTGCAGAATCATGTGATATCTTCAGATTTGAAAAGTTTTCATTTTTTGCTAGGTAAATTTTAACTTGAAATCTTATGAAAATTCAGTATTCCCACCCTTTTACCAACACCACTAAATAGCTTATTTAAAGTAAAGTAAATGTATCAGGTTAATTTATTAGGATGAAAATGATCCAGAATAGTGAAACGAATGATCTTGACACATTTATTAAATTTAATATTCCTTTAGAAAACAAAATCATCAAATACAAAAACCGGTTTTACTACTACGACCCGGTGTTGCTGCACACCATAGAGAACATGTCTTTCTTGCTTCTGTTTCTACTCATCACCTCCCTGCTGACCACCTGAGCTCGGATGTAGCCTTCCCTCCTCTCCTGGCTGTACACGTGACTGCTGGCCTCGCTCACTTGCTGTACACAACGCTCTATACTCTGGGTGTGCGAGGGCCAGGCAGGGACATGCATGGGGTTGTCCAGGAAAAGCTGAGAGGGGGCCCACTGCCAGCCTGATGTTATCCAGATCTATGAGATCAGTGAGGTCTTGGCACCCAGATTGACTTCAGGAGTCTTCCTGACCCTGATGGAATCGCCACCAACTGATTCGCATGCCCAGATCCTCTCATAAGTCTCATATCCAAGATCTTTTTGACTGCCACTCTTCTTCTCTCCTCCTCATCCCATTGCAGAGCATTGTCTGCAGAACTGCCTCGGGATGAGCATACCAGGAAGATCTCCTCACAGTCTGCTCCACAATCTGAACAACCTTCCTTGGCTGACTCCTCAGGAGCTCAAGCTGGAAGAGAACATGCCTCGGACCTTCGGAGAACGATGACTTGACCTAGGTGTTGAACCAATTTGGCAAGTAGACACTCACGATGAATTGGACAATAAGTCTCAGGTTGTGAAGCTGGTTCCTTTCAGTTTATGATGAGCGACTCAAATTCTGCAGAACCTGAGAGCCGTTGTGAGCCACCTAGAATGTGAGACTGACCTATCTGCAGGTAAGCAAGTCTATCAGGCATGACCCCAGTTTTGATGGCACTGCAAATCATGTAACCATAGTACTGGTCAGTACTCAGGTCGTCAATGACAGTATGTGCAAGCTCAACGAGTGGAGGGCCAACTGTGATTTTTTCAAAGCTCGGATTTATTTCTAACTCAGTGGCAGAGTCCAGCATCTTGCCAAGAGGACCAGACCATCTGTTGTTTGAAAGAGTCTTGCCATCCAGCTCCTGGATCAGATGTCTGAGTGGCAACTCGTTGGTGTGGAGGCCACAAACAATCCAGACCAGCTTCCTCCCAATCTTCCGCTCTATCCACTGTATGACCCCCCCTTGCCACCCTGTGTTCGTGTTGGTGCTGTCCTCTCCAATGGCCTGCAGGGTCTGGTCTACGTTCCTCTCTCTGAGCAAGTTCACAATGTTATCTGCCACTATCTCAGCTGGTTTCCTGATGTCATCTTTCTCTGGAGTGAAATGCCACAAATACTTCCCTCCTGGTTCACTGCAGCAGGAGTAGTGTTCCTCCTTCACCATGGCAGGGAACAACTTGTCAGAATCTCCAACTTTCATGAACACTTTAGTGTCATCCCTTCTCCCATCAAAGAACAAACAATTGATTCCATTTTCTCTTATCCCCTTATCAAACTCCTCTTCTAGGTTACTGACAAGTTTCTCCTGAGCTCTCCTTACTTTGTTATGATCTATCACCAGGTGAACATCATCAGGTGTTATCAAACCACCGTCAACCCAGGCAGCTGTTGCTATCTCTGCAGTTTCTCTGGAGACCAGTGTGGTGTCGCATGCTGGCCAGAGCTATGCTCGAGATATCTTTCCTATTTCGAATCTTATGCCTGGAAGGTTTGGGATCATTATTTTCTGGGTTAGGGACAAAGTCACCATTCTCCTGGTCAGCACTCGGATCAGCCATGGGGAAGTCATTAAACTCTGAATCAGCTTGACTCCAATCATCGGCCTTTTTTACCTCACCCTGGGCCTTCTCAAGTCTCTTTTCCTCGGCAACTCTTCTCTTCTGTCTCTCTGTGGCAGCCTCCTGTCTCTTGGACTCCGGAATATCTTGGCTAGAAATCATGAGAGCCCCTATACTGCCAGTCTTCTCTCTCTGTGCTTTGACAAATGCCAGTTCGATCACAGGAATCTTTAGTTCACGCTTGCAAATACAGGAGATGTGGGCCTCGGATTTACAGTCACGATCGCATCCAAACTCAGGACAGAGAACAATTGGGCACTTGCAAGTAATTATGTCAAATAACTGGTCCAGTTGCTTGGCAAAGCTCTCCTTAACTGCAAGTTTTCCTCTCCCAAGAGAGATATCTCTTGCCTTTTCCCAACTGGCTAGCAGTCTCTCACTAATCTTCTTCTGACTTGTTATGACTGGAGGCTTGAACTGAGCGTTAGCCAGAGTGTACTGTGCCAAGACAGCTTTGGTCATATCACTGGCAATGTCTTTGTTTGTGTAAGTTCTTTGGTTCTTTTCACTGATTTGCCTGATTAAAACACCGTATCTCAAAGCATCTCTCAATGTAGGCAACTCCGACTTCAGGAGCTCTCTCCCAGACCCAAGATAGTGACTGAGATGGCTGGATTTTTGGTTCCTCGTCCTGACACAAGCAGCCATCGCAAATATTATCAACTTATAAATGCATCAGAATCTGAAACAGAAAAAAATATTGTTAGTTGGGTTGTTAAAGAATGAAGTCAGAAAGCAATGTTCACTATTTAATTGTAATGCACTAATGCAGCTGTACGTTAGTTTTTCGATAAATTTCACGCTAAAATTTACCTAGCAAAAGGTTGCAAAATATTGAAACTGAAATTATTTTCTGTTTATATACACTAAAATCTACCAAAAAAGTGATGGGCCATTAGTTTTAGCTGATCTTCCCTCCTATGACACACCCTAATACTGTATTAAAATTTTTTGCTTCACAAATGTTCCTGGTCCTATCTCCCATTGTTCTAGGTAAATTTAGGAAATGGAAAATGGAATGGAGTCAAAGTTGGCATGGGTTTGAAGGACCTGTTATGGAAAATAGAAAATGGTTATGTGCTGTCTGCAAGAAAAGTGTTGGCACCAACTCAGTAATGTCAGTGAATGTGGAAGGTTGGTACACAAGAGGTGCATTGGTGTACCGGTAAATGGCAGATAATCATGTGGTCTTAACAAGGCTGGAGAAACTCAACTATTGGACATATCCATGGATTGTGTTGATGAGTTCTACCTGGGTGACGTGGTATATTAAGAATACAGTAGTATACTGTACAGGTATCCCTCGTTTAATGATGGGGTTGCGTTTGTGAAAACATAACGTTCAGCAAAATTATTGCTAAAAGAGGGATACATATCAGCAAAGTGTGGAGTGTGAACAGCAGGCTCAAACTGAAGGGTAGTAAACACTGAATACAGTCTCCCAAATAATAATAAAAGAGTTTGTTATAAATGGTTTTGAATTAAGGAATTAATTTATTAACACCAAACTTGTGCATAAACGATGTAGTTCACAGTTAAATGATTTAGAGAGGAAGAGGTGAGCCTAATTTGAACAAATTTCAAATTGCATAGGTCAAATATAAAGAAAATTTGCAGTGATGAACAATAACATTAATACATAACATATCATATAAAATACAATAGCAAATATTTTATATAAAAAAAATAACTCCTTCCACACTCAAACCATCCTCTGGGCGACTCGACACAGTTCAGCCGGGCAGACACCCAGCTATAAGATGTGTGTGTCTGCCATGACATCACACCAGGGGAGGGAGCGCTGGTGGGTGGCAAGTCGGCGACACAGTTTTAGGCCACTGCCTCTACCAGTCCATGCATATGTTCATTTCCCACACATACACTCTAATGCTCTTATTTTTTTTTTTTTTTTTTAATATATTTTCTTTATTCTAAGCCACATTAGAGTATTGCAATGCTTATTCCACAACTTTGTTCCAATTCATGTAACAACAGCAACATGCCATCTCACAGGCCACCTCATCCCCAGTTTTCCGCTTCCTAGCGAGTCAAGCTATCACTAAACAAAGTTCTGACCTAACGTTAAGTGAGAAAGGGTGTCAAAATATGTTTATCGTTAAACTGAATTAATGTTAGTGAATTAAGTTAAGGCTAAACAAGGGATGCCCATACTGTATATGCTTCTGAAACTAATTATTTTTCCATTTTTGCAGGAGTCTCTCATCGATGCTACACTTGCTTGTGATGGCAAGCTATTTTCTGCCCATAAGTTTGTTTTGTCAATGTGCAGTGAATATTTCAAGGAGATGTTCACCACCAATCCTTGCAAGCATCCTATTGGTAAGTAATATTTATATTCTCTGCTGAATTTTATAAAAAGAAAGACCGGCTGTCCTGACTAACTCTTCTTCTAGTAAATCCTTCTGGTCTTTACTGTGACTATTGAATGTCAAATGTCAAAATATTGTCCAGAACAAAACTTTTGTACCTATATGTATGTTTTGATTGTATTTCAGTTGGTAATACTTTTACTATATCAACTCAACACACAATGCAGGAAACTTAAAGTCATATGCTTTGTCAGAGTTGTACTCCATTGATAAATTTGCTGTGCAGCAGAGGCAACCATGTCAACAGATACTTTTTTTAAGATAGGTCGTCTGTTTTGTTTGTGGTGAGGTGGTGAGACACAATAAGAAAAATTTTTCAATCTGTAACACTTTATATTCCAGTCTACATGAAAGATGTTCGAAGTGAGGATATGGAAGCTCTTCTTGATTTCATGTACCGTGGTGTTGTGCATATTCCACAAGAATCACTATCTGGATTGCTCAAGACTGCAGAGGGATTACAGGTATTATCCTTATTTACTGTATAATAATGTGGCAATTTGCTTGCTGTCTTCCTGTACACTTTCATTTATCTAAATCCATTCAGGACTGTTCACAGACAGTCCCTTAGAAATTTGTTTAAAGGTTGTCTCCTATCCCATTTTTAGGTTTGTAGTGTTAGTGTTTTCCATAAAGTGAATAAAACTTGAAAATAGAAATTAGATGTTTGGTCATATTTTGTATTTATATTTTAATGACTTTTAATCCTTTCTACCTTTTTGTGCTTCGTTTTAAGTTAGGATAGGAGATCCTCTGTAATTCACATTGACATCAACAGTACACAGTTGCTTCAATACAGTTACAGCTGAATAATGTAATTTGTTTTAATGACTTTGTACAATGTAACTCTTAATGAGGATTCAATAATACAGTTGTCCTTCACAAATGCTGGCCTTTTTATTATTGCATTCTCAGGTTAAGGAATTAATTTTTAACACAAAAAAACTGCAAACACTGTGAAAGGTCTGCATGTCAATCATTTAGGAAAATATTGAAAAAATTGCAAACTGGGACTTGAGGCCCAAATAATGCATTAAAGAAAATAATGAATACAGTTAAGAATTTGTCAAGAGCCCTTTTCATACAACTCATCACAAGGCCTGCTAGAAGTTGGTTCATAGTTTGTTTTCACTAATCACATGTAGTGTTATTTTCTTCACACTCAGTTTATGCTAGACACCAGTAGCGTTGTGTTATTCTGACCACTTGTCCCATTATTTTACCCTTCAGTTTGAGGACACTATGTCTCAAAAATAGACCTCTTAATTGAGCTGAAAGGAAGTCCAAAGTGGGTCGAAGAAGTTTAGGGAGTTGTTGCCTTTTTTGATTGGTGAGAGGACCTTCTCTTTACTTGAAAGTAAAGTTGTATGTAGCAGATGTGATAAAAATGTTGTTATATGGCAGTGAAACGTGAGAAATTCAAGAGGGTGACATACATTGGGTTTAAATGAGTTGAAATGACAGTGGTGAGATGGATATTTAATTGAAATTGAAAGATAGGAAACTGTTCAGAGCTAAGAGGCTGACTGGATATTGAGTGTACTTTTAAGGTTTTACATAGAGGTAGGCTGAGATGGTTCAGGCATGTGGAGAGAATGGAGGAGACCAATTGGGTCAAGAGATGCATTTAACGAGTTAGGCAGCAAAGACCATCCAGCTTGAAAGTTGACATTAGATAGTCATGGCTAGCCCATGAAGTTATGGAAAAGTTGTCTGTAACTCAGAATTCCATTAATTGAAACCTAATTTCCAGTATAGTTTTATTATACAGTCCTCGACTTACGACATATTCTACGTACGATAACCCGGACATATGACGGCCATGATCGTTTAAAATATATTTTCACATTACGTATTTTCGAGTCCCGACGTTTGTGATCATGCTGTGTACTGACAAAATTTTTGTTTGTAATTCCCTTTAAAATGGCTGGCAAGTGTAAAAGTTTTAGAGTTCTCGTGGTGTTGAGAAGAAAAAGAGACACCCATTTTAGAATTTCTGTATTATTTTCGCCTTTTCGACTTACGACCAGTTCGACTTACAACCTGGTCGTCAGGACGGAACCCCGCTGTAAGTCGAGGAGAGACTGTATACGTAATTGGAAAAAGTTCCAATGGACCAAAAAAAAAATATCCTGAAACATACTTAAATGATATTTAATTTAATTTAATTTTTTTAGTTACACATTCCGTTGAAACATAATACAGGTATAGCATATAAGCTATACTGTTTACAGATAAAAGTAGTCCTCATTTATCACATGTAAAATAATGCCATTAATTGATCACTTATTCTTACTTCTGGCTACACTTCTTTTCTCCTCGTAATAAGCCACAGCTAAGATGTGCAATCCTCAGATGACTTTTTTTTATTATGCAAAGTAATTATGGAACAAATTATTTTCATTCTTGCAGATTCGAGGCTTAGGGATGTTTGCGCGGGAAGCAGCAGCATCAGATACTCCGATTGTGCCCACAGAGCGTTCAGTGGTAACTGGAGCTTTGGAACCAAACGTCATGATGAGTCCAGAGCGTAAACGTCCCTATGAGGTGCACTCCGAGTCTTCACTTGTCAACTTCTCTGATGGTGAAATGGATGATTCAGCACTTCACACACCAAAGAAAAGCAAATCTGATGAGTCATCAGAGACTCCAGCACCCGTACCAGAATTACCAAGGGTTTCTGAAGACATGGTAAGGAAGGACATGTATCTGTTTACTTTTGCATCAAAACCTGTTCAGTGTTAGGTTAATCTTTTTGCTTTCCTTCAAATAATATCTATTGGTAAACCTTGTATACAAAGCATTTTTATTTATTTATTTCTTACGAAAATCATGTTACTTTTTTTTTGTCCCATACACTGATTTGCAAATTAAAACCCAATAATTAAAAGAATTTTGTTTTCTGTTGTATTTTTTCCAAAGTAATGAAAATACGCCGAGTTAAATTTTTTTTACTAACACTATTCTTACATTTACAATGTTGGTTTTTCTGTTATGAATCCGTGGAAAGAATAGGGTAAAATGTGATAGGAAATACAGTACAAAATATGAAGAAACAATACAGAGAAGAGTTGAGCTTACCCTCTTGTGATTGGCAGTTACGTTGTTTTCCTTAAGTACAGGTTGTACCTCTCTAGTCCGGCATTCTGTGGTTCGGAACGATTTTGGTTTGTCCAGTAGGTAGATAGGCAGCTTTTTTTTTCTTTTTTTTTATCTGAATTATTATTATTATTACAGGAGTATTAAAATGTTGCCCGTCAGGCCCTAATGTAGGTTGGTGACCTATGCCCGGATGGGCTAATCCCCGTAAAAAAACAAACAACAAAGCCGCGGGAAATTAAGGTTTGTTTACATCGGCAGTTCGGCTGCTCTCTCTCACTCTCTGCTTGTCTATACAGAGTACAACATTTAACCCTCAATATATATGAGCAGTAAATAAGTGTTGCTTTCATATTCTTATGTAGAGTAATGACAATATGTTTTCACGTGCGCACTTACATACGCGCAGTCTTTTTTTTTTCCATTAATGGTTAGCTACTTATATTGTTCCATTTATTAACATTAAATAACATTACAGGTACTTCAAACAACCATATTAATTTTTTTTACATTAATTTTACTACAGCTACAATCAGGGTCTTATTTTCTTCAGTTTTATATGTAGAACCAATCAGTCACTGGTTTTGTAAGCTTTAACATAAACAATGCCAGCAGCCGTCTCGTCTCCTCGTGTGTTTTAATCCACGTATTATTAATAAATTGTATTGTTAATTTTGCACACACACACATTAATTCAATAAAAACAAATTCAGAAACATTAATTAAAATATATATGAACAGTAAATAAGTGTTGCTTTCATATTCTTATGTAAAGTAATGACGATATGTTTTCACGTGTGCGCATGCGCACTTACATACGTGATCTCTCTTTTTTCTTTACCATTATCGTTAGCTACTTCTATTGTTCCATTTAATAACATTAAATAACATTACTTAAAACAACCATATTAATTTTACTACAGCTACAACCAAGGTCTTATTTTCTTCAGTTTTATATGTAGAACCAGTCAGTCACTGGCTTTGTAATCAACGAAAACAATGGTGTGTCATTTCCTCGTGTGTTTTAATATTCTACGTATTATTAATGAATTGTATTGCTCATTTTGCACACATAAACATTAATTCAATAAAAGACATTCAGTAATAAACAATAATGAATCTTTTGTACATAAGAGAAATGACTCTGCTTACACGATTATGCACGTCGTCTGCATGTTGGCGCCGTTCAAACCCGTCAAAATTCAAGTTTCCGCCGTCAAAATTTTTTTTATTTTTTTTTTGTGTTCCAATAAAATACGTTGAATTAAAAACTCGCAAAATTTGAGAAGCTACTATGCGACATTTAACCCTTCAATATGTCTTCAAAGAGACCATGATGCAGAGAAAGTGGTGCTAGTGCTTCCAAGCATAAGCACAAGTCACTATCTATCCAGGAAAAGGGTGAATTCCCATGGTCCGGCAATTTCCATGGTCTGGCACTGGTCAGGTCCCGAGGTTGCCGGACTAGAGAGGTACAATCTGTATCTCTCTGAGCCATTGTCGTGTGTTTTGTATGAACAGGTATCGTACCACTGCTTACAGTATTTTATATTTTGCTTGGATATTCCAAAGATTGTTTATAAATTTTTTAATAATTATGTATTACTGTACTGAAGTGAATATTAAAGATGTTAGCTTAGCATTTCATATTTTTCACTTTGTTTTCAATCACATCCTATTTCTCATAAGTATAGACTTATACCATTAATTATTTTAGGGGTCCCCAGATTACGAATGGGTTTCGTTCCAGAGGACGTTCTTAAGTCGTATTTGTACGTAAGTCGGAACACATGCTATTTGCATACTGTACTTACAGAACATTGTTTAAAATTACATTATATCATAGCTTAAGTCCTTATACACATCTAAAATCACTTAATTTAAGACAAAAAAAAAGAAATAGAATGACAAAATACACTAAATGTAAGTAAAAAATAAGTCCTCATGTAAATAAAATACTGTACATTTCAAGTTTAACCCCATTCGTATCGGCGGGCGTTCCTAAGTCGGACATTCGTAAGTCGAGGACCCCATGTACACGCATACACACACTACACTACTCTTGAAAGTCTTCTTTTAAATGATTCTCTTCAAATCATTACATGTTAGGTATACTGTATATGTGTGTATGTACTAATTACCGTATGTCTCCTGTATGTTTTCAGCATTGTGGCTGCTGTCATCTTCATTAAACCTGCATGTCTTAATCTACTCTAATTAATAATGGTGTTATAAATTGCAGTTGGACTTGGGTGGAGGTGTGACTATACATGCCAGTGACTACTTCAAGTTCAGACGTACCAATGCTAACCGGTACATCAATGACCTTCTGCGGTATTTTTTCCCAATGGAAGTTCTTGCATCTTCATCCCTCACTGGGGGCGAATGCTTTGCAAACAAAGATAAGGGACCGTCAAACAAAAATCAGCTTGACCCTTGTGTCATTAGGGTTATCACACGTAAGTTTATTTGTGAGATCAAAATTGGTATTTGGGTTTTAACTTTAGAAAATGTGAAGATTGTGTTTTCAGTAGTTTATGTTTTTTCAGTTAAATAAAGTATACAGTAAACTCTTATTTTTACATGGGTTTGCCTGAAGGGGACATAAAACTGCACCCATGCAATCAATTCATAAAGTATGGGAAAATCAGATTCAGAAAGAACCATGATCATCCTTTACTGCAATTAATATGCCCTATATAATCTATTTTACCCTTTCTAGAGTATCATTCATACATTAAAATGCATTGTTAATCATAAAAAAAGCTTTACAGTTTAAAAAGTCAACCATTTATTGGGTTTATCATGTATTTTTCCATCCCTTATTAATATAATTACAGCTGAAATAGAGCATCAGTTGTACAATGTAATACTTGGTCAAGCATATAAGCTCTAATTCTCAAAAGAATAATGATTCATTTAATTTTTACTATGTAAACCACTTCTGAATTCTCCTTGGCTGTCATAACCCAAATAAGTGCGGTAGAGTGATTCGCCAATAAAATCACCACCCCTGCGCTAGGGAGACAGAGAGAGAGAGAGGTGAAAATTTTTCGCGCACTGCCTTCAAAACGCTCTGAGATCCAGACTGTCACACTCCTCCGCTTATCATTCGAGAATGTATTTCACAAAAATTGGGTTAAAAATTTGTGTGATTACCTGGATGATAAGGTGCCATTGTTTCCTATCCAATTTGGAGAACACCTGTAGACTCTTAAACGATTTCCAGAAAATTGCCAAATTTATAACAAATTGTATGGATGAAATTCATTGACGTTTTTTGTGGTGTAAAGAATAAATTCTCACCCTAAGAAGTGATATGTCTCTCAATAATAGAATTTGGAATTTTTAGCAGTGGTTCCACCATAAATGCCCTCGAAACTGTGGAAATACTACACACTAAAGAATATATAATGTACATGGTTATTTCTCAGTGTGTAGTACAGTGGACAGTGAGAAAGCTATGACTCAAGGAGTACCTTGTTCGAGTTGTTACGGGATAATGCAAGCTCAAAAACCTCTGTGAGAGTAAATGGTGAGGCTTTTGAAGTGAAAGTAGTGGTTCATCGGGAAAGCAACTTGCTGGTTTTTCCTGACATATCTACATAGGATAATTTGCTTGAAAAGGTAAGAATTTGCTGGAGTTCTGTCAAAGTGTGGAGCTGGGTTCAAAAGATTCCATTAGCTTGTAAACAATGTCATTGCAATATGTGCTAGCCATTCAAAATTGCTTGGAACATTGTAATGAAATTACATTATATATATATATATATATATATATATATATATATATATATATATATATATATATATATATATATATATATATATATATATATATATATATATATATATATATATATATATATATATATATATATATATATATATATATATATATATATATATATATATATATATATATATATATATATATATATATATATATATATATATACACACATATACATATACATACAGGTTAGGTAACAGAGATACCGTGAATGTTAAAAACTGTGTCTTTTGCTGCCCTCCAAAACCCTGCCCATGTCCTTATTTTACTGTATACTGATATGCCTGTATATACTGAGTAATTCGTTGTTTCCATTTTCCGTGTGATTTTATCAAGATTTATCTTATCCATCGCCATTATTAGATTTACATGAAATATAATATATATATAATATATATATAGTTTTATATATATATATATATATATATATATATATATATATATATATATATATATATATATATATATATATATATATATATATATATATATATATACATACAAGTAAATCACTGTAGGTGCGCTTTGGATCTAGATAATCATAATGGTTAGTAATGACCAACTTTTTTAATAGCATGGCAACCTTCTGACCTGACTACAGACCATTGCCGTAAGTATTTAAAGATTGTAGGTCATTACTATACTTGACACATGTGACCTGGTCTCACCCTCCTCTGTATATATACACCTTGTTTTGCACTTTATTTTAGTCTGTACTTATCCCTGAAGATGTGAATTACATTTAAAGCGCTTAGAACCTTGTGTTTTCTTCTTTTCCTTGCAACACATGTTTCCATGCGTGACGAACAGTTGCTACAGACAGCTGATCCCATGCTCCACCAAGAAGTCCACAGCTTTGATGCTGAATATTCTCCAGAATTTGTTTTAAAAGTACTTGTTGCTTCGGCCAACTGTTGATCCCGTCGGTTTTCTCGCCCTTGCTATCGGTGGTGGTGTCACCAGGTTACGAACTCTTCCCCTGGTGTTGGTGTAGTCGCTCAGAGCTGAATTTTTTGTTGAGAATGCAGCTCACATTGCAAATCAACTCCCTGGTCCATGGGCTGATTAAAGACGAGTGTTGGAGGAAGGAAGACCACTTTTACGCTAAGGACGACATCTAACAGTAGGGGCGATCGTCCGGCGCTGTCCAGCAGCAACAAAATATTAAATGACATTCTGTCGCCACAGAATTTTTTAGCAATACGTAACTGAACGAAGA
>NW_024739403.1:1896919-1954126 GCF_018991925.1 Homarus americanus
TCGATGTGCTTCCGTTCGGTTACGTATTGCTAAACAAAGAAAAGGGTATTTTTTTCATTTATTCGACACATTAAGTTAATATACAAATAGGTATTGCAATGATTGACACCAGGTTACTGCTAGGTTAGGTTGCCCTTATGGTACTACAACTTGTGTACACAGGGTCCCATAAAGGCGACCCAACCTGGATCATGCAAGGCTACCAGTGTACCTTGGTCGACGTGTCTCGCCTATCTCTACAGTAGGGGGCTCAGACAAGCCTCGGCACCCAGCCCTTGGCAGCATCACTGTCCCTAGCAGTGACACACACAGCCTTTAGTGTCATCACATAGCCCTTACTAGCTGTACACAACTAGCTACTTATAAGCCCCTAGAAGCATCATGTAGATCTTAGGGGAGAATCAATCAGCCTCCTCAGAGACACAGACAGCTCTTAAGAGCCTCACACATCCCCAAGTTGCCACAAACATCACTTATCCCCTTGAAGACACACTGCCTTGTAATTAATTTTTAATATGTGTAACATTTGAAAAACAAAAACAAAATACAATTACAAAAGTTTGTCCAGGGGAAAAATTCATTGGTTACAAAGTAAGTTGTGAACACGCAATAAATAACTAACTGATAATTAAGGTAAATTCTTAGACTGGCATTTTTCATTTCAGTGCTGTGCCAGCTAGAGTAAAACATTGTGTTTTACAGATGAAGATGAAACTACTGTACAAAATATCGTAACTTCAACAATGTTATGACATTGTTGACTTATTTTGTACTTTTTATTTCCACTTGTATAACGAACTATTTTACTCTTGCTGGCACTGAATTAAAAGATGCTAGTTTAAGAATTTACTGTATTTTTCAGATGTAATTAAATCATTACAACTTGCTTGTAACATTATGTCAAGTTCTCTGCATTTTAAGTGAGCTGAAGTCACTTTAGGCATTCCATTGGCGGACCACAGCAGTGACGTCACCACTAGTAGTCTACGTCAATGGTGGAACAGACCACAAGAGCAATGACGTCATCACCAATAGTCTGCCTCATTGGTGAGACAGAAGCCCTTTACTTTACACCTCTCAGTGAGTCCTTCCCTCACTCCTACACCTCACAGTGAGTCCTTTCCTCAATCCTACACCTCACAATCAGTCCTTCCCTCACTCCTACACCTCACAGTCCGTCCTTCCCTCACTCCTACACATCAGTGAGTCCTTCACTCCTACACCTCACAGGAAGTCCTTCCCTCACTCCTACACATCAGTGAGTCCTTCACTCACTCCTACACCTCACCGTGAGTCCTTCCTTCACCCCTACACATCACAGCGAGACCTTCCATCACTCCTACACATCACAGTGAGTCCTTCCCATACTCCTGCACCTCACAGTCAGTCCTTCCCTCACTCCTACACCTCAGAGTGAGTCCTTCCCTCACTCCAACACCTCATAGGGAGTCCTTCCCTCACTCTTACGCATCAGTGAGTCCTTCACTCCTACACCTCACAGCGAGCCCTTCCTCACTCCTACACATCACAGTGAGTCCTTCCCACACTCCTATACACAGCACAGCGAGTCCTTCTCTCACTCCTATACATCACAATGAGTCCTTCCCTCATACTACACAACATTGCATGTCCTTCCCTCACTCCTATAAAACACTGCAAATCCTCCTCTCACTCCTTAGTAGGTCAGTAAGTCCTCTCATTCGTAAGGTCAGCAAGTCCTTCTCTCATTTACGAACATCACTACATGTCCTTCCCTAGGTCCTACACAACACTACAAGTCCTTCCCTCATTCCTACACAATACTGAAGTCCTTCCCTCAATACTACACAATACTGCATGTCCTTCCCTCAGTCCTACAGTAATCAGTAGATAAACTTTCAATACACCGTTATAATCTATTTTAGCATTTATAAAGACTTGTCGAACCAACAGTAAATATTATACACAATACAACTTCCTGTCATGTCGGGTAGACTGACTTATTTAGGATATATTCATCTTTTCCTGTACACAGCCATTAGGAGCATCAATTAACCCCCTCAGTCACAAGTACAGTAGCTCTCTAAGAGCCTCACACATCTCCAAGTTGATATTCACAATATAGCCACAAACAGCCTCTGGTTGGATCAGACTACCCCTGACAACCTTACATAGTCCTTAAATCCATTATACAACCACCTATGATCACCACACAGCCCTAATTAGCCAAACAGTCCGTGGCGGCGGCGTATAAGCCCTGGGGGCCTCACATTGCCCCTAGGAGTGACATACTGCCTCAGAACATTTACAACAAATGCAATTTTATTTTTCTACAATTTCAAAAGTTTGCCCACAGGAAATGCTCATTGGTTACAAGTAAGTTGTAAAGCTGTAATAATTACTTAAATTTACAATAAAATCTTAACTAACATCTTGTATTTCACTGCCAGGAAGAATAACATATTTTCTTTTCCAAATGAAGATGAAACTAAAGTCCAAAATAATTAAGTTGAACAAAATACTTCCTGAACGTCTAGTTACAATTCCACATAAAAGATTACAACAGTGTATTAGAATTTATAAGCTTCGCAACGCCACAAGTCTATATGGTCACTCCTGCACAAGTCCTTATCTCACCCCTACACCGCACTACAAGTCCTTCCCTCACTCCTACACCAAACTACAAGTCCTTCCCTCACTCCTACATCACACTACAAGTCCTTCCCTCACTCATATACCACACTACAAGTCCTTCCCTCACTCCTACACCGCACTACAAGTCCTTCCCTCACTCCTACACCGCACTACAAGTCCTTCCCTCACTCCTACACCGCACTACAAGTCCTTCCCTCCTCCTACACCACACTACAAGTCCTTCCTCCTTTCCCTACACCGCACTAAGGTCCTTCCCTCACTCCTACACCTAGGTCGCTTCCTCACTCCTACACCACTACAAGTCCTTCCCTCACTCCTACACCACACTACAAGTCCTTCCTTCCTCACTCACACCCACACTACACAGTCCTTCCCTCACTCATACACCAAACTACAAGTCCTTCCCTCACTCCTACACCACACTACAAGTCCTTCCCTCACTCCTACACCACACTACAAGTCCTTCCCTCACCCATATACCACACTACAAGTCCTTCCCTTAGTCCTACACAACCCTGCAAGCCCTTCCCTCACCCCTACACAACAGTGCAAGTCCTTCCCTCATTCATACACAACATTGCAAGTCCCCCCCTCACTCCTACACAATACTACAAGTCCTTCCCTTACTCCTACACAACCCTGCAAGTCCTTTCCTCACTCATATACACTGCAAGTCCTTCCCTCAATCCTACACAATTCTAGAAGTCCTTCCCTCATTTCTACACAACACTGCAAGTACTTCCCTCACTCCTACACAATACTAGAAGTCCTTCCCTCACTTCTACACAATACTGCAAGTCCTTCCCTCACTCCTACACAATACTAGAAGTCTTTCCTTCACTTCGATACAACCCTGCAGGTCCTACCCACTCCTGTACAAACTTGCAAGTCTTTCCTTCACTCCTACACAACACTGCAAGTCCTTTCCTCACTCCTACACAACCCTGCAAGTCCTGCCCTCAGTCCTACACATTACTACAAGTACTTCCCTTACTCTTACACAACCCTGCAAGTCCTTCCCTCACTTCTACACAATCCTGCAAGTCCTTCTTTCACTCCTACACAACACTGCAAGTTCTTCCTTCACTCCTACACAATACTAGAAGCCCTTCCCTCACTCCTACATAATATTGAAGTCCTTCCCTCACTCCTACACAATACTACAAGACCTTTCACTCCTACACAATACTACAAGTCCTTCCCCCATTTCTACACAACACTGTAAGTCCATCCCTCAATCCTACACAGAACTAGAAGTCCTTCCCTCGTATATGCAACCTTGCAAGTCCTTCCTTCACTCCTACACATCACTTCATGTCCTTCCCTCACTCTTAAATAATATTGCTCGTTCTTTCCTCACTCCTACACTGCTACAGTATCTCTACAGTAGTCAGTAGATAAGATTTCAACACAATGTTATAATCTGTTTTAGTATTTATGTGGACGTATTTAACCAACACTTAATATATACAATACAACTTCCTGTCATGTTTGGTAGACTGAGTTATTTAGAGAATGTTCATCCTTTACTGTACTCTTGATCGTTTCTCTTGTCCATCTTGATGTTGCCTCGCCATCTGTACACCAAGTTATGGTCCTCATCCTCCCTGGAGTAGTATTTTCTGTTAATACCTGTGAAATTAAAATTTTATTAACCAAAAATAGTTTATTTTTGTATATATTAAAGGGCGACAAGAATTAAAATCACTCTTTCTTCATACTGTTATGCCAGCACTCCTCTTTATCAAGAATTTACCACTAGTCAAGTCACAAGTCACACGAGTGGTCACAACAACAAGCAGGGTAAACACTATAATGACTCTTATATTATCTCCACCAGATTCTCAATAATAACCCTCAGATTAACTCAAAATATAGGTATCATGTTGAAGATGAATCATGAAATGCATAACTTAGCATTATAAAGTTAAGAGACCACAAACAAAGGTCAAGTAAAGGAACAATTTAAGTACAGTACAGATGACCACAGCCTAAATTAACCCACACCCGAACCTCAGCCTCACCATACACTAGAAAAGTACAAAAGTATACACCACTTATCTCCATATAAATATATCCTGAGTCCAGACCAATTGTACCACACTTGCACCACACACTATCACCAGCCAGGCTCGTCTACCTCCCTGCACTTGCCGTGACCCACACAATGTGGATACCATGCCGCCAATTACCATACTATTTTACCTAACAAATGCACAACGTTAAGCTGATTTACTTATTACATACTTATTATAAATTAATATATATAACATACTAGACAATGTTTACATACAGGAACATATATAAAATATAGTCCTACCTACTGAAGAAGCAGTGTAATTACCTCTCAATCAAATATATTCAGTGCCTTATAAAACTCCCTCCCCAAAGATAAAACACTTGTGTTTTATTTTCAGTCTGGTGAATGAGATAGAGCATTTGCTACGAAATTCTCTCACTCCTACACAACATACCAAGTCCATCCCTCACTCCTACACAACATACCAAGTCCATCCCTCACTCCTACACAATACTACAAGTCCATCCCTCACTCCTACACAAAATTACAAGTCCTTCCCTCACTCCTACACAATATACCAAGTCCTTCCCTCACTCCCTACACAACATACAATGTCCTTCCCTCACTCCTACACAACATGCCAAGTCCTTCCCTTACTCCTATACAGCATACCAAGTCCTTCCTTCAATCCTACACAACATACCTAGTCCTTTCCTCACTCCTACACAACATACCAAGTCCTTCCCTCACTCCTACACAACATACCAAGTCCTTCCCTCACTCCTACACAACATACCAAGTCCTTCCCTCACTCCTACACAACATACCAAGTCCCCTTACTCCCTCACTCCTAATCCTACACAACATACCAAGTCCTTCCCTCACTCCTACACAACATACCAAGTCCTTCACTCCTATGTCAGAGTTAATCACCATCTATTAAGTCTCTGATTCTTGTTTTTCATTCGACTTCTGAACTGTAATAAATTATGGTCACTGTAAACTACAATTCTCTGGTAGGTGTTGCCAAGATATATGTTAAACTTTTCCAGTGCCATAAGCAGAGCCACAGCTTCTTTCTCTATAGTAGAGTAATTCCATTGCACCAGCCCCAACATCACTGGTAAAACATAAATTTTACTTACGAACCATTCAAAATCCTGTCTCTGCCTCGTCCAGTTCAACACGACTTCAATCCATCTGGCAGTCGAACCCGAGGCCTCCATCATCCACAACAGGTACCTTGCCAGTGAGCCACCATACTGTGTTGAATAGTATATACACCAGTGTCAACATTAGATCGGGTCAAAAAGGGCATACATATTTTAAATTGCAATTTAGAATTTGTAATAGTCTTGAAAAGTTGCTCCTATATAAAGTTTATCAAACTCCAACATATGGTATTAGTCTTGTATTATTACAGTAAAAGATGGCACCAATTTGCAGCCCTTAACTAATACTACGTAGATCTATCCATACTATTAATAGTGAAATGTGCTCATTAATTTGGGTTACTTGATCAACAAACACCTTTCCCTCAATACCAATATTTTGTTCTTTTTTCCATCAGTATATAATACAGTTATCTCTTATTTTTCCTCTTCAGTGTACAACAGTTTACATTACCCATCATCATCTCTGACGTTTGCCTGGAGCTGCTGGAGGCTGCCCACCATCCGTGCCTCCACACTCGCCGATTATATTTTTCTAAGTCGCGCATTTTCACCTATATGAAGGCGCCAATTCATGATATAAGTGTTAACAAATTATGTTTGATGAATATTGTTCACTTCTTTGATAACTGCCCTGTTCACACGGCACGAGAGATGAAGCGCTGGTCAGAGGAAAGGTCGAATGAAATTGACCTTTTGGACTGGCCTTCTAAATCTTCAGGTCCATATTCAATAAATTTCTTTCAGTTAAACAATACAACTTTTCCTTTACCCAATAGAATAATAATGTTGTATTTTTAATGAAACATTTAATATCACAAATATAATATTGTATAGGGCCATTGCTTGTGTTAAGCGATTACTATGACTGTTAGTGAGTGCTACCCAGACCTCAACCTTATAGAGACCATTTGGACCCAGATAGTGAACGCGTGGGAACCTGAAGACACGCTAAACACTGGTCCCGACTCCTCCTACACACCCAGGACGAGTGTGAGCAGTTTGTGAGGAACCAACCACCTATATAACCTTGTGTCTCAGTCCCAAGAAGGCTCCAGGGGGCTATATAAAAGGGAGGCCATTGGACAGGCTATTGATATTCTGTATGACCTGTGTTGGTAAATATTAAAAGTAAATGTGATTTCCACCCTCGTATTTTTCAATATTTATCCTCATATCTACGTTATTATATATATCTAATTACTGGTGATTAAAACCTGAACAACAACTTACAAAAAATGATAAATATATATATGGATGGTACATTTTTTAATATGGGTACTACATTTGTCTGTTTCCACAAGTCTGGCACAACTCCCGCGTCTAATGATTTTGTAAATAAATCTGTTCCTTACACTCTTTCAAAACTCGAGGGAAAATTTCATCCGGCCCTGGGGATTTTGTCTTCTTTAATTTATTTATCTTCTTAAGAACATCCTCTTTTCTGATAGTGATATTCTTTAATTTCTCTTCTTCATTTCCCTAAATATCAGTGAGTATCTTGCGAAGGTCACAAATATTTTTTTCCCAACACAGTAAATGCGGTGATAATGGAAAGTAAACTATTTATTTGACCATTATACTTCACTTGACTATGTAATAATTTATAGCACAAAAGTATATTATTCTACTTGTCGAAACTATCACCTTTACACTGGTGATTGGAGGTTGGCAAGTGAGTTACTTACCACCACCACAGACACTTCCCCACCACCACCACCATTCCTCCACAGTGACCAACTGATGTACTCAAGATGGATCTGATTGTTCCTGGCTACAATATTTGACGGTCAGGTGAACAAGGTAACACCGCCTCTTACACTGGGATTTAAAACGCTCATAGAAATCGTGTTTGGTTTAAACAAGATAAAATTATGAAATCACTAAGATATGGCAGCAGCCCATCTTATATATCACCTGAAGATTAACTACCCTAACACCTCCCCCCACCAAAAGTGGCACTTCTGTGTATAACAAGTAAAATCTGATTGGGTGCCTCATCTTCACGTGATGGCTAATGTCAAGCTGAGTTTGGCTGCGCTGAGTGGTTAGTTGCTTATATTGTTACATACGCTTTAGCCTAAAAGTGCTGTTTACATTTTGTTCCCGACAATCATAGACCACTTAGAACACTTATGAATACACCAATAAAGACTGAAGGCATAATGTACACAGTTGAGACATCTCTATTACGCCGACTGGTAACAACCACTTATAAGGTTTGATCATGGACACGATTAGGTGTTAATCTAATGTTCATAATCCTCTAAAGCCGTGTTAAAGGACTCCGTATAAATGCTAAACCGGATAATGGTCTAGGGGAGAAGGTCGGGTTAATCAGCGTGGGTGGTCGCCTTGTTCTGGTACCTAACCTTAAACTCCTACAACCAAATCACGTTGAAATGGATTTCTACCCCAGTGAAGCTGTCAAGATCATTCAGCATAATTAAGTCCCAGATTGGAGAGAGAAATAAGTTGTAAGGGAAATTTTACACAGCGACATACCTTATATTTTTCAACACCAACACACACATGATGGCGTCTGTATTTTATGATAATTGACAACTGGATGTATTAATTTAGGAGCATTTTGTAAACGTTAACTTCCGTCACACATCCACTAATCGCCTCGACCGTCTCACTACTGGCCGGCTCCCTCCCTCCACGTCTGGCTGTCCCTGGTCTAAAGTTCATCCACATCTCCACCACACACTGAACCATCTCCAGTACGAACATACGCTCTTGTGGTGTTGAAGGATATGATATAAAGCTTCACTTGCGAACCTTAGTAATAACACTTAATCGGATGGCTGGCGTGGCCATATTTGTTTTGCTTAATTTGACACCATAAGAAAGTACTGATACCTTCCAAAGTGACAACTGAGAGCTCGACTCCCGGACACTGAACCACCCGATCGAAACTTCTATCTAACCGACGCTCTTGTAATGAGAAGGACCGGATATTACATGTAAATGCTCACTAACAGAAAAACTGAGTTGCTTCAGCAGGAAATAATGGGAAACGTTTTTTATTCAGCTGATCAACAAAAATCACAGATGGTTCAGAGAAATGCGGCTCCAAGCTCGACTCCTGATTCAGCGCTTCCTTTGTGGTGACCAGCCACTCAGAACTCATGATACAAACGACAGGTTGACATATTCCCATAGGTAGAGGTTCTGCATGATGAATACATTCTGAATAAATTCCACGTAACGTCATGTAGATAATCAGAATTTATTGCATATGCCAAACAAAGATTTTTATATGGTATATTACGATATATTTATTTTTATGAGAAAATCTACAAAATGGCGTAAACGAACCGAAATAACCACTAATTTGTACCAACTGACACTGCTGGTAGTCAAGGCGGGCGGGGGAGAGGGCTCAGGGATGGTATGTGTGGTGTGTGTGTGTGTGGCAATGATGATGAATGATGGCGTACATGTGATGAAGACGATGATGATGCATGATGATAAATAATGAATGATGATGATAATGATGGTGATGATGAATAATGATGATGATTGATGCTGCTGAATGATCCCCAGTTATTATAAGACAATTCATCATCACTACAGACACACTTGGTGAGGTTAGGTTAGGTTTCATTTCACCCCACATTATGGCTTCGTCCCCGTGCAATAATAACCTACCTCAGAGTTCCTCATTTACTATTTATGAAAGTTCAGTCATACTAATTCCCTCAGTGGCAAACCTCTCTGGATGAAAGGCTAAATATAAAATGATAATACACGCGTTGTTGCTAGTGGCGTGGTTGCTAGTGGCGTAGTTACTAGGGGCGTATCCAAAGGCTGAGTATTTTTGTTTACAACCCAAGATCCAAGTGAACCCCTGCTGTTGGTT
Source organism: Homarus americanus (assembly GCF_018991925.1). Taxonomy (NCBI): domain Eukaryota; kingdom Metazoa; phylum Arthropoda; class Malacostraca; order Decapoda; family Nephropidae; genus Homarus; species Homarus americanus. The sequence continues at coordinate 1,906,614 of NW_024739403.1, forward strand.
CGTCTCCTTCTCCCTGGCTGGATTTTCAACCTGAAGTGATTGCCCTCGGTGGACCGCTCCTGAAATCCCACGTGAACCCTGTTATTCTCTGCAAATACCACCTCTCCAGGATCGCCCACTGGTCCCCAGGTAGGGTCGTCCTCTACACTGATGGTTCTGTTGACCCCGCTACAGGTCGGGCCGGGGCTGGTGTCTACATCTCCTGTCCTGATGCCCCTGAGCCTATCAAACTGTCTCTCAGAGTTTCTGACGGGGCATCCTCCACTCAGGCGGAACTAATAGCCCTCCTTGCTGACCTTCTCGCTGAGGAAGAAACAGATGGTTTCTGCCCCCTGCTTGTCTGCTGCGATTCCAGGTCTGCTCTCGATGGGATCGCATTTGGATCAAGGGAAAATATGGACCTCATCCTCCGAATACGAGGGTTAACATCCACACTTCAGGATGCAGGCCGTCCTGTGACATTCCTATGGCGACAGATGGCCTTGCCAAGACTGGCTGCAACAAGGCCACACCTGACTACGTTGTTCCTCGAACACTTTTACAGCTTAGGACCCAAATTCGCGGAAAATGGACGTGATTGCTGCCCGTATCATCATTGGGTATGACTTTGCTTGGGAGATTGGTATCCCCGCATCTCCTGAGCAACGCTCTTGTGCATTATGCAGAAGACCCGACAGCCGCACCCTTATCCACTACCTCCTAAGATGTCCCAACACTCAACGCTTCCGTGACGCCTGCTGGACCACCACTCCACGACCCCCTGACGGAGACACGATGATCCTCCCCATACTGGCCAAATATTGTGTAAATAACATTGATTATGTGTTACAGGAATATCCTTCCTTCCTTCCTTAGGCTTTAGTAAGCCCCTTTATAATATTTATACTGTATATACTTGTGACACTTGCCAGATGCTTCTGGTGTTATTGTACAGGGGTACCTAGTGACAGCACAAGGATCCCGCTTCCTCTATCAAGGAATAAACTATTGAAATTGAATTGAATTGATCCAAGTGACGGGCTAGGTGTTTACACTGTCAAGGGCAAATAATTATATTGGAAATGTTGGTTAGTGATCCCATTACATAATTCACTTCAGCAATAGCAGCATATGGGCCCCGGTGACGATACCTACCACTCTTACCCTTACAAAAACTTCAACTGAACAAGGTGTTTAACATGACATAACCAGGCCGATAACCCTCATGTATGTATGTATGTATGATTTTTACTTAATAGATTCATACAAAATCAAGGTCCCAGTACAGGTGGATAAGTACCCCGCACTGCAGCAACAATGTACCGATACTAATTCTAGGATTTTATTCATATATCCACATACTAGCTTAGGTTAATAGCCATCTTAATAGCAGTATTTTCTGTCCGAGCCACGGCATCCACAACTGTCCACACGGCGGAGAGCTACACTACCGCCGCCTCCTCCCTGGACCCCACAGTACAACAACACAACTTGTTATCACCTTACCTTCACTCAACTGTTAATAACCACAACGTAGAGTCCTGGAAGTCCTCACGACGCCACTAACACGAGGTAATCCACAAACAGCAAACGTAAAACATGGAAATAGCCATCAAATACTGTATGACCACACACACACATGTTGCCGCCACCACTGCCGTACCTCTAATGATCACTGGCGAGTGGCGAACCTGAGGTGCTTCGATTCCTTAATTCATTGGTTCGCTTTACTGATTCATATGAAAATAATCGACTGGACGGCGGAAAGAACACCATACACGATTGGTCCGTCATCTATAATCTCATCAATTTTCTTAAATCACTTGATGAAGTCCTGAATGCAATGGGTGGCTGGACCAAATACTAAGATGTGTGTATTGGTGTATTGTTTGGATTTTAGTATTTGTAAATACAATTAATATATATTAACTCACCTACAGTGTTATCTTAAATCCATGTCCTTAATGATGTCTTACACTATATCGCATGAAAATTCATAACAAAGTAACTTAACAGCCACAAATTATGTCTTGTGTGGTATACAATGATCTGTGTGGCACGTCGTGGAATGTGTTGTCTTATAACACAATATAACTATATAGTTACAATTGCTACCATCATTGAAATGCTCATGATGTTCAGCACACAATATTAACGGTAACTGAGCACACTCCAAAATATATGAAGCTTGCATATTGTGGTGGGGTGTTTAAACACTGGAACTTGGAAGAATTGTAAGTCACCTAGATTAAGTCTGAATACTATTTTACAATACTGATAACTTTTTCACTCCACTCTTTTTAACATAAGTATATAATTATAATATTGCATATTATCACAAATATTTATTAAGCAAAGGATGGGTGGAATATAAATAAATATTACCATAATCCCTTTGTCGGAATAACAACAAAATTGTGACGTGGTCGCTGAGTAAAACTAGCTGATCAAAGCCCTTCACCCTGATCCTTGCATATTTCACTTTTATCCTTAAAGTATCACTGTGACCTGAGCGGCAATAAGCACCCAGGGCACTGCACCTGTTCCATGAATTCGTAACCATAAAGAAACAACTGTAAGACAAAACGTAGTTAAAAAGGCAGCTTGAAATTATGGTGGTATAAATAATAAATAAAACTGCCTCTCATCCAGCCCCCTCCTCCCCACACACTACAGTGGGCGACATCTGTTGGCCGACCATAGCATTTCCCCCAGCTGTTTCAAAACTTCAGACTCAAGGCAATTCGAACCCTCACTGTGGCTGGGTAGTGGACACGACTTTGGTGCACGATAGTACAGTATTGATAATTTACTAAAATCTCTAAGATTACGTCGGCAACAAAAGTGTCACGGTTATGGTTAGTACTGAGATTATACCACTATACCTGTCCATCTACAGCAGGCAGCAGGACCAGTCTATGACACTTACTGTATATATGAAGGATTAGAATTACAACCTTGGTAAGATATAGTGACCACACCACAAACGAGATCTCACATACTCTTCACGTTCATGACGGCTCTCGGCATGACTACGCATGATTTCTTTATTACGAGGAAATCAAAATGGTAAACAGTACATGACGTTAGCAGATATCAAAATTTTAATCATAATTACATGTCATGTAATAATGATTTTAAACGATTACACTGTCGACATGTTTGTAAAGATAATAATATGTGACATGTAATCGATTATATTATACATGTAATCGCCCCATGTCTTGGTGTTATCCAACGAGACACTACCAAATACGCAGGTTTTCTCCGAATTCTCCAGTTACCTCCTGTACTAACACTGTTCAATGATGGTCGTAACAAACAACAGACACACTCTCTGAATGGCTAGTAAGCTAATAAGTGGCAGACAAGATAAATAAATTAAGATGGTGACAAGGAATAGGGACCTTGGCTCCATTAACCCACACAGGAAAAACAAAAACAAAATCAGTCAAGTCACGAAAGGTTGGTGGACATATTACGTCCATTGAACAATAAGTGACCATCAAAACAAGTCCCGGAGAAATACTTTAATTATTAAGTTTATTTTTATGCTGTTTCTGGTAAGTCTGTCAGGAGTTGCATTGTTTCCTTACGTGCGTCCAGAAGTTGTGAACGACTTAACTAACACAAACAGCAACAGACTTTAGCTTAACTTAGAATGTGAATATATCGTAAGATTTTTTCAGGTGTGGCGAAGGACTAGGCCGCCTTTACTGACAACCATGATTTTGTAAACAGGAGGAAATTCGCTCTTTATTGTGGCCAAGGGTTTTATTGTTATTCAAAACCAACCACAGACGTGAATATTCCTCCACCCCCCCCACACACAGACACCCCCACACACAGACACCCCCACACACAGACACCCCCACACACAGACACAGACATCCCCCCACACAGACACACCCCTAACACACGGAGACCCCCCACACATGAATGTCTTCTCACTCTCTGGGAAAGTTCCGAAGGCGAGGGAGCTATGGACACGGTTCTGAGTTTTTACCCCTGACTGAAGGGTTATAGAGTGACTTGAGTTACTATACCAAGCCCCAGTAATTCAGTTTCGAAGGACTCTATTTAATTCCCAAACCCGAAATCAACACAGACCAACTAACCTAACAATCCAACCTAACCTAACATAAATTTAGCCATATCATAACTAACATGGGGTAACCAAACCTAACCTGACAAAATTGAACTAAACCAAATCTAACCAAACTGTCGCCTACCTCTCTAATATATCATAAACCCACAACCCTCAGTTTTTGGTTTTGGTTTAAATCTGAGTCAGGATATTAGTTGGGTCCTAATTCTGATGACATATTGGTAGTCTTTTAAAACCCGTAGTGTAGGCGAGTCAGATAGAGAGTTCTCACATCTCTATGGAAAATTTAATACCGAAGCATTCAGAATCCATCGCTGTGTTGTTGTTTAATTGCCGGGAGATTATACCCTTCAAGTGTTTGAATACATTTCATTATTATCTACTGTAGTTTCATAGTTAGTGAGCTGCGTTTTTATATCGCTAGTTAAAGAATGAACAAAACAAAATTCTACGAACTTTGTAGAATCGATTATTATGTCGTAGTTTAAATGCGCAAAGGAAATATTTCTTTACTAACCTCTTGAGAATGTAAAGTACTGTGATGGGTGATATCCTACGGCGAGCCATCACCCAAAAAAAAAAAAAAATAGCGTTCAACTAACTCCAGGGTCGACCACCAGAGTTGCCAGCTCCTAAATTGTTGAGAAATTTTATGGTTCTCTCTTATCTTTACAGCCTCCTCGTAAACCCGGGAAAACCTGCCACCTCCAGATTTTCAAAGATTCCTACGTCATTTTTTTCCCCTCCCCGTAACTGTGAGGAATGAAGGAACGCATCTAATCATCATAAAATAGATGTGTAATTTGAGCGTCGTTTTGTCCCCCCCCCGCCCCGCCAATTTGTGACGAATCTTAAGTAACTTGGGATCCGGATTCACAGAGATTCGTGTGTTAGTTAGTCCTCGTAACTGGAGGGTAAACGACCTGCAATAGTATACAAAATTACACCGAGACTAACCTAACTATTACGTTCCTTTAGTATTATACAGATGACATAATAGTCTTCTTTTAATTCTCAATGTTTGCTTTCTTCACTGTTTTCTTTAAATTGCTTTTTTCTTCCTTTCCTTCTCACTGTTTTCTGTGTTTTCTCTCTTCCTCTATGTCTTCTTTACTCCTCACTGTGCACTTTCTTCTTTAAGTTCACAGGACGATGCACAAATTCAAGTCTCTCTCTTTCCTTTCCTTGTGTTTGAGCGATTTATCTCATTTTTTCTTATGCATAACTATTTAGCTATTTCCCCATCTCTCTCTCTACATCTACGTGTCCGTCTGTCTCTAACCATCCACCCATCTTTCTATCCACCAACATATCTTTCTTTTAACGCAACCATCCCCACACCCCAAAATTTCTCATCTCTCCTTTTTTTGGGGTAGAGAAAGTAAGAGGAGAAAGATTAGAGGAGGGGGGAAAGTGGCTGATACTTGTAGTTTGGAAATTGAAGAACTTTAGGAGGAGGCAGTGAATGGCGGCCTTGCTACTGACTAAACTGATAGAGTTATGCCTGATTGTGGTTGATTTTTAGAGCTGTTTTTTTTCCTGGTTGGTTGTCCATTTTGGCGGCACTGGCACTATCTCATTGGTGTTTTGAAGGTCATGTCTCTGTCTCTCTCTCACATACACAGGGAGGTGTTGAGGACTGGAGTGGGGATCGGGAGCCGGAGGGGGCGGGGCGGGGGCGGAGAGAAGGGCGCCAGGGAAAGTCACACTACACACAGAGCCTCAAACTGCAGCACCTTCCCATGATGCTAGAGCCAACCAGGTACAGTACCCCGCCACCAGGAGCACAGCGCCCCGGGAGGAGAGGATAGCTTTATTGCCCAACTTGTGTCCGTGAAGTTATACTACAGCTACGAGTTCCATGGTCGCTGTTTATTCCCATGTGTGGTTCCCAGGCAACAAGGGGGGATAGGACGTTATCTTTCCATGTAACAGAGGGAGGATATATGACAGTATTTCCCGAGTGACAGAGGGGGTGATGTGACACAATGTCCCTCAAGCAACAGAGGGAGGACATATGACTGTATTTCCTTAGCAACAGAGGTGGATATATGGAGGTATTTATTTCCCCAGATCAAGGAGACGATATATAATGTCATTTCCAAAGCAACAGAGGGAGATATGTGACGTTATCTTCCCAGACATCTAAAATTTTCCGAGTAACAGGTTGGTTTTGAAATTAAGGGAGTAATTACAAAGTTACTTCCTTTTAGCGATAATTTATATTTAAGGGAGATCTTTCATTTAAGGTTGAGAGATGTGTCTATTGTCTAGCAGAGCAAAATGTTAGGAAATCCACCAGTAATCCACGGGTCACGCGAACGATAGATGCAGCTTCAGAGAGGATTAAATAAACAAAACACGGGGCTGAATGTTGAGGATTCCTTCCACTGGACTGGTTGTATGAATGGAGAACCCAACCAAGACCAACGAAATCTAACCTAATCTAACCTTTTCATACCCTAACTCATAAGGCAATCTAACTAAACCTATTCTAATCTACCTTTACCCTTAATCTAACCTATCCTTAAACCACCCCTTTTCAAATCTTACTTAACCAAACCTAACTTAATCTGACGTACCCATAACTTAACCAACCCTTAACCTAATAATCTAACCAAACCATCGATTCTAATATGACAAATTTGTTTGGATCTCAGGTTTGGAATTTGTCTGGGCAGTATGAATGGTTGGGGTCGAATTTGGTCATATACAGTGATTTTATGTCATTGGACCTGTATAAACTGGGATTGTATTATTCTTTTGAGGAAGATGATAGTTGGTACATCTGTCTTGTATGAATATTATAAAGGGAGATTAAAGTTAGTTAGTCTCGGGTTCATAGGTGTTGAAAATGTCCTCCGCCCGGACTAACATACATGTGGGTGTGCAGCCAGAATAAATAAATAACAATAAATTAAATCAAATAAATTAATAAATAAATAAATAAAGAGCGCCTAGTGTCATCAATAGGTAGTTCTTAAGATGGTGTAGATGAGCCTTTCTGTCTGTCTCGTGCTCAACGTGGCTCATTAGATAGGTAGATATTTAATAAAACTCCTCATACAAGTTCACACTGGTTCAGGGTCATGCTAGCAGTATGAGTAATGACTGCATTGTAAGCCACAGTTCGTAGTCATTGGACCATCTAAGACGGGTCTTTTTTATCACTCTTGAACGCACTTAAACTACCTCTAATACCACTTGTTTTGGTCGAGAATATTAGATCTGGCAGAACAGTAACGTTGCAAGAAGCGGCAGGGTCGCTCGGTGTGACATTAACCAATCACGGTCTGACTTACAGCACACGTAGTCACCTCCCCTGTGAGCAAGGCAAGGCGTCATTGGACAGTGAGGTATTGCTTTAGATTATACACACTCGGAGGGAACAGCCAGGGAGATGCACCAATATATACAAGTCGGTGTTCGCTGAGTGCTCCTCAGTTGAGTGAAAGTAAAAGTTTTTTTTTCCCTTAAAGTCGCTGACGCTGTCCAAGAGGGAAAATCAAGGAGGGGAGTTACTCCTTCAACGTTTATTCATTTTCTTTCTCTCTTTAACTCTTTCACTTTCCTAATTTTGATGGAAAATCGAATACGAAAAACAGGGAAAATATCGCGAAGTTTTGCGAATGAAAAATTTAAAATCATCAAGTGCAAATAAATAAATAAACATTATACACAAACACCAGACCAAGAGCAGGTCCACCCACAGGTCTACCCACAGGTCCACACCCAGGTTCCTGCATGGTTACATAATAGGTCCTATACAGTGCTTCATATAGTATTCTTCTAGACTAAGCTGTGTGTGGCCCCAACACCATGGAGGACCTACGTGGTATAGCTTGGAGTCATAATCACCAGGAAGCGAGATACGACACTAGGATAACACGACTCGAGATTCAAGTTGATGTACTGAACCGTTTGTTAAGCTGGCGTGTACAGTATGTTTGATGCACACACACACACACACACACACACACACGAGAGACAGATGCCTCGTCCATCTTCAGTAAGGCAGTCAAAAACATTGGAGCCTCAGCCCAGGAGACTCTACCTGAAGACTTACTATAATTACTCACTGACAAAGTACAGGTGTTATTGACCGGGTCGCCAGTGTTTACATCTTGTCAAATGTCACGTCTGGGTTTTAAGGCGCCACTTATTTTTTTCTTTATAGTTATTTTTCTATTTCTTTATTGTTTTTTGGGGGAGGGATGATGGCGGGGAGGGGCGGGGACGGGGCGGGGATGGGGACGGGGCGGGGGTGGAGGAGGGGCGGAGAAGAGGGAAGGGGGGGGGGTGGAGGAGAATATTTTATTAATTTTAACAATAGATGATGGATGGTCAGCTGATGTGTGTGTGTGTGTGTGTGTGTGTGTGTATAAAATTGGGCAGCCGGTGGCTGAAAATATACAGTGGACATGTTGTATTTTACTGTATTTGTCATCACAGGGGGGGGGGTGAGGTGAGGCTGGATAGATTCATGGATGATAGAGAGTGGTTGTAACTCTAGACAGGAGCTGCCATGCACAGACCAACTGACCTATTGCAGACTCCATATTTTCTTATTTTCTTTATGTTCTTATATGTGATTTACACTCTTACGTAAAACAACCAGAAGAAATGTAAGTGACTGAGTTTACTTTCATTAAATCCAACAATAGAGTATAAGAAAAATAACAAGGATAGGTTAAGATAATAGTGTCACCATTTGTCACACTGTTTACCTGACACAACCTACGTCACGAGGGAACAGGTGTCAGGGCTACCAACATGACCATTAACCAAGTATTATATTCCAGGCTGTTATATACCTGTAAGTCTTTTCTTTAATTGTCAATATGGCCATACGACGCCTTTATGGACGACTGTGCATGAATAAACACTACATCACTAAGACGACCACCTCAGACGCGAGTAATCCCCCCACCCCCACCCGGCCAGGTTATCTGTCACAGGGAGAATACTTTAAAAATCAGACAGGAACGCTGGCGGCCAAGTTTATGAGCAATTGCCTTAATGCACCTGTAAGTGGCCAGAGCCATTACTTACCCTGACCATTTACTTTTCTTTGCCCAGTATACAGTAGAATGTTACTCGTGTTGTTTACTCTTAAGTTGTTCAGAGTCCGGTCATTTATTTTCGCTTTTTTTTTTAAGAGTTGAATTTAACACCTGATTTGGTCGTTTATATTTACTTGAGTTATTTTTTTTTATCCAGGTTATTTATGTTTGTCTTTCATATAATAATTTTTTACTTTTGTATATATGGATACACACACACAATCACATGCACCGAACCTCACATGTACACCCACCCACATATAACCCCCCCACACACACACTCTACCCCCACACACCCATACCTCCCCCCACACACCCATACCTCCCCCACACACCCCCCCCCCACACAACACCCAACCATGTTCTGTGTATCAACTTTACCATCACGAGAGCTCAAAATTATCACCACATAAAGATCCTCAGCAACACGGAACTAAAACACCAGAAAAAACCCGAATATACAAACGTTCTATTTTTGGCTCCGTGTAAATACGATTTTTTTTAAGAGTTTCGTGACTGGAGGGAATTATCGATACACAACCGCTCACTAACGTTCGTGTTAGTTCATGAAATATTACTTCCATTACTTTTTTGTTAGTTGTAAGTTGTAATATAACCTTTTTGTTTATAATTTACAGATATTAGAAGGATATATGACTAGTTAAAGGAGTTATTAGATCGTGTAGGTATATATAATGGCACGCTACAGTATACTGAGATTCTTATTATTATGTATATTAGTCTTATATAACAATCACCATTTAGCTACTATAAAAACGACAACCACCATTCCTACAGAAAGCAACAACAACTACTCACACACCCAACAATAACAAGACTACAATTAACTTTCCTTCCTCAAAACAAACTCATAAGAATCCGACTCCCGGGAAGGCTGTGTTCGTGAGTAGCATCCGGATTTACACGAACGTAAACAGTGACGTTCCGAGTCGGCTGTATTTCAAGAGGCGTTCATGCTTCAATGAAAAATATATTCGGTATTTATTTATTTATTTATTTATTTATTTTCCTGTTTGTTTCTCTACCTTTCTATCTAACTGTTACTCTATTAATATGTTTTCTAATAATTGTAATCTAACTTTCTGTCTTTTTTTTTGCCACTGTCCATATTTCAATCTATCTGCCTGCCTGTCTGTCCAACTTTTAACCTAACCAACCTGTCTTATCTCTCTCTCTCTCTCTCTCTCTCTCATCAATAATTATGTAGGATAGTAAAGTTTTGGGGACAAGATAACAGGAGTTTCTTGGTCGTAAAAATCTGTATTAAAGTTGAATTTTGTTTTAGAGTCACGCAGCTTTCACTGTGTAAAATCTCGCAGCTGTCATCGGGGTAGAATCACGCAGCTGTCATGGGGGAAAGTCACGCAGCTGTCATGGGCTAGTCACGCAGCTGTCACGGTGTAAGGTCTCACAGCTGTCATGGGGAAAAGTTACGCAGCTGTAACGGTGTAAAATCTCGCAGCTGTCATGGGTTAGAATCATACAGCTGTCATGGGCAAAGAATCATACAGCTGTCATGGGATATGTAAATTACCTTATAAAAAATCTATTTCATCACGCCAATCTAAGTTTCCACCATTAAATTCGCTACCTCCACTAAGACAAAGCACACAATGTAAATTTTTGTGTAAGAAACAAATTGAAATAGACATAAGGTCAGTTTAATCGTAAGCCTGACACCACCATATGAGGAGCGGAGTCAGGCGAGGAAAAATTCGTTCAGTCAGCCAGTCAGTCATAATATCGACACCCCTTCAGGTAAATAACAATGACCTGGATGGCCTACTAAATGACAGAAACCACGGTGTATGATGCGGCTACCGTACACTAATTAACCTGTAATTATCCCATTATAACGTCTGGTACAGGTGGTGGGGAGTTACCTGGGTCATGAGAGTGGATCCTGGCTACAGTGGTTAAGCTACAGCGTCCTCTACACCACTGACTACTGTAGCTATCTGTGTGTCTGGTTTACAGAGTTAATTTTTTATGTATTTGTGTGTCCCTTAGCTGACCCAGTAAATCTAACCTGACGTGATCAACCTGGCATAACCAACCTCACCTGGCATAACCAACTTCACCTGGCATAACCAACTTCACCTGGCATAACCAACTTCACCTGGCATAACCAACTTCACCTGGCATAACCAACCTCACCTGGCATAACCAACTTCACCTGGCATAACCAACCTCACCTGGCATAACCAACCTCACCTGGCATAACCAACTTCACCTGGCATAACCAACTTCACCTGGCATAACCAACCACCTGGCACCTGGCATAACCAACTTCACCTGGCATAACCAACTTCACCTGGCATAACCAACTTCACCTGGCACCAACTTCACCTGGCACCAACCACCTTACCTAACATACCCAACTTTACTTGACATAATTAACCTTACCTGACATAATGAACCTTACCTGACATACCCAACCTTACCTGACATAATCAACCTTACCTGACATACCCAACCTTACCTGACATAATGAACCTTACCTGACATACCCAACCCTACCTGACATACCCAACCTTACCTGACATAATCAACCCTACCTGACATACCCAACCTTACCTGACATAATCAACCCTACCTGACACACCCTACCTTACCTGACATAATCAACCTAGCCCAACATCGTCTAAAATAACTTTACATTAGTCATAAATAATTCCCCCCTGTAACCTCCTCACAGTTCCAAGATGGCGCTTAAGGTGAATTACTAGAGGAGACGCAATTATCGATTACATTATTTACCTCAAGACTGTAGCTCCGAGAGGGTACAGTTCTGGAGAGATGGCGTCCGTGGCCACATCAACTGATTACTTGTATATCTGGAAACCCCGACAGACGTACAAGAGGAACAAACTCTATCAACCGCCGAGTTCCGAGTCAACGTCGCCACCAAAACAGATCAGACTGTAAACAAACGACTCGAGTCTGTCCTTCAGTATTTATCTGGGTGAGTTTTCATTTCCCTAAAAGCTTAATCCTCCTGATTTTATCTTTTATTTATTCTATGTGATATTTTCTCTTGCCTTTTTCAGACATGTATGAAAAAAAAAAGTATATATAGTGGTCAGACGCTCATTTGATTAAAGTAGTGTTGCCTTGACGGATGGTGTCAACAATGATGTGATGCCATATCTTGATGACCTACAATGTTTACCTCGTAATAAGAGAATAACACATAACCTCCTTTTAATGCCCCCCACCTCCGGGAACATGGTTGGGATTTAAATTACGCCAAACCCAAACTATTTTCCATATCTTAATTTATATGTGACAATAGAGGGCGCTGATACAATACACCCAAGAAGCAAACCAGTTTCCTTTCATATTGTTTCTCCAAAGTTCAGCTTGAGCTCACGTAAATAGGTGGCCTCTCAGAGTATTGGTGCTGCGTAGGATTTTTTTCTGAGAAGTGATTGTGTTCGTATTTATGCTGAAGCTTGTTAACCTCAATCATATCCCCCCCCTCCCCCTCCTTCCCTCGCCTGTCTTGTACAGTAGCTAAAACAACTGTCTGTGCTTACTTTGTGGGAAACAATATGAGACAATGGACGATAAATAATGGTATATGAGGGCTGTCACTAGTCACACGTAAAATTTCGGAACATATCGACCCCCACCTGCACAGATAGTTATTTTAGCTACTGTACTATCTGTAGACCCAACAATTTGCATCTGTCTTCAATGAAAACATTTGCTAAATCTGGGAGTTGTTTCGTTGCTCTATGCGGTACTTTTTCAAATAGTTTAAGGTGACCAACATTGATCTGCATATGCAATTAGGGTCTCAATAGTGTCAAATACGACGATCCAATATTTCCTTATATATAAAAGTACAGTGTAGTTTTTCTTTATTATCCCGAGTCTACTGTTGGCTTTACCCGCAACCCCCTCACTCTGGTTAGTGTGTGTTACAGTATGGCCTTACCAAATTTTATTATTGGACGTTACTATCTGTTGTTGTCGTTGGTGTACACTAGTAACGCACGTGCCTCTCACTATTATGTCCCCGGATCGATCCCCAGCCCGCGTCAGATGTGAGAAGGTTGTTATCCCGAGTGACCCTAAGAAACACGGCAGGTCTTCTTCAGGTGCGTGTTCTTCAAGACCTATATATACATTTTCAGGTTTTAATGGATGTGTTTTGTTTATATTAAGGTAAGTACACAACCTCTTATTCTTACCTATGGCACTCTTATCTTAATCCTCGATCCCTTACCTTAATCCTCGACCCCTATATCCTTACCTATGACACCCTTACCTTAATCCTCGATCCTTTACCTTAATCCTCGACCCCCTTATCCTTACCTATGACACCCTTATCTTAATCCTCAAACCCCTTATCCTTACCTATGGCTCACTTACCTTAATTTTTCTCTTCAATGTAAACGAATTAATTTATTTTATTCAATTAAGATCTTCTCTATACATACATTACCCAGTTTTCATTACTTGATGGTCACATTGAGAAGGAAATAACTAACAATTTATTAGTTTCGTGTAAAATAATTCTCAATAAATTCTCAGCCTTTTGGTATTTATACAAAACAAAAGGTTAGTATCTTTTTCACAATAACAAAGGGAAAAAAATACTCAATAAATGCTCCATCTGTAGGATTTATCAAGCACGAAAGAAGGAAAAGAAAGTTGTATCTAATTAAGTTCAGACAGAGATAGGACTCGTAACTCGGAATTCGGGGCAACATAGGGCGGGTCGGGGTGGGGTGGGGTTGGGCGGGGAGGGATAGGGTGGGGTTGGGTGGGGTGAGGCGGGGTGGGGCGCGGGCAGCCAGGCGGGAACGGCATGCAAGTTCCCTGATCTTATTACCAAACTCCCGCTAACTTGCTCTACATCACACGACCTTCGCTTACTTAGATTAAAAAGTGGAGAATTTACCTTGTACAATTAGGAGGGTAGAGACGCACACACACACACACGGTAGGCAGGAACAGCTAGGAGGAACAGCGGGAGGGAGGAACAGCGGGAGGAGGAACAGCGGGAGGAGGAACAGCGGGAGGAGGAACAGCGAGAGGAACAGCTAGGAGGAATAAGAGAAACAGCACCAGAGACAATAGCACCAGCATCAACACCAGCACCAATACCAACACCAGCACCACATCATCAGACGCCACACTAGAAGGCATAACCACCGTGACCCACCCTGACCCGCGCCACTATTACACGCTATAACACAGAACAACGGGACAAGCGGACGCGTTCCAGACTTCAAGACTTTTCCAGCGCGAGACGTAATACTTTCCAGGAATGTCCAGGTGCCAGCCAACAGAACGGCCTTCAGCGTCCAAGAGCTCATTCCTCTCTTTCTCTTTCGCTCTCTCTGTCTCCTCCATCACCGCCAGCTGACAGCCAAGAGAACGGCCTCCGGTTTCCAGGATTTTTGTTTTTCTTTTTTTTTCTGTCTGTACCTTCCAGATGACAGACAAAAGAACAGCCTTTCGAGTTCCAGAGCTTCTCTCTTCTCCTCGTGTACTGTCCAGATGACTCTAAGAACAAGACGATCTTTACTTTCCAGATTATCCTTTCTCCTCGCAATACAACCCGAGAGAGAGAGAGAGAGAGAGAGAGAGAGAGAGAGAGAGAGAGAGAGAGAGAGTTTTTATAAAATGAGAACAATCTTGAAGGAGAGAGTAGCTAACCCCCTCTTACAAGACAGAAATTTCACCAGTTTTGAAGATTTACAATATCACGTTCTGAAACTATTTCGAGTAAGCATAGTTCGTTTTAAGCCAAGCACAAGAGAATTTGGAGAGGACTCAGATGCCTAGAGAACACAAATACTCACAAATTCTCACAAATTCCCTGAGTCTTTGAGTGTAGAGAACGACTAAGGTGCTTTAGACTAAGACATGGCCAGCCTAGTACTTACCCCCCCAACAGTAAACACAGAGAGGTGGCGTTTTACTGTACCATTAACACAAAGTACCAAAGTGTCTAGTTGTGAGGATGTATAAACAGGTGTTGGTAATAAGTTGATGAATCGAACAGCTGTAAGTATGAAAATCTTATAAAAGTCGTATTGGTGTTTGTGTCATGATGCTTTGTAGGTATTGAAGGTCGTGTGTGTGTCTGAATGATGAAGCAGGAAGTACAGTTAAGAATTTAGCTTAGGTGTTCAGGGTAATAATGAAGTTAGTTTCCTCAGGTGTTCAACTTAAATCAAGACCTCCCACCAGGTGATACGAGATTCATAACAAGTATTCAGGTGAGTCAAGACTCCCTCACCAGATGATTCAAGACTCCACTAAATATTTAAAGTGAGTCAAGACCCCTACCAGACGACTCAAGACCCCTAACAAATATTTAAGGTCAGTCAAGACCCCCACAGGTGTTTAATTTACATTCAAGACTCTCCTCAGGTATCTCAGGTAGACAATGAAATCAAGATCCCCAGGTGTTGAAAATACATCAAAAACCACACCAGGAGTGAGTCAAGGATGAATCAAAACGTCTCAGGTGTTGAAGTTGCTAAGTCATCACCCATATCAGGTATTCAAATAAGTACACAGATGAGGCCATGTTACTACCAACACACACACACACACACACACACACACACACACACACACACACACACACACACTCCGGAATGCATTACCTATTAGGGGCAGTATTGTCTCGCCCCAGAGTTACGACACAAACGGCGGATTAGCCCAGTGACACGACATGGTAGTTAGCAGGCGATACTAGACTCTCCGTCACTCTCCAACAAGGAACATTTCTGTACAAGGATGGAGGAGATGGACAGCGGTGTGTAGGTCGCTGTTAACTGCCAGGGGCTCTGACGGATGTGTAAGTGTTTCTTGTTCTAGGTAAACGGTGTGTTTTTGTGGTCGTTCCCGTCAAAAATGTTATGAGAGAGAGAGAGAGAGAGAGAGAGAGAGAGAGAGAGAGAGAGAGAGAGAGAGGAATGTGTTGATTTCTCTACGCAACAATACAACTATATTTCTGTATTATCCTCTCTTCAATATACCTGATGAAAAAGGCTTACTTAATATCATAACGTGATTTAGAGTGAGTCCCAGAGGCTTGACGGGCAGCGTGGATATACTAACTTAACACGAAATGTTCACCACTCAAGGAGTTAGTGTGGCAGGCACCTCACTCGACTGTATAACTCCACATTTACTGCCATAATAATTACTGTACCTATTCACAACTGGGCAGACTTAGGGTGTCCCCAGGCGAGAGAACCAACGAACCAACGATATTTAGGATAGAAGGCAAAGCGATGTATTCAGTCAGCCGCCGCATCCCTAAACTTCATCATAAATAACTGAAGTTGGCACGAAGAGTGGAAAGACTTGACAGACACTCAGACAGATAAAAAAATAATCTAGGTGACGACCAACGTGAAAATAAACATACCTGAACAAATTAAAAAACAATGAAATGATTCTCAACAAACACATAACGAAGACAGATAGACACGCGTACACAATCAACGCACATTAACTACAAATTAACTCATATTAATTATACAATTATAGGTATATAATCAACAGACATAATCGCCAAATGACTAGGATAAATGTGAGGAACGCGGTGACAAATGGCCCGGGTCGAAGTTATCGTACAAGATGTCGGATTAAAGAGGAGAAAACGCGGGGAGCTAATGTTTACAGTGTGACGTCACTAATAAACACTGTTGCCAGATTCGTCATACAAATCCCACATTGACCCCCACCAAAGCTACGATTATATGACACGAAAGACTCTGTGTGTGTGCGTGTTTGTTTGTTTGTTTGTGTGTGTGTGTGTGTGTGTGTGTGTGTGTGTGTGTGTGTGTGTGTGTTCGACCAAAATTCCACATAATGAACTAAAATTGTCAATGCTCAACATTATAAAACTTGGGCTTCTGTACAATATTTACATGACAGCGACCTTCACCACCACCACCACCACTTCTACCACCACCTCTACCACCACCATCTGGACCTGTACCACTGCCACCACTACCACCACCACCATCTGGAACACCATTTTCAACCTTCGTGACCGCGTTAGACCCGGGGTGAGGTGTCCTAACCAACCATTACGTTCGGTACACCCATAATACCAGCCCAGCCCGAGCACACAGTCTGTAATACATCGTCGTAAAACACTAATACACCCCGTCATCTATTCTGTCAGCAAGTATTCAATTGACAGGCGAAGACAGACATGCACGCATAGGACGATCACGAAAGACAGGTAAGGCTGTTGTTTGACTACACGTGTCCTGGGGGGGCCGCATGACGACCTTCTAACGACTCAGATTATAAAGCGGAAATTCGTGAGCCTTAAAAGTGATTTATATGAGGTAACTGTGTACATGCAGGATAGTTTATTTAGGCTTGGTTAGTTACATGATGTGACGGCGTGATGCAATGATGTGATGTTACAAAATATGTGATGTGATGACGTTATGTAACAAAAAAATATGTGATGTAACATAAAAATAAAGATAAACACTTTGATATATTATAAAAGAAATATTCACTTGGTAACAATGACTTAGAGATGTGAATATAACACGTATAGTTATTTTATTCATTGTGGTTATGTGACGCCGTAACAAGGTCATGGGTGTGACGGTAAACTAACCATCTAGGGAGGACTGTGTGTGTGTGTGTGTGTGTGTGTGTGTGTGTGTGTGTGTGTGTGGTATAGGTTGGAATCTATTTGTTATCCATCGTACCTTTTGTTTCTTCTCTGTCTGTCTGTCTCTCTATTTGCCTCTCTCTCTCTTTTTGTTTTACTCTCCTTTATCCACTCCTTTCATTCCCTCTCTCTTCCTCTTGCATTAGCTCCTATTTCTCTTACCTCCATCTCTCTCTTACACAGTTCTTCTCCCTCGTTTTACATCTTTCTCTCTACCTTTTCCCTTTCCTCCATCCTCTCCTTCCCCTTCTCTCCCTCGCCTTACCACCCTCTCTCACCTTCCCTCCTCCCTCCATCCTCTCCCTATTCTCCCTCGGTCACCTCTTACCTCTCCCTCACTACTCCCTCCCTTTATCATCTCCTACCTTCTCCTCCCTCCCTCCTCCTCCTCCTCCTCCTCCCCTCACTCAGCCTCCTCCTAACCTTACTCCCTCACCTCCCTCACACCCCCCTCACCCCCTCAAACAAATAAGTCTTGAATTTAAGCTCTAAAACACCTACACCCGTCTCAAGCTGGCTTATCCTCCATCTCAAGCTTAGACTCCAACTTCAACCGAGTCCTTGAGATATAATCCGAGGAGTAAAGTTCTCTCCTCGGGGATAACTTAACACACACACACACACACACACACACACACACACACACACACACACTTCTGTTTTAACTGCGAGGTATATGAAGTGTTAAGCCTTTGCTCTGACGGTAGTGAGGCATCGTGCATGAGGCATTATATAGAAGAAAGGAAGGCATCGTAAGTGAGGCATTATTTAAGAAAGTGGCAGCATCGTGCATCAAGCATTACATAGGAGGAGAAGGCATCGTACACTAAGCATCATATATATGTGAGGAAATACTGTACATGAGGTTTATAGAGAGAAGATATCATACACAAGTAACTATAGTCATCGTACATCAGGCATCAGACGTACCAAAATGTAACAGAAAGTTTCAACAACAGCATCAGTCCTCAGGCAACACACACACACACACACACACACACACACACACACACACACACACACACACACACACACACACAGAAAATAATAATACGATAACTAGTGAAATACAACTGACTTTAGCAACACTTACAGGGCCATAAACGCGAGTCCTCCACCACCAACCAGAGAACATCATACCTCAGGCAACGCGTGAGGGAGTAACTCTGAAATACGATAATTACCGAGTCATTACTAACTTGGGCAACACGCTTCAGGTATTAAATATGAATTTCATATCTCACACAACACCTAAAGGGAAAGTTAATCTTGAAGTATGATGATAATGCTTACTTAAATGACATACTTGAGGTACTAAACACGAGCTCAAACAAGATCATCATACGCCAGGCAACACATACAGGAAAAATTAACTCTGATGTACGATAACTATCAAGGCGTTACATAACCACTAAAACTATCTTAACATTACGAGCTGAGACAAGATCATCATACCTCAGCCACGACTAGTGCGACAGAAACTCTGATGTACGATAACTATATAAAACTATTACCGCCAGTCGTTTAATTATCATACTATCGTGTCGTGTCGGCGGGAAACGATTCGGAAAATGAAAATAAATAATATATAATAAAGAAATAAGAGTTAAAAAAGAGTAAACTCGAAATTAACTCTTAAAAAAAACTAGAATTTACAGAAAAAAAAATCAATTGATGACGTTTTATCTCAACTGAAAAAAAGGGCCGGCAAACAGGTTGGTGACGTCACGACTAAGCCCCGCCCACACAGTCTACGATGACCGACACCACAGCTGACATCATGACTGAGGCCTCACTCATATGACGTCAGGGAGGGCAGTTAGCGGGCGGATATATAGTAATTGTTCTCGAAGACGACGTCAGGGAAAGGATTTTCTGGACGGGCAAAGAGCGACTTTCCCATAAATGACGTCATGGACGGGAGGAACCGAGAGGGTCAATATAAATTCTCCCTATATATGACGTCACAGAAGAGAGGAAAGTGGGCCAATAGCCTTGCTCCCATAGATGACGTCACGGAGAGTGAACAGGTGGACCAATAGTAATCCTTCTCGTAGTTGACGTCACAGCGAGTAGTAGCCGAGTCGACCAATAATATTCCTTCCCGGGGAATACTCGAGCCAGCTCCTGCCTTCATTAAGTGTATTTATGTCGAGATAAATCCAGAGCCAGGTCATACAAGGCTGAGCCGACCACAAGACAACTGGTAGAGATGCTCTTATTGTTTTTATATCCCTGTCTCTCTACTCTCTCTCTCTCTCTCTCTCTCTCTCTACTCTCTCTCTAATCTTTTCTCTTTATTCATCTATCTTTAAGTAGCTTTTCATTATCTATGTGACTTAGAATTTCGTTTAAAACAACAATAATAACGACACTGCTACTACTAGAAATGATAACAATAATAATAACAACTACAATAATAACAGCACTAACAACAACAACCATCACCACAACAACAACAACCACCACCACAACAACAACAACCACAACAACAACAACCACCACCACAACAACCACCACCACAACAACAACCACCACCACCACAACAACAACAACCACAACAACAACAACCACAACCACCACCACAAACAACAACCACCACCACAACTACAACCACCACCACCACCACCACAACAACAACCACCACCACCCACACACTACAACAACCCACCACACCAACAACAGCAAACCACCACCACCACCACCACCACAACAACAACCACCACCACAACAACAACCACCACCACAACAACAACCACCACCACAACTACACCAACCACCACCACCACCACAACAACAACCACCACCACACTAACAACAACCATACCACACTAACAACAACCACCACCACCACCACCACAACAACAACCACCACCACAACAACAACCACCACCACAACTACAACCACCACCACCACCCACAACAACCACTCACCACAACTACAACCACCACCACCACCACACACAACAACAACCACCACCTAATTAACAACAACAACCACCACCACAACAACCACCACCACAACAACAACAACCACCACCACCACAACAACAACCACCGCCACTATCACCACCACCACCACCACAACAACCACCACCACCACCACCACCACCACCACAACCACAACCACAACCTACAATCCCACTATTACCTCAACACAACCATTAACAACATCGTAATCTCTAAAGCTTAAGTAATTAATATATTTCTTCAGTAAGATTAATACTAAGCTGACTTAATTACTCTACTGTAAAATATTTAAGCGAAAGATTAAGACAAGATGTATGTATGTATGTATGTATGTATGTATGTATGTATGTATGTATGTATGTATGTATGTATGTATGTATGTATGTATGCATGCATGTATGTATGTATGTATGTATGTATGTATGTATGTATGTATGTATGTATGTAGCTCATGACTTCTGTGATCACCCTTTGACAACATTTAACCAACCTTTTAAAAACCTTTCCTTACTGACTCCCTGGTGGATGTTTTTACCACCAGAGCAATATTGGTTTGTCAAGAGCGATGTAATATTTCTCTTTGTTTAATCTCGTTTTAATTTTAACACACACACACACACACACACACACACACACACACACACACACACACACTTATATATTGTATTTTTTTAACTAATTGAATTTTTTCTTTATTCTCAGTTTGTATTCTGAGCGTCTAGAAGTTAGGTTAGGTTAGGTTAGGTTAGGTCTTATTTTGTATCGTAACTTAAGTCAACCAGTAAAGTGCGTTCCTAAATCACTTAGTCTTTGAAAATCAGTCTTTGTCTCGTAAGTGAAATGAGCCGGTTAAATTCACACTAAAATCACCATCGAGAAAAAACAAACTTAAAAACATTTGAGAATTCATCATTTTTTTATCGTAGGTAAAATTACCCACTTAGATGCATATTAAATCAGCATTTACGAAAAAATAAATAAACTTACGAATATTTGTGAATAAACCTTTATGTTGTAGCTTAAGTGAACCAGGTAAATGTGTTCTTATATCACAAGTTACGAGAATAACTCAACTTACGAGCCTTTGAGAATCTTGGCCTAAGCTTCACAGAGAAAGTCATATCGTAAATGTCAGTCTACTTACGGGCGAATTTCGTATTTTGTTTTCCCAGCCATTATGTAAATTACTGATACTGAGAGAGAGAGAGAGAGAGAGAGAGAGAGAGAGAGAGAGAGACAGGTGAGATAATCCCCAACCTGAGGGAGTCTCGTGCCAAGGGTCGCTAGTATGCAGATCACCTGGCACAACCCGTGAGGTACTGTACTTCTCAACTACCTCCGCCCCCGCCTCTCTCTCCCTCTTTTTGTCTATGTATTTACCCATTTCTCTCTCTCTCTTTCTTTTGCCGCTTTAACCTATCTCTCTCTCTCTCTCTCACACTTTTATCTCTGACTGTCTGCATGACCATTTCTCCTCTTTTCCTAGTTCTCGCTTCTCTTTCTCACTCTCTTCTTCTCTCTCTTTTAATATCTATATCTCTCTATATCTCACTCAGGGTTAAGACAGTGGATCAAGTGTTGAGTCATAAGCTCTTGTTTTTGGGCTTGACTAGGTGAGTTAGTTGACTTGGCTCAGGTCTGGAAGGACAAGGTATAGTACAAGACTTAGGCCACCCGCACCTCCATACCAACTTTCAGCTCTCTATCTTCAAAACTGTCGGAACACACTCAGACAGACACACACACACACACAGACACACACACTCCTACTCCTACCAAGAACTGCCAGGGGGGGTGGGGTGGGGGGGGGGTTAAGAGTCCCTTCCCTCCCACTACACCAAGTAATCAGAGTGTAAACAATGCTGATCAACTCAAAACGATTGGTATATAGTGACAATTTCAACTCGCAAAAGAATGGAAACAAATATTAATAGAGGAAACACCAGTGATCCGCCAGACCATGCGAGGGGCAGAGGGAGGCGGTGCTGGCCTGAACCTTTCCTCACACCCAAAACATGTGGGAACGATATACCATGTGGACTGAGGCTGATCATCAAGCTGTACACCACCACAGTTGCATCAGAGACAAAATCTAGCCTCTTTTCAACCACAGTGAAAATTTAAGCCATTACAGTGCTTCTTTGCACTTACTTAAAACACACTTAAAAGTATCACGTATAAATGTCTTCAAGCCCAGATGAGTATGACAACATCAAGCAGTAAATCAACAATACCTATCTCACTACCTTGAAATCTCTCCATGTTGCTGTTCCTCCCCGCTGTACGTCACACACACACAGCAGTAATCTCACCCTCTCACAGCTACCGTAAAGCTGACAACAAAACAGACAATATTACTTACATCTGGACAGGATTATGCAAATGTATTTTGTCTTGGCGCGCGTTTCATCTTGCCGCGACTTTGTGAAGAGAGGAGACAACCCGTTGACGACCACCTCACGTACCCTCTTCCCCACATTCTCCCCCACCTCACGTACTCCCCCTCCTCACGTACTCCCCATCCACTCTCGCCTCGGCCTGTTGTATCTACCCAAGTTAATGCTGTTTTTCGTTTGGATACTAATTGGAGAGTGATTAACTTAATTATTTCGGTGCATTACAATACGGCTGTTTTGACTCCCAAGTACAATATCCGACTAACAATGTTATGGGAGGGAAATTCTCAAAGGCTCGTTAAGTCAAGTCCTCGTAAATGGAAATGTAAGAACGTATTAAACTGGTTGAGTTAACGATAAAACACAGAGATATCGTCCAAAATGGCATCAGAATTACACTGGGACCTTTACACTAAGTTAAACGGTGTCGAAATAATGTGAAGAGGGACTAATGTTAAAAACCTTTGAGAATTCCTAAGCTTTGTCACACGTCTTAGGTATTGTTGTTTGTACTACTAATTGGTCTGTGATTACGTTCATTTGTACAGTACAACAGAGTTAATTATCACATTTAAGGTGTTGGACCTGGTCAATGTAGGGGGGGGGGTTGTGTTTGAGTTGACAAGGGATAAAGTTAGTGAGATAATTTTTTCCTTGAAATGACTCTTAACAATTTAAGTACGATATCTTGACCCCTTGAGTACGATATATTAACCCCCTGAGTACGATATCTTAACCCTTTGAGTACGATATCTTGACCCCTTGAGTACGATATATTAACCCCCTGAGTACGATATCTTAACCCTTTGAGTACGATATCTTGACCCCTTGAGTACGTCCTTCCCCAAAGAGTTAAACTACTACACAAAGATGAATTCTCAAAAGTGCGTAAGGTCAAAATTACCTTTTATCGTGGATTTGGGAAGTACCTGACTCTATCTTTATGGTGTATGATGTGTGGTGTATGTTGTGTGGTGTATGATGTGTGGTGTATGATGTGTGGTGTATGTTGTGTGGTGTATGATGTGTGGTGTATGTTGTGTGGTGTATGATGTGTGGTGTATGATGTGTGGTGTATGATGTGTGGTGTATGTTGTGTGGTGTATGTTGTGTGGTGTATGTTGTGTGGTGTATGTTGTGTGGCGTATGTTGTGTGGTGTATGTTGTGTGGCGTATGTTGTGTGTATGTTGTAGCATGTGGTGTATGTTGTGGTGCATGTTGTGGTGTATGATGTGGTGTATGTTGTGTGGGTGTGCAGGGTATAGGGTATGTTGTGTGGTGTATGTTGTGTGGTGTATGTTGTGTGGTGTATGTTGTGTGGTGTATGTTGTGTGGTGTATGTTGTGTGGCGTATGTTGTGTGGTGCATGATGTGTGCAGTATGCTGCGTTCTGTATGCTGTATGTTAATGGCCTCTTCGTGTCGCAAAACAAATCCTGGATTAATTTTAACTCGTAACTAAACTTGCATAAAGCTGAATAAAATAAAGTGACACGCTACCTTAACTAGACACGTTCTCTTAGCAGCTACAGTTAGGGGGAAAAAGTCAAGGCACAGAATCTTTAGGGAAATTTTTTTCACGTTAATCTTACATCCTAAGGTAGAGGCCAAGGGTAGAGGCCTAAGGTAGAGGCCTAAGGTAGAGGCCTAGGGGAGTTTGTATGCCTCATTTTTACGATATTTTTTTCTGTTTTATCTTAAGTGAAGTAGTTTAGTGAATTGTTCTATCTTATGAGGAATTATTTGTCTTTGGAATGTTTGAGAATGTAGGCTTTTATTTTATAAATTACGGGTCACGTTAAGAATATTTACTAGAGCGTCAATGTCAAAGTATTTATAATTTGGGTTATATGTGTGTGAAAAGTAATTTATTTCCCACAGCAATTTCACCTCACTATACGGAATATTAAATGTGGTGTTATACCGGAATGTTATACTCGTGAAATTACATATGTTGACACTTATTACTTACACACACACACACACACACACACACACACACACACACACACACACACACACACACGCGCAATCCTACAACATAAAAATATATAAATTAAAATCCCAATCATCCCTTCATTAACAACTACTGTCAAAACATTACAGACAAAATACAGTGATGATAAAATATAATTCTGTAATATCACAAACTCACTGATTGATGAATATTATCCATAACTAAATAATAAGTTGAATAGTTAGGTTTAAAGTCTCTGTATATTTAATTGCCATATTGGACATCAGTTAAACCATTATTTTATATACCACTGAAACAATAAGTGAACGCAACACAGAACGAAAGGAGATGAACACACCAGATCTCCAGGTTGAACGCGGCAAGTGAACGCGACGTAGAAAGTTCAATGTTCAGCCTATTTCTCGAAGTTGAACACCACGTCGTTGTTGAATCCACAGTGAAATGGGACAAGTGAACGCGACGCAGAAAGTTCTAAAATCGAGTATCAGATTCCATTCACGCAGAAAGAGAGTGAACGCGCCAAGAACTGACAACAACTCACCTGCCGCGACAAAGTGAGAGCCAGTGTGCCTGCCAATTAAGACCCGGCGCATTATTTTACGGGTCGAGACTCTCTGTGTTAATGCCTCTGTTGTCTCCTCAATATGGGAGATATCTCGCTGGGTAGACAGGGAGATAATTAGGAAGATAGGGAGATAGATAGGGAGGGATATAGGACACAGGAAGATAGAGAGATATGAACAGAGATAGGAGATAGGAGAAAGGAGATAGGTTAATTATAAGTGTTTGTATGCAGGAGAGAGAGAAAATAGATAGATAGATAATAGATAGATAGATAGATAGATAGATAGACACTATATCACTATACCTTTTCCCCTCCTTCAACCACCATCATCATCACCACCACCATACCATCTTCCTCACACCATCACTACCACTATCACCACCTCCACCACACCACACCACACCATCCTCAAATAACACCTCTGTCACACCAACAACTACCACAGCACCCAGCATCTGCCACACCACAACCTTCACACACTGCACACAGCTGACACAGACAGTAACACGGTGTGGCTGTAGGGTGGCTGTATATCACTGCCTGAGCCATAACACTCACCTGAATGGCTGTCCACCAGTTAAAATGAAACAGATAAATTCTGATAGTCTGTGTGTGTGTGTGTGTGTGTGTGTGTGTGTGTGTGTGTGTGTGTGTATGTGTGTATGTGTGTGTGTGTGTGTGTGTGTGTGTGTGGACAGCAAAATTAAATAAATGATGAACAATTAATCTTTTCTCTCTCTCTCTCTCTTTCTCTCTCTCTCTAAATTTCTATGTCTGTCTGTCTGTCTGCCTGTCTGTCTGTCTGTCTGCCTGTCTGTCTGTCTGTACATTACTCACTGAAAAAAAGCCACAAAATCTTGGAACCCAAAAACAAAACAAAAAACGTATAATATTCCAACAATTTTAATCTCAATAAAAACATTACATAGAAGGAATTAAAGCGAAGTAGAGTTTTTTTTTAGATATTTTTTTTTATTTAAATTTTCGGGAGGGATCGAGGAGAGAGAGAGAGAGAGAGAGAGAGAGAGAGAGAGAGTTGTATGTTGTATACCTTCCTATACGAGGCGGTCATAATTTAAACCTCAAAATACAGTAAGATATTTTCCACGCGTTCCCGGGCTTTACCTCGTTAAAATGCACTCTGCGTCTCTTTCTCTCTTTCTCTTTCTCTCTCCTATTTTCTTATCTACGTTATTTATCGTATTTGTTTTTTTTTTCTTCGTTTTAGATTATATGCTCTCTCTCTCCTTCGTCCTCTTTCCTTCTTACTCTCTCACTCTCTCTCTATTCCTCTTTTTATCTCCCACTAATCACAGTTTCTCTCTCTCAATCACCCGTGACGACTGCATATATATAATTCTTCCTCCTCCTTCTTCCTTCTCCTCCTCTCCACCTTCTCCATCTCCTCTTCCTCCATCTCCTCCGCCTTCCTCTCCATTCCTCCATCTCCTCTACTCCTCCACTCCTCCTCCTCCTCCTCCTCCGCCTCTTCTTCCTTCACCCTGCTTCACGGGTCATCAATGCTAAGTGTTGCCCCATTATTACCTCTTGAACTACGCTCTTGGGTAAAAGTGATCCCTCTCTCTCTGTCATCTACTTAACCAAAATTAATTAGACAAGTAAGTAATTCTAGTTTCTTTATGAAAGATGACAACACACTACAACCCCTACCAACACACTACAACTCTTACACAACACACTACAACTCTACCACAACACACTACAACCCCACCACAACACACTACAACCCTACCACAACACACCACAACCCCACCACAACACACTACAACCCTACCACAACACACTACAACCCTTACCGCAACACACTACAACCCTACCACAACACACCACAACCCTTACCACAACACACCACAACCCTTACCACAACACCACAACAACCACACCACAACCTCTTACAACATGCTACAGGGTGAAAGAATGGTCCCTGTACCCTTGTGATAATTAACACTGTATTTATGTAATTTGTTCTGGTATCTTACGTAAGTAGAGAGAGAGAGAGAGAGAGAGAGAGAGAGAGTTACACGCTGACTGGAGATTAACAGGAAACAATAAACAAATAAACAAGCGGTTCTATTCATCAGTGCTTATATTTGTTGATGGATTATTGTAATAACTAACCTTGTAACAATGCTTTATGACCTTTGTTGTTGAGGCGCACGAATAGTTTAATGACGTTAGCATAAGTAAGGTCAACTATATTTAGCTTGTCCAGAATATGCGTTTATCCTTTGTCTTCTACAATGACACGGTTATGAACGTTACACCAGACGTACAATCGTTCGTTTTCTACCAACAGTGGCGAGTTTTGTGATGGTAACGTAAAGTGTTCCCCGTGACGCTTTGTGTATTTACGCAGCGTATCTGACAGTTGAATCGCGGAGGGCGTAACGCGCCATTGACCTTCAGAGACCGTAACGCAGATTAACCTCAGACCGTAGCACACAAACATCGGTCCTATTCCTCAAGATCATACATCAAATTAATTTTCTCATAACTCGACGTGAGACAACGCTTCTAGTCAACAGTTGCTCCGCGATATCGATGCCATTTTAGCCCCTAAGTCAGTGTCGCTGCTTGAACAGGAGAACGAGGACGCTTTGATCGCCACTATTTTATGAGGAGAGTATAAACCTGACGAAGGCTCTGAGACCCTCATGCCGAGAGTGACGCTAATGTACTGTTTTATTTTGGGGGAATTTGTCTGCCAGTTTGAGACACTTGTGGCAAATTCCGTCATCTGGCTCTGAGGAGTATGAATGATTCTGAATGATTTTACGTAGGAATAAGTATCACGGGGACGCTAATAGTGAGAGAAATGAATGAATGAATGAATGAACGAGAGAGAGAGAGAGAGAGAGAGAGAGAGAGAGAGAGAGAGAGAAAAGAGAGAGAGAGAGAGAGAGAGAGAGTTCACGACAAAATAATCTCGTCATCAGCTTTCAGAAATGTAGCAAGAAGACTAGAGTGGTAAGACAATGTAGAATGGTGCCAACAGAGTGGAAGAAGAGGCAGGGAAGGGGAGATAGAGTGGGATAAAGAGGAGGGAAAAGGAGAAGAGGCGTGCAACTGTAAACATAGCAACTAGGGGAGTGAGGGGTTATTTACGCACAGTTTCGCAGATGCCGCCACATTCTTATGCTTCCTCTGGTTCGTTTTTGTTGTTGTTAAGTCTCTCTCTCTCTCTCTCTCTCTCTCCGTAGCCGCTGTTGCTCTCTATCATTCCCTCTATTATTGTCTCACGTATTTCCTCTTACGCCTCACAAACAGTTAACAAAAATACAAATAAACACTCTCCCTGAACATGAACATTCTTGGCGGGGATATTTTCCGCTGTTTCTCCCAGACTTGAACAAATGTCGGACTAACTGTGTTGAGCTATTATTGTCCACCTTTGTTTACATCCGTGTAAAATATGGCGACGTTAAGGTAGAGTTACCGCGTATTTAAATCTTTTTTTTCTACTTATATACAGAATTATAGAAGTATAATTTAGTTTCTATTAGTCTATACTCACAGGGTCTTATATCTAATGTCTTCCCCCTCTGGCCATTAAACTCGACTAAACTACTTAATTTCACCCATTTACTCTTATAATTGGTTCTCTTGTCTTGGGTCTTCTCCTATTTCGTAAGATTCCGTAGCTGGTCGACTTTATTTTTTTTCTTCTATTGACACAATCCTCCTGAGACACGCACACACACACACGCACACGCACACGCACACACACACACACGCACACACACACACACACACACGCACACACGCACACACACATACACACACACGCACACACGCACATACATACATCCACCCTTCCACCAACGTCCCATTACCCTGAAGAGCTTCCCCTATCCGGTATTGACAAGGTTGTTACGGTCTGTTTATAGGAACCATCTTCATATACACACACACGGGTCTGTTAATAGGGACAGGGAGTGGTCTATTAAGGTGGGAAGATATGTTTGTGGTTTATAGGTGTGGGAGAGAGAGAGAGAGAGAGAGACACGATACTGTCTCTCCATATGCCCCAACACACTCTCACACACACCTTTCACTTCCCTCTCCCACCTCTCACTCTCCACCTTCACTTCCCTCACTCTCACTCCCTCACTTCCCTCCCACCTCTCACTCCCCCCACCCTCACCTCTCCCACCTCTCCTCCTTCTCCACCCTCTCACTTCCTTCTCCCACCTCTCACTTCCCTCCCACCTCTCACTTCCTCTCCCATCTCTCACTTCCTCCCACTTCTCACTCTCCCACCTCTCACTTCCTCTCCCATTTTCACTTCCTCTCCCGACTCTTAGATCAATCCTCATTCCTCTTCCCTTTCTCTCTCCGATTAGAACATTTTATTCTCCCAATCTCTCTCCTCTCTCTCCTTCTCATCCTCGAGTCTGCTCACCATCTCCTTTCTCTCTCACCAGTCTCGCCCTCACTCTCCATCTAACACCATTATCTCTTCTTCCTTTGTCTCTTTATCCGTCTCTCCCTCTCTCTCTCTCTCTCTCTCTCTCTCTTCTCTCTCTCTCTCCCCTATCTTCTATGGGGTGAACATGTGACGGAGATGTGACGGTAAAAGAGATGTGACGGGGAAGTGTGTGACAGTCTCTAGGGGTTAGGATGAGACAGACGTGTGACGGAGATAGGATGTTGAACGGTTGACAGAAGCGTGACAGGGAGGGTGTGACGGTGAAGGTAGACCGAGACAGTTATGTGACGGGAAAGTGACGATCTAGTGGGGAAAGATGAGACAACAGGTGTGGACGGGAGGGTTGAGGAATAGAGGAGGGAGGGGGGTGTGGGGGTGTGTGTGTGTGTGTGTGTGTAGGGGTGTGTGGGTGTGTAGGGGTGGTGTGTGGTGTGTGTGTAGGGGTGTGTGTGTAGGTGTGTGTGTGTGTGTGTGTAGGCCTGGAGGTGTCACAAGGGGGCTGACAGATGAGATGACAGAACCTTTCACACAACAGGAGGTAATATATCACAGGTCCATAACAGAGAGAGAGAGAGAGAGAGAGAGAGAGAGAGAGAGAGAGAGAGAGAGAGAGAGAGAGAGAGAGAGATACTGATTCTTTTTCGGTACATGTCCGTCTCGTACACTCAGTGATTCGCATGGGCCACCGTTTCGTACACTAAGGCCGTACCATCACGACATATTTCCTCTAGTGTTGTTACAATTAAAGAAAATATAAATAACAATAATATTAACCAACATCAATTAACCGCCCCCCAAAAAAAAAAATCTATCACCAGGAAATTCTCTCAAATAGAATGCAAATGGAATTCAACTATACTAAAAAAAACTGAGAATATTTGGTATGCCTAAAAAATTCTCGGGAGTGTGTGTGTGGTGCTATAATTTTTCCCACTAACGAAAATAAGTTTGTTTATGTTGTCTGTTTATCACGTTGTCTCTTCCCCTATCGTTACGTATCTTCATTCTTCTTAATTACTCGACCGTGAGACAGTGAACATGGCTGGTATAACCTCACCCTGGGGCGTCAGAATACCCGGGTTTAAATGCATAATATTTTTCCTACGAATTTCGGCTCTCAAATTGACTCCCTGATGATAATAATAAATACAAGATAATACTAATACTACAACTTACTAAATACAACAACAACAATAATAATAATAATAATAATAATAATAATAATAATAATAATAATAATAATAATAATAATAATAATAATAATAATAATAATAATAACTAATAATAACAAAATATAACATATCTAACAATAATAATAATAATAATAATAATAATAACAATAATAATAACAATAATAATAACAATAATCATAACAATAATAACACCACGTCATATTTAAAGTCGGTAATGAATGTCTTAATCTCGTCTCATCATTTTTATTAAGTGTAATAAAACTTCAGTAATTACTCCAGCTCAGGTGATCTACTAACCTGAGCCTTTAATTAGTGCTGTGATGAGGTAAATTTTCCTATCAGCTAAACATTAAAAGTTATTGGCGGCAACGATAAGGAAATTGACCCGGGTGGAGGAGTTCATTTAAAACAGTGGTGGTGGTTGTGGATGGTGGTAGTGGAGGATAGTGGTGGATGGTGGTGATAGTGGAGGGGTGATAGTGGAGGAATGGTGGTGGATGATGGTGGTGGTGGGAGTGGGGATGTGGTGATGGTGGTGATAGTGTGGAGGGTGATTGTGGAGGAATGGAGGTGGTTGTGGATGGTGGTAGTGGGGATAGTGGTGATGGTGGTGATAGGTGGAGGGTGAGAGGGAGAATGGTGGATGAGGTGTGGTGGAGGGGGATAGTGGTGGATGGTGGTGATAGTGTGGAGGGGTGATTGTGAGGAATGGTAGGGATGATGGTGGTAGGGGAGTGGGGGATAGTGGTGATGGTGGTGATACTGTGGAGGGGTGATTTGGAGGAATGGTGGTGATGATGGTGGTGGTGGAGTGGGGATAGTGGTGGATGGTGGTGATACTGTGGAGGGTGATTGTGGAGGAATGGTGGGATGGTGGTGGATGGTGGGGAGTGGGGGGGAAATGTTGGTTGTTGGTGGTGGAGTGTGGCTTGGAAATAATAGTTGTGGTTAGGGGAGTTGGTAGTTGTGGTGATGGGTACAGTGGTAGGACTGACGATGGTGTGAGAAATGAAGGAGTAGGAATAAGAGAGACGCCACAACAGCTGATGAGAGAAGCCCACAACAGCTGATGAGAGAGACGCCACAGCTGATGAGACGCCACAACAGCTGATGAGAGACGCCACAACAGGCGATGAGAGACGCCACAACAGCTGATGAGAGACGCCGCAACAGCTGATGAGAGACGCCACAACAGCTGATGAGAGACGCCGCAACAGCTGATGGGAGACGCCGCAACAGCTGATGAGAGACGCCACAACAGCTGATGAGAGACGCCGCAACAGCTGATGAGAGACGCCACAACAGCTGATGAGAGACGCCGCAACAGCTGATGAGAGACGCCACAACAGCTGATTGTACTTGTAAACGTCTTCATCACAACACGACACGAAACAGGATCTGAATTCGCTTTACAGCAGCTGGTCTTCGTGTCGTTATATGCTTCAGTAAACTCGTAATGCACTTCAAGGGGAACAATTTACTCGTTTAAGAATACTATGAAATAATAAAAATTCTTGAGAAAATCACTAAAGCCGACAGAAGCTATTGTAAACAGTGGCGCCTGGATTGCTATTTCCCCAAAGAACAAAATTTAGTCGTTGCAGATTACTGTGAAATCATAAAAATTCCTGAGATTTTCACCAAAGAACACTGGATTCAGTAAACATCAGGATACGAGCCAAAAAAACAGCGCTAGTAATAGCAATCAAACAGCGCCTGGCGTTCCTCTCCATCCTCAACAACACACTTTTGGAAGCTTCTATCAGTGGATCATTCGTCAGGCTTCTTTCTGCCTGCGGTGGCGCTCTTTTATGTTACGAAAATAAGTGGCTCTAAACTCTAGCTCTATACCACCACGCTACCTGACGTATGCCACATACTTCCTGGCTGCCACGTGAGGAAGCCTATGACGTCTTCAAGGGCAAAATTCAGTCACTTTCGTTTATTCTGAAATAAACAAAAGTTCCTGCGAGTATCAGCAGAGACACGACGACCCACATCAGTAAACAGTGAGTGCATCTGATCATTGTCGTCACGCAGCTGCCTAGATGACGCCACGCTGCCTGACTTAAGCGATTTTCTTTTTTTGGTGGCGCCTGGTATCCTAGTATTTTCAGGTACACAAATACGGCTCCAGGCAGCGAATAACAAATATGCCCGTACATATTGTCTGATAAGCGACAATGGTCTGTTCTGTCTGACGAACGATTTTTATTCCAGTGGGGTGCCAGTCGCTCGATGACTCCTCCTACATAACCCGACCTGTGGCAATTTTGGGACCAGATTGCCAAAAGTTCGCGCCAAAGAGCATGTGAAATATGTCGAACCAGAGTGCAGGGAGAAGCGTTATTGTACAGTAGGTGGAGAGAGACCTGAACTGTACAAGAGTTAACACACTGTCTGGTCTCCATTAACTAGGACACAACATTAACTTGAAACTTTAACTGGTGGGTACAAGGATGTGTCTAGCTAAGTTAAAGTCTCAGATTAATATTGTCTTTTAACCCGGTGCTAAGGGAATGTACCTTCGTAGGGTAGAGTCTCAAGAGTAAATTTGATGCCATTTATTATCTTATCTTTGAGGATTATCTTCAGTTTTGGATCAGCCTCTGGATTCTCAAAGGTTCTCACGTTGAATTTTCCTCGTAATTGAAGATATAAGAGAGAACACTTTAACCTAAACAACAATAACAACACTCAAATAACAGCCAAGTAATAATGAGACTAAATTAACTAAACACATTCATCTAACAACAGTTTGGGTATAAAATAAGAAAGAAACTCTGCCTTTAACTAGACGCGTTCACTTACCGTAGTACAAATCAGGAAAAAAAAAACTATATCAGAATCTATGTGAATTTTGACCCTAAACAATTCATTGCTAAGGTGTTCACTCTTGTCTTCATCACTCTGACATACAGTAACTCTCTCTCTCTCTCTCTCTCTCTCTCTCTCTCTCCTGCACTTTGGTACGAGAATGTATTTACCATAGTGATTGACGCCAGGCTGTGCGTCTCTCCCCCCCCCCCTGCCTGGCGCACAAATATACTGCAGTGAATAACTTTTCTGAATGGTGAAGAATTTTCCTTGGAGAGAGAGAAAGAGAGAGAGAGAGAGAGAGAGAGAGAGAGAGAGAGAGAGAGAGAGATTATTACATATATCGTCCATTTTCTGTACTGTGTGATGCATGACGATGATAAAGTACTTCAGAGTTACCAAATTCACGATAACTTTACCCCCATGTTGCCTGTCGTAAAATAATATTAACTTAGTGTTGCCGGACGTATACGATGAATCAATTATGGTGGTTATGGTAAACGTTTCCTGTTATATCCGGTATGTGATATTCTTAACCGGTGAAGTGCAATAAGCGATAATATTACCAGTTTCTACTTGATATGCGATAAGGATAACCATTGATATCCCAAGGTACAATAATCCTTACCTATCCTCCCCAACACACGCCAGTTCTACCCAGTGGTACTTATCTTACGGTAATTATAATATACGACCCCGATTGTGTAGTAGATTCACCCACTTACCCCGATACCGTAACCTGTTTCATTATTCTGAATCCCAAACCGAATCTTTGAACTATGACCGACTGTCCGCCCTCTGTCTACGATGCTTTAAACTATAAGAACCTTGACCTGACCTGACCTGACCTAACCTAACCTAACCTAACCTAACCTAACCAAGAACTTAAGACCACATTTTACCTCATATTCCCTCACCTCTTCTACTCTGCCTCCCACCCCTCCACCTCACACCTTCTCCAATGACAATAAAACAAAGATGTCTCTACTTACCACTTCAGAGTATAGACTACCAGCTGCGTAGATCAGGGCAACACCAGCAACAGACAGGGTGTATCCAAGCTTCCTTTCCTTTTCCTTGATCCTCTTCACCACTGATCGAACCTGCTAGCCTCTTGGGCGGTTGGTCACGTCGCTTGTTCCACATTGTTCTCAAGTAACTGGGCAAGTCTGGTGGTCTTGCATAAGCTCACACTCGATGCCGTCACAACACACTCTGGCAGATTGTTCCAAGAGTTTACAACACTTACTCAAAAACAAATAAAAAAAGTTTGCCGTGACAGTTTTGTGAAGGCTAACACTGGCCAATAACACACTGGGTAGATCATAAGCTGAGCAACAAACACAGAGAGGAAAGTTAAAGGACTCATAACAAACGTCCATAATCTGGTGATGTAGTTTGTGAGCTGATCCATAGATGGCGGTATGATGACACACAGGTCCAAACAACCTCGGTTTCGGAAGGCACGGAAGGAGGTGTTACGACTGTACTATAACATTACATAGTACTTCCTCCCGTACCTGACTTAACCAGTAGTGCTTAATATACGATAGCATTACCTGGTATTACCTGTCGTACGATAATTATACTGATGTTGCCTAATGCACGATAATTTGTATTTGGTGCTGCGTAACATATGATAATTTTACCGAATAATTACAACCATACGATAATTCTTCCCGGCTGCTGCCTGATGTACGATATCTAGAACATGAGTTGTCTAAGGTACGACAATTATAACAGCTGTTGCCTGATGTACGACTCATAAGTGTCAAAGTGAATAATCATCTTGTAAGTGTGAATCATCCCCTGGGCTACACTAATGCTGGGGCCGTTTAATTATCTTTTACCTGTTGTTTGTAATAATAATAATAATAATAATAATAATAATAATAATAATAATAATAATAATAATAATAATAATTAAGTGTAAGGCAGGTGTTACGTAAAGATGGTAATTATACCTGATTATTTTCTTTATAAAATTTTTTAGTAAATTTTGTTTTTTCTTTTTTTAATGCATAAATATTTTCATCATTAAAACTTTAGTACTTATTAAGAATCATTTTTGTAGATATTTTACCCCATAAACATTCTCACCCGTAAACATTCTTATCCTATGTTTTTTTTTGTTTTAACCATATATTTTCTCACGCAACTTATAAAAAATACCACATAAACATTGCCCCCAGAGACATGCTTTCCAGATAAACATTTATATAAACATTATCGCCCAAACCTTTTCCCAGTATAAACATTCCTCACCAGCTGAGAACCTCCACGAATATATTCACCTAAACATTCATTGTACTATTTCCATCCCATATAAACACTCCTTCACAGCTCAACATTCCTCGACATATATTTCTTAACTGTTCCTAAACATTGCTATACAACTCACCCCTTTACATGTATTTCTCACTACCTAAACATTTCTCACAACACTAACCTTTCTTGGCATGGTGAAGTATCCCCGCTGGCTGGCACTGAGACACACACACACACACACGAACGTCTTTCTCAGTAAATTATGGCTTCAAGTTTTTCTGAGGTGTGACAAACAGGCCGGCTGACACACTTAACTGTATATTCTGTTGAACTGAATCAAACGAGAATTCTTCTGACATCTAATTCTGCAGTAGTAGTTACGTAGTCTGTTATATTTTGAAGTATTTTTCAAATTTTTATTCTTTAAGTGAATTTTGTGACTCATATAATATTGATGATAAAAATAAAATAGTAAAATATTTAATTCAAATATTTAGGAAAACAATAAAATAATTAACAAAATCAATACAAATAATTAAATATTGTTAACTTCAAAATCAATAATAATTATATATTATTAAACATCTCAAAGTTACTATCACTAGAATTTAATAATTTTTACCGTTTATCATTATTCAATTGTTTTTTTATCATTTTATCTCGACGTTTTCAACACAACATAAATAACAAAGTCAGTGAGTCAGACATACCTTCTTATTAAATTTACTACAACAACTATTTGTATTTTATATGTTAAGTGTTTCAACTATCAGAAGTAAATACCTAACACATGATTAACTTTGTTTATTTACTTTAATATTATTATTATTATTATTATTATTATTATTATTATTATTATTATTATTATTATTATTATGTACATGAGAAGAAAAAATTATTATTTTATATTTTTTTGCGAAGAAGAAGAAGAAGAAGAAGAAGAAGAAGAAGAAGAAGATAATAAAAGAAAAAAGAAAATGAAAAGGAAGAAGAAGACGAAGAAGAAAATCCAATTCCTAATCCCAAGACACTCCTAGATACAGGTTCCAACACTAAATAACACACCTTACAGTTTACGTCACCAGCTTAACTCAGATACACCTCCCCTCCCCCCCCCTCCCTCATACGTCAACACCCTACACACACGTTAAATGCCTACAGTATCATTAGTGTTGTTAGGTTAGGTTAGGTTAGGTTATGTTAGGTGATGGAGTTCTGACTTGTGGATCATCAGCTTATTAGATATCACCTGTGTTGTGTGTGTGTGTGTGTGTGTGTGTGTGTGTGTGTGTGTGTGTGTTAGGAGATCACGAAGCAACACACATCAAACCCAACTGAGATCTAGTAGTGATATAAACACGTACAAAGTTTAGTTAAAAATCAATTACTATTTACTTAAGTCACCATGCTGCCAGTACCCAGACACACGAACGGACGGACGGACGGATGGATGGACGGACGGACGGACGGATGGACGGATGGATGGACAGACACACAGATGGACAGACGCACAGACGGAAATATTCCTCAAATCTTCCCTCCAGTCTAGCCAGGATCTTATGAGAAGTGGAACGAGGAGGCTCTGTCACAGATCCTTTGTGGTGACGAAGATGAATCATAGTTGTGAGTGATAGGGGGGAGGAGGAGGAGGGCAGTGGGGGGTAGGGAAGAAGGTCGGTAGGGCAGGGCAGGAGGAAAAATGGAAAGGAAAAGGATCGAAGGAAGATAGATTGTAAGGAAGGGTATATAGAGACTGGAGGAAGGGATAGATGGAGAGGTGGAGATGGAGGATAGATGGAGAGGTGGAGATGGAGGATAGATGGGGGAAAGAATAGACAGAGGGACTGAAGGAAAGACACAAATATTCTTTACATAATACACCCCTCCTCCCCGTCACCCCTCCTCCCCCTCACCCCTCCTCCCCCTCACCCCTCCGCCCCCACCCCCCACCTTCCATTTCCTGGGGTACAATAACGGGCGAAGATACGATACAAATCTCTATGTACTATGAGCGTCGTTTATGTAATCAACTTTATGCCTTGGTAGTGAGTCACATAGATAACATAGTCTCGTATTATCAGATATATAGAGAAGTTTTAGTCTGTGGATAAACTGTTAGTCATCCTATGTGTCTTCCTCAACCACCCACCCTCTCCTTCCTCCTTCACCCAGACTTTCCTTCCTCCTTCACCCACCCTCTCCTTCCTCCTTCACCACCCCTCTCCTTCCTCCTTCACCACCCTCTCCTTCCTCATTCACCCACCCTCTCCTTCCTCCTTCACCCACCCTCTCCTTCCTCCCTCACCCACCCTCTCCTTCCTCCCTCACCCACCCTCTCCTTCCTCCCTCACCCACCCTCATACCCATTTTATTTATCTCACACAATGGAATTTCCTCGCAGTAAATTCAACTATATAGATGTCTCATGCTACCATTTGTAAGTATAGCTGAGGTTCACAATCAGCTAGACGGCGCGGATATAACTCCCAAGGGCGATGACTCACAAGCTATGTCACAACGGAGGGGCAGGGAGAGTTTTTTCTTGATTGATTTTTTTTTTTAAAGGAAGTTTTATGTTTTCATTAGCTTTGGGAATGGTTTATATTGGGAACCTCTCTTTTAGCTTTTAGGTAGCTTTTATAGTTTTTTTGGGGGGGGGGAGGTATGATTGGTTTAGGGTACATCTTTTAGCTTTTAAGGATGACTCCTTTTGGGTAGCTTTAATAGGTTTTTGGGATGAATTATGTTAGGTACCTTTTTTAGCTTTTAGGGATGACTCACATTTGGTACGTTTTTAGCTTTAGGGATGACTCATTGGGAACCTCTTTTAGCTTTTAATTGATGTCTCATATTAGGTACCTCGCACTACCCATTTCTATCCCATTATAGCTTTCAGTGTAGCTTTAGGGAATGACTATGACTATGAACTTTTACATAGCTTTACGTCAGGCTGTGGAGACGATTGGTGCCTCGAGCAAGTATGAATGACTGTGTATGAACAATAAAGTCTATATCGCCTCCCATTATAAAAGAGGTTAGGTACAAGCGGGTTCCCTCAAGGCGTGTTCTTAGTTCCTCTCCTTGTCTCTCGCCCTCAGTCAACCCATGGCTGGAGGGAGAGTGGTGGTGGGGGGAGGAGGAGGAGAGTCGTGGTTGGGGTGGTGGGGGAGTGAGAGAAGGTGGAGGAGAGAGTCGTGGTTAGGGGGAGTGGTGGGGGGTGGTCAGGGGGGAAGGAGGAAGGAAGATTCTTTATAACTCATGATCTTGTTGTTGTTGTTCTTGTTGCATATTGTTCTTATTAATGTTATTGTTTGTTGTTGTTGTAAATGTTATTGTTATATGTTTTTGTCTATAATTAATGGTACATATCACTGTAGTTGTTGTCATTGTTGGTACATGGTGAGTAGGGTCCTTATTCTGAGAGAGAGAGAGAGAGAGAGAGGGGGGGGGAACTCATAGAAAGAACAAGTATGAATAAAAAATAAATAACAAAAATACAGAGATAAAGACATAGGAAGAAAAAAGAGAGAAAAAGAGATGAAAAAAAATAGAATCTACGAAAAATAAAATAAAATAAAAGAATAGGAAAGAGTCAGTAAAGGTAAAAGCCAGGTAAGAATTCACTTAGCGATCTCATTACAACTTAGAAGAAGAAGGGGGGAAGGGGGTAGGTAGGGGGAAGAGGAGGAGGAGGGGGAGGGGTTGAGAGAGGAGGAGGGTCAAACATCGATGACATGTCCTTCTCCTCCCCCCCCCCTCCCCTCCTCCTCCTCCTCCTCCTCCTCCCTCCTCCCCTAAGGTGAAGTCATCTATGTGCAAATATCTCTGTCCCTGAAGCTCTCACTCACACTCACTTACTGAGACACAAAACTTTCTCAAGGGATATCGTTCTCAGGGAAGGAAGGGAGGAGAGGGAGAATATCTTTCCTTGATCGAGATGTTTTAGAGTGTTTTTCGCTGTATGTAAGTTAAGTGGGTAGAGGTGTGGTGGAGGGGTGGTGTGGTGGAGGTGGAGTGTGGTGGAGGGTGTGGTGTGTGGTGGAGGTGGTGTGGTGGAGGGGGTGGTGTGGTGGAGGGGGTGGTGTGGTGGTGGTGTGGTGGTGTGGTGGTGGTGTGGTGGTGGTGTAGTGTGCTGTAGTCGTTGTCTCAGGTTCGATATCATTTTTTGGCATTATATATTATTTTAGTGTTGGGTGGTACGTATTTCTCATTGGTCAACGTCATCCTGGTCTATCTCTTTTGGTCAACGTTACCCAATCGTACACACTGATTATCCAACGTCACCCAATCGTACCTCTGATTGCCGCGTCATCCTGGTCCCACTCACAGGGCCAATCTGAACGCGACAGCCAGACAATATTACACTACATATTTAAGGCAAAAACAAAATTATAAATTAAAATCCTGGAATAATCTTCTTTGGACCCAACTTTAAAAGCTGTCAGTTGAAGGATTTATCTGACACTAGAATGCCTATTAATTCTGCCCGATAAATCCACGTTCACATACATACATACATACATACATACATACATACATACATACTGTAGGGATAATGCATGATGAAAGAAAACATAGAATGTGAAACACATAAAAATAGGATTAATTGATATGACAGAGAATAGTATAATAGGAATCATGGTTTAGTCTCGTGAACAAAACAACTCTTGGTAGTGAAAATTAATTGTGATTCAATAAAGTTAAATTTATTATTTCAGGTGAACTTTTATAACTAAATGATGGAGAATTATTGATAATTTTTGTATTTTTTTCTTCTTGTATGTAATTTCTGACTTCTCTTGTGGTGAGAATTAAACTCATTTGCATAATACAGATTATAACTACACAGAGAGAGAGAGAGTCTAAAAATGGATGTTGACAGTGGAAGAATGAAGGGAAGGGATGGAGTGGGAGAGAGGGGAGTAGTGAAGGAGAGGTGGTGAGGAGAGAGGGAGTGAAGGGAGAGGTGGTGAGGGAGAGTGAAGGGAGAGGAGTGGGGAGGTGGTGAGGGAGAGAGTAAGAGTAGATGTGATAATTACCAACATTTCATTTATAGTATTCATCTCATTATCCTTATTCATCCTCATTAAAATATACAAATGACCTGATTAAGGATTTGAACTTTGACCTTTTACCTCTGTATGTAAATGACGTCGATGGTGCGGTGGTTAGTGGATACGGCGCTCGTTTTATGTCCTAAGGGTTGTGGTTCAGAAGGCTGGGTGTTGTGTTAGGTTAGGTTAGGGTGGGTTAGGTTAGGTTAGGTTAGTTAGGTTAGGTTAGGTTAGAATTGGGTTAGGTTGGGGTTAGGTTAGATTAGGTTAGGTTAGGTTAGGGTAGGTTAGGTTAGGTTAGGGTTAGATTAAGGTTGGGTTAGGTTAGATTAGGGTAGGGGATTAGGTTAGGGTAGGTTGGGTTAGGTTAGATTAGGGTAGGTTAGGTTAGATTAGAGGTGGGTTAGGTTAGGTTAGGGTAGGTTAAGTTAGGTTAGATTAGGATAGGTTAGGTTAGGGTAGGATATTTTACTTGTTTGCCTGCTTGTTCATTGTCTTTGGTCTTTTATTTGTTTATTTGTCTTTTCAAGTTTCTTCTTGTTTACTTGTTTATTAATTATTTGTATATTTAAATTATTTTTGTTTGATGATATGCTTTGTTTGTTTGTTAGTGTGTTATTGTTTGCACTTGTTTATCTAATTTTCTTTGTTTTTTTCTTTTGTGTGTGTGTGTGTGTGTGTGTGTGTGTGTGTGTGTGTGTGTGTGTGTGTGTGTGTGTATGTGTGTGTGTGTGTGGACGAAACAAAATAATAAATAAAAAAACGATAACATAAATAAAAAATAAATAAAAAAAAAACAAAAATACAAAAACAACAACAACAAAACAATAACAAAATAGATCAAAGAAGAAAAATTGACAAAAAAATCCTTTAAACTTAACATGGTATTTAAAAATGGCAGGAAGCTCCATCTACAGTCAAGGTATGCAATAAGCGCCATTAACGTACAGGTGTATATGACAGGAATGTGTGAGTGTTTGTTGAATGTATGAATGTCAGCAGTCTGTATACTAACTCTCTCTCTCTCTCTCTCTCTCTCCTCTCTCTCTCTCTCTCTCTCTCTCTCTCTCTCTCTCTCTCTCTCTCTCTCTGTTGCAGATGCCTTAATTCCACAACAGGAGTGAAGGTTCTGTTAACAGGCAGACGTCCCCTTTCATATGGCGTTTTATATACGGGCAAACCACAACAGCTGTCGAGGCTGTGACGTTAAAGTGACACTGAAAAAAGAGGAGAGAAGAGGAAGGACGAGGAGGGAGAAGAGAGTGGTTTAAGAAGGTAGAGTAGGTGGGGAGGAGAAGGAGTGCAGTGGAGGTGGAAGGAAGGAGATTGGAAGGAGGGGAGGGATTAGGTTTCAGTGAGAGAGAATCTGTCACCTCCCTCCTCCCCCACAAACCAACATCAGAACTAAAACGATATACAGGTAGGAGGTTGGGCTCACCTGAACCATACCTCATTAAGAACAAAACAACAGGTAATGACAATCTTTTTTCTTTTTTTTTCTTTTTAATCTTTCAAGAATATTTGACTTAAGTCTTTGAATATTCCTCAAACTTAAATCAGTAGTGAATATATTATTTTGTTAGTTATACACAGAGATATATATTATTATTATTATTATTATTATTATTATTATTATTATTATTATTATTAATAATATTATTAATATTAATAATATTAATAATAGTAATAATAATAATAGTAGTAATAGTAGTAATAGTAATAATAGTAGTAGTAATAATAGTAATAGTAATAATAGTAATAGTAGTAGTAGTAGTAGTAAAGTAGTATTAGTAGTAGTAATAGTCGACTTTCTCTCTCCTTCGGTCGGCTTTGCTCTGCCTCAGGAACGAGCTTCTGCTACTCCGTCAACTGCTGCAGATATCGACTATGAGGCTACAGTCACCGAATGCTGCATCGATCTGCGGCTCAACTAATTTACAGAATAGGATAGTTGCTTATGTATTAGGATATTTAATATTAAGGTAAATAAATGGTGGCGAAGGTGTGGCTATTAGAGGCTGGAGGCCATTTTTAAGAAAGTAGTAGTAGTAGTAGTAGTAGTAGAGGATGATGTCAGGGCAGCAGCAGGGAGCCTACAAGTGTGTGCTGGCCACCAGGCTGGTGGGGAGGCGGCCATTCACGCCATGAGATTGATATTTGAGCAGCGTGATTGTGAGGCCGTTCTCCTGGTGGATGCTTCAAACGCATTCAACATACTTAACCGCAAGGCGGCACTGCACAACATCAAGATCAAGTGTCCTAGCTTTGCGATGTATGTTGAAAATTCGTATAGGAATCCTTCAGACCTCTACGTAGTAAACAACAAGGCTCTACGAGGTGATACCATCCTACAGTCGACCGAGGGAACAACACAGGGAGACCCCGTTGCAATGGCAATGTATGCAATAGGCCTATCAGTGCTCCAACAAGAAATAAAGTATGAAACAACTGGGGTCAAACAAGTGGCATATGCTGATGACCTCACAGGAGCAGGAAAAGTGGAGGACATCAAAAAGTGGTGGGACCTGGTAACATCGCGAGGTCCACAAATAGGGTACCACCCAAACGCCAGCAAATCCTTCCTCATCGTGAAGCCAGATCATTATGATCGGGCTGTGGAGGTTTTCGGCGAAAGTGAGGTCAAAATAACTAAGGACGGCCAAAGACATCTAGGCGCAGTAATTGGCACTACGGACTTCAAGACCCAGTACGTAGGGGGAAAGGTGAACGAGTGGGTTAGCGAAATCCATGCTCTATCGGAGATTGCTAACACAGAGCCACATGCGGCCTTTGCAGCATTCACACATGGAGTCAAGCATCGTTGGAACTACCTGATGCGTACCATCCCTGAGATCCGACCCCTCCTCCACCCTTTGGAAGAAGCAATCAGTGTCAAGTTCATTCCCAAACTAGTGAAACACCACGACTTAACCCCAGTAGAAAGAACACTTCTTGCACTTCCACCAAGACTGGGAGGGATGGG
The DNA here is from genome assembly GCF_018991925.1 of Homarus americanus. NCBI lineage: Eukaryota > Metazoa > Arthropoda > Malacostraca > Decapoda > Nephropidae > Homarus > Homarus americanus. The sequence goes on from NW_024739403.1 coordinate 1,951,136, forward strand.
ACTAACTAATCCAGAGGAGATTGCTGACTCTGAACATCAAAATTCACTTAAGCTCACGGCAGCCCTCACTGACCACATAATAGCCCAGAATGCAACAGGGGAAGTGGACACCAGCGAAGTTAATAAGATCCGTAGATCCATTACAACAGATCGGCAGCACTGCCAAAATGACATGTTGCAGCAACTATTGCTGCAGGTTCCAGAAAATTTGACAAAAAAAGTAGCTATAGCGCAGGAGGTGGGCGCCTCGAACTGGTTAACTACGTTACCGATAAGGGCAAATGGTTTCAGCCTTAACAAACAAGAATTTACAGATGCCATTGCTCTAAGGTACGGTTGGCCAGTAGATGGTTTGCCCTCCCAATGCGTGTGTGGCTATTCCTATGATGGCGATCACGCCATGGTTTGCAAGAAGGGGGGCTTCATATGCATGAGGCATGACGAGGTAAGGGATCTCACAGCAAATATGTTGAAGGAAACCTGCCGGGACGTCATGGTAGAACCGACCCTCCTTCCACTGGATGGCGAGATCCTCCAACACAGGACTTCAAACACATCTAACGAAGCCCGTGTGGACGTCAGTGCTCGAGGATTCTGGACGCGGGGACAGCGAGCCTTCTTCGACATCAGGATTTTTGATCCCATGGCCGTTTGTCACCGTAACCTAGCTCTCGATGCTGCACATAGGAGGAACGAGAACGACAAGAGAAGGGCATATGGGGAGAGAATTCAAAATGTCGATCAAGGCAGCTTCACTCCGCTAGTGTTCACAACCTCTGGTGGGATGGGCCCAAGCGCAAGATGTTTCTACGCCAGACTCGCGGAGCTGATCTCCGAACAGAAGCAGCAGCCCAGAAGTTATGTCACAGCCTGGATGAGATGTCGACTGTCCTTCTCTCTCCTTCGGTCGGCTTTGCTCTGCCTCAGGGGAACGAGAGCTTCTGCCCCTACTCCGTCAACTGCTGCAGATATCGACTATGAGGCTACAGTCACCGAATGCCGCATCGATCTGCGGCTCAACTAATTTAACACAGATAGGATAGTTGCTTATGTATTAGGATAGTTAATATTAAGGTAAATAAATGGTGGCGAAGGTGTGGCTATTGGGGGAGGCTGGAGGCCACGTTCAAAAAAAAAAAAAAGTAGTAGTAGTAGTAGTAGTAGTAGTATTGGGGCCGTAATCAATATAATTATCAATAACATGAACTGGAAATAAGAATCAGTCACAATGGAATTAAACACCTGGAGATGATTTATTATCCCGACCAGGTTAAGTGGAAGAAAAATTAATAATTAACCAATTGGGCCTCATTACCTGTGGCAATTAGGAGGCTAAATGACCACCTGCACCATCTCACCTGGACAGCCGCTTTATCTTGGCTAGCATTGCAGTAATGATAGAGCCTGTCTGTCATGTCTGTCTGGTTTGCGTTTGTCTGTCTGTCTGCGTCTTTGTCTCTCTGCGCCTTTCTGTCAGTTTCATTGTGCCTATATCTTTTGGTAACAATTCTTTCTCTTTCTCTGTCTATCTGTCTGCCTGTCTCTCTCTTTCTTTCTCTCTCTAATTGTCTGTCTGTCTCTCTTTCTTTGTCCTTAATTTTCTGATTATGTTTGTAATTCTCTCTCTCTCTCTCTCTCTCTGATTAATGTAAATGTTAAATATGAAATCAAAGTTTAGGTATAAAGAGGTAGAGTTAGGTAACGAACAAGGGCGCAATGAAACAGCAATAATGAGGGATAACAGAAGAGAGGAAGAGAATAGGTTAAGAATAGCGAGTACCACAGGCGTATGCAAATGAGGAATGAGGAAAAGATGAGAAGAAGGTGGAGAAAAGAGGTCATGTAAAATGCTAACAATAGGGAATAACGATGGAAGACAGAGGAAGGAAGGGGAAGGAGTGGAGAGAGAGAGAGATTGACAGAAAAAAGAACTGGAGGATAGCTAGGTAGGTAGAGAGTCTCAAGGTCAACAGTATTCTCTCCAATTGGTCTTCTAATTAATCAGGGGTTAAAGCAAAGTCATGAATTTCTTTATCCTAAATACTCTGATATTTAACTACACTAGGTCAGGTCAGGTCAGGTCAGGTAAGGTCAACTCGATTATTTACAAAACAACCTTTCTTTACTTGGCAATCCGAGATTATAGTGGTTAGGTTAGGTCATATCAGATCAGGTTAAGTTAAGTTAGGTTCGTCAGGTCAGGTTAAGTTAAGTTAGGTGGGTTAGATCAACTAGATTCTTTCCTTTAAAAAAACTTTCTTTACTTGGCACTCGGGGGTCAAAAAGGGTCATGTTAGGTCACGAAGCTCCTCATTAGCAACATTTGTTCAGCGACAGAGGGACTTACGTTAGCAGCCGTTTGTAGGCATCAGGATGGTGGGTGTTGGCGTAATTGGCCCGTGTTCCCGTCATAACACCGCTAACAACCACGTCTAGGCGGGAAAACTTTGGCGTGGTTGTGTTTTGACTCAGGTTGGCGGTGTTTGTGTGGTGACGTCACTAGTCTCCAGGCGTGGTGGTGTTTGTTTAGTATGTGTGTGTTTGTGTGGTGACGTCACGCATCCTGACGGTATGTTTGTGGTGACACGTCACTAGTATCAAACGGTGTGTTTGTTTGGTGGTGTGTGTTTGCGTGGTGACGTCCAAAGCATCCTGACGGTGTGTTTGTGGTAACGTCACTGGTTTTCCAGTGGTTTTGTTTGTTTCTGTGTTTGTGGTGATGTCACTAGCCTACCCACTAACCTCCCTGTCTGTCTATCACACGTCAACTAAAAAAAAAGACAAAATTGAAGGAGAGAGAGATAGAAGATTAGAAAAAGAAGAAAAAGACAGCGAGACAAAAGTAAAAAACAGAAAGAGAATAAAGAAAAAAATAATAATAATAAGAAGAAAATAAAAGAAAAGACTAAGCAACAAGGATAAATTAAAGACACAGATGGATAATGTACCATCTGGGGGTAACAGATGCTTTGTCATACAATACTGTAACCC